>NC_139705.1:18779104-19074104 GCF_964188405.1 Protomyctophum parallelum | reverse complement strand
AAGCACAGCTAACATGTGCCAGCCGTTCAGTCTCAGTCTACGGGCCATCGTTTCATTTCCGGGTTATCAGTGAGGTGGGGGCTCTTGTTGTGAGCACAATGAGCAGCACCATTAGCACAGACTGTTTACCTTTCGTCAGAAACGGTTACATGTCCGGAGCGATGCGAGACAAAGTCACAAATTAAATATGATCGTCGGATGTGTGACGACTCACCATTGACAGCGCGTGAATCTCCTTTG
Organism: Protomyctophum parallelum; assembly: GCF_964188405.1. Classification (NCBI taxonomy): domain Eukaryota; kingdom Metazoa; phylum Chordata; class Actinopteri; order Myctophiformes; family Myctophidae; genus Protomyctophum; species Protomyctophum parallelum. Next base: position 19,073,864 of record NC_139705.1, on the reverse strand, counting down.
CGTCCGAGCATAGGCATGGATATAATGCTGGATAGTCAGATGCGAGGTTACTCTCCGTGGTGGGAAATAAATAATACAAGTACGGTATGATACAAGAGAACTATAACTTGTAACTTTTATTTTTGTAGAAGAGGCAAACTAATATTGTTTATACCGTTTGCTTTGATGGAATAATTGATTGAACATGCACTCCGTAATGCTAGTTCAACATTCAATCAAAGCAAAGGGCACAAGTTTAGTTTAGTTATTAGTTTAAAGTTACTAGTTACTGTCGCGCGTGCCAATAAAGCTGTCATTCTCTTGTACTTATTTCCCACCACGGAGTAACCTGGCGTATCGGAGGACAGTCTGGTGAGACCATGGGGGCTAGACCTTAGTATTATACTCGAAGGGCTAGAAGGGCAGTGTCAGTAGGCCAATCAGAGGCAGGCGGGGCGTACCCAAGGGGCCAGCTATGAACTCCAATGTTGAAGCGCTGGGCCCTAGTGGTAAGAGGAAGGACTGCAGGCGGACCCGTGGATTCTTGACGAGGAAACCCCGTGCAACCGAGTGCCCAATGTTAAAGCCCAGCTGCACTTCCGCATTTCCAGACTTCCGGACACCAAAATTTGGTGTCCAAATGCTGAATCAGCGAAAAAATGCGGAAATAGACGGTACTTCCGGCAGCCTTCCGGGTGCTTCAAAACGCCACTGAGCAACTTCCACTGACATGAATAGCGGAGGGGGTGGAGCTTCGCGCCAGTTTAGTCTCTATCCTTTTAATACTCTATGGGCGTACCATGTCTAAGCTCGGACGTAGAATAGATATACGCGTTGAAAACATCTGATGTGCCCTGGGAAGAAAAATAATGAAAACAACAGGGTTAAGGTCGCCCTGGGTTGATTGCTTCAACCCAATCACGAGTGCAGATTTTAGGATTATACTGTTTACAATGTTACCATACCATAGCAGTCACAAATACACCAATCCTCTCTCTCTGGCTACAACAACTTTATTAATGCTAGCTGGCTAGATCAAAATATCTTGAGTGATTTGTTGATGACGGTGAAATTCAGCAGTTGATAGGGATAAGAGAAAATATACATTGGAAGAAGTGACACAACATAAGGGGTTCTTTCAAATGTCTGCTGCCATATGGGTCGCTATTAGCAGGCAGTAGCTCAGTAAAAATTAAAAGCGTATTCTTGACTAGCCATTTTCTTACCATAACATGACGACAGTATATCCATTCATTACTGGAGAGGAAAAACATGAAAAAGCTCCATACCGATCCCATCTGTTGTAGATGATTTGGGAAATAAGTCTGTCTGTCTGTCTAACTCTGGAGTGGAGGAGTGAACCGAAGCACCATATCCAGTATCTGTTTGTGTCTATCTATGAGGTTGTTGATTCTATATTCTGAACTCTCTCTCTTCAACCTGGGCTGATATATGAACTATGAAGTGTGCCTTTTTTCAGGACGAATATCTGACGTTGACGAAATAAACAAAAAAGATTCAGGACGAGACTGACACTGACGAGCTAAACAGCTCTCTTGGTTGACTAAAATATGACGAAGACGTGTGTGAGATTTCATTGACGAGACGAGACTAGACGAACATTTTAGTGGTTTGACTAACAAAGTTTCAGAATGCATGGAAATGTTCCGCCAGTGAGTGCAAAAATATCATCCTGTCCGTGCGTGCATGCATGCACACGTCCTACCTCGGTTACGGTACTTTACTCTCTCACACGCCTCGTGTGCGCGCGCGTGCACACACACACACACACACACATACCGTCCCACACGTATAAGATGCAAGCTTTGCATGTCCGCATTGCCTACCTGCCATTGTAATCTGCTCTCCACCACTCGTAGCTTTTAAAAGTAATTCCCTCAGAAAAGTGACCTAAACAAATTCTCCATGACTGTAGATAGGAACTATAATTAAATCCTTAAGCAGAGATAAAACGTCGTATTGTAAACAACTTTTTTTTCCCTTTTTTCTGTGTGACACATTCTAAGCCCTGGCCCCTCCCCTCCACTCTGCGCTGATGCACGTGTGTGAGACTGTGAGTGCATGCCATAGGGTGCATTTTTTCCCCTTGAGTATAATAATGATGAGGCATTTTAATTTCTAATAAATGATGAATAGGCTAGTTGTATTGTTATTATCCATAATTTGAATCTTCAAAACTGAGATATATTTTATGATAATAGCCTACTGCAGTGGTTCCCAAACTTGACACTAATTAGCCCTGCGGACCCCCATTTGAAAAGATATGCCAGGGACTCCCATAAGAGAGGATTTCTACGGCTCTAGCAGTGATTCTCAACCCGTTTATTTTCAAGTACCCACAGTTAAGTATCCACAGTTTGACATGCATTAGGCTACACTGACCCCCCATTTAATGACATCAGAGTTACAGACTCATAAGCGTCCATTTGGTTTCTAACTATCATTTAGCTGGGGACCCCCTGGAATTCCCTCAAGGACCCCTGGGGGTCCCCGGACCCCATTGGGAACCACCGGCCTACTGTTCAGTCATCATAAAATACAGTCATCATAAAATATATAATTTAAGATATGATGATGATTTGACGGTCAAAGAATAAATACATATTTTATTTTTTACTAAAACTGGACTAAAACCTTTTAAGTTTCCGTCGACTAAAACTAGACTAAAACTATCAAGGATGGAAATGACTAAAATGTGACTAAAACTAATAAGCATTTCGTCAAAAAGACTAAGACTGACTAAAACCAAAAAATGCCTGCCAAAAACAACAGTGGAAGTGTGAAAGCAACAATTCCGACCCCAGGTTGAGAATAAACCCTGGGGCAAGTTATTAAATCTAATGTGAAAGGAAGTAGAGTTGAGGGGTGAAATCGCCCCGGGTCAGTGTGAAAATACCTTAATTCTAGTAAAATCCTAAGTTTGTTTTGTGTGTGTGTGTGTGTGTGTGTGTGTGTGTGTGTGCGTGTGTGTGTGTGTGTGTGTGTGTGTGTGTGCGTGTGCGTGCGTGCGCGTGCGTGCGTTTTCAGGCTACCTGGTTCTAAGGGACCTGGGTTTTAAGGTGGACCAGTATGTGGCGTCTGAGGTGTGCGAGGACTCCATCTCAGTGGGCGTGGTGAGACACGAAGGAAAGATCCAGTACGTCCATGATGTCAGGAACATCACCAAGAAAAACGTAAGGGTGGAGGGGAGGGCGGAGGTGGTACGGGGGTAGAGGGGAGGGTGGAGTTGGTACGGTCACCAAATGTGTCCGTGGCAAAGACGTGGTGTTGTCCGTGGCAAATTTTATATTTTCTGTTTTACACACCATTATAATGTTCTCATTTTGATCATAACACCCACTTACTGAATGTCAAGTCTCCAGGTTTTCTTCAGAATATGTATGACATTTATTTATTATGACACTATGGCACACTCGGAGTCCACTAATTGGATTGGATTCTCCAATGTTTCATTTGAAGAGACCCCCTTAACTCTGAGTGTTCAAATGGAACCAAATGGAATGGTTGTGTTGGTTCCATAGTGGTCATTCAGGGCTATCTATGCAAAAATGTAACGTTGACAAGAATGTCCAGGACAAGCCAACATGGCGATGATCCCTGGGTACGGGGGTAGAGGAATGATGATGCAACTGTAGCTGTAACTGTAACAAGGCGAATACATCATTCAGCCCTTTTTTTCTCGTGCCCTGCCTCCCCCAGGCCTTTACAGAACTAAAGAATGTCAGTTTCCTGTGGTAAAGAGTGAAAAAGTCAACATTCTCCCACGTTCTGTCAAAAAATAAATGTTCACTTGCTGGTACCAGCAGGTGGTCATTTTGTTCCACATACTGTAGCGCAGTGAGTGGGCTCATGATTGAGTGACGCCTTTCAGCATCTAATACAAATGAACTATAGAAGACATGGAAGACTGAGAACAGATATTAATCATATTGACATATCTGTGTGTGTGTGTGTGTGTGTGTGTGTGTGTGTGTGTGTGTGTGTGTGTGTGTGTGTGTGTGTGTGTGTGTGTGGCGGGGGGGGGGGGGGGGGGGGGGTTGGGATATCATACAGTCCTGTCAACACTCAACTTAAGAAACCCGCAACACACACACAGACTGTCAATATGATTTTTAGAGAATGATGTGATTTGTTCTCTTTGCCTGCCTGGTGCAACCTATACGTTGTTCTACCTTTGATGCCGGCGCGCTCTCTGTGCCTCATCAGCTATTGCTATACTTGTAGCAACGTAACTATTTAAAAATATAATGAATCAGAATTTGAAGGTTTTCAGAAACTTTAGGTCAGGCCCTACAGATTCGGCCTCGGGGTTAAAGCTTTTAAGATGTCATGTAGCATAAATCACATGTCATGTAGCATACCTCAGCTGGATGTGATGGGAGACAGGACATCACAGAGACCTGTCCACTGCTCTCCTCGCTTTTCATGTCTCTCTCTCTCTCTCTCTCATATATCATCAGTGGTAAAGCTCACTGCTTTTCCGGGTCCTTTCATCTCTGCAGACACCATTCATCAGAATGAGCGGCTTCAGCGAAACACCAGCTCAGTGGCCTTGTGGTTAGGCGTGAATTCCATTTGTGTCCGAGCATAGGCATGGTCTGGGCATGGTAACGCCCCGCCTGCCTGTGATTGGTCTACTGACACTGCCCGTCTTGACTATCCTCAGAGACGCGAGGTTACTCGGTGGTGAAATAAATAATAGGCTACAAAGGTGACAGCTTGGCACGCGCAACAGAACGCAGCCTTGTAACTAACTTGTACGTTTCATTTTTGTAGAAGAGGCAAACTAATATTGTTCATGCCGTTTGCGTGCATGTTCAATCAATTATTCCATCAAAGCAAACGGCATAAACAATATTAGTTTGCCTCTTCTACAAAAATAAAACTTACAAGTTGGCGTTCTCTTGTATCATACCATACTACTTGTATTATATCCCACCACAGAGCAACCTCGCATCAGACTATCCAGCAGGACAGTCAAGACAGTGTCGGTAGGCCAATCACAGGCAGGCGGGGCGTCACCATGCCTATGCTCGGACACAAATGGAATTCACGCTGTGGTTAGAGCGTCCGCCCTGAGACTGGGAGGTCGGGGTTTGATCCCCGGCCGGGTCATACCAAAGACTCATGGGACCCAGTGCCTCCCTGCTTGACACTCAGCATCAAGGGTTGGATTGGGGGTAAGTCCCTGCGACATAGCATCATGTCCAGGGGGTGTACTTGTACATCAAGCTGCCTCACGCTACAGAAACAGGCTCCTGCCCTATGGGCCTCATGGCTCGGCAAGGCTACTACACACACACACACACACACACACACACACACACACACACTTGTGTAAGCAAATACATTCTTTGAATCAGAATAACTGGAAACAGATTTACACACACACACGTGTGCACCTTTTCCCTTTCTGCTGTCTCTTTATACCTCTGTTCTCTTTGTCTAGTGCTCCTGTCTACACCCCCCCCCCCCCATCACTTCCCTGTCTTATCCATCAGCAGACAGCACAGGTGCCTGTGTGTCTGAGGGAGTGCACACAGTACAAACATTTACCTATATGTGACACGCGCACACGCACGCACGCGCACACACACACACAATCTCTCTCTTTTGCTGTGTCTCTGTCACAAGCAAGGACCTGGCATACACACAAGTGCATACATACACACACACGCTTGCACACGTACTACCACCTGCTCACTTATGTTGGCGACAAAACCAAACGTTTGTCTTTGGTTTGTTTTCTTACAGTGGTATAAAATCATACCCTGAAGAAAGCATCCTCTGCCGAAACGTTGGTCTTTTTAAAATAAATGAATCGCAACAGTAATGGTGACTAGGAGTTGTGCGACCTCTCCTCCTTTATGTTCAGGATGTTCTCCCGTGGTCAGCACCGGGCATACGTTGGTTAGACACACTAACAGTCAGACAGGCATTAGTCCCACAACGCCTTCGCTCCCGACATGCGTGTCTGGTTACAATGAACCCGTGGCAGGTTAAAACTAACCTGTGGCTCCCGACCGGCGTGGCAGGTTAAAACTAACCTGTGGCTCCCGACCGGCGTGGCAGGTTAAAGCTAACCTGTGGCTCCCGACCGGCATGGCAGGTTAAAACTAACCTGTGGCAGGTTAAAACTAACCCGTGGCTCCCGACCGGCGTGGCAGGTTAAAACTAACCTGTGGCAGGTTAAAACTGACCCGTGGCTTCCCGTGAGGTTAGGTTTAGGGTTGGGTTTTGGGTATAGGGGGTCGGACTGATGCCTGTCGGACTGTTAGTACGTGGGACCACATGCACCTCCCCACTATTGGTGTGCGCTTCTACCTCCTACCACTCTGTTTGTTTAAATCAATATAACATCTCACTCTGACTCACATACATTATAGCTAATTAGGAGTTCTTCTTGCTTGTTTAGACAATGTGTTATTGCAGCCACACCGTCAATCATACCACACACCTGAATGCCTGACTTGCTCCAATACACTACATGCACAGTTGCACACATACACACTACAGAGTCTATAGTTGCATTGCACAATGCACATGACACACACTCACACAATGCTTACGGTCATGTTGTAGTATGTCCATACTGTAACTCACACATTAAACTGTTGTGTTTCTCACTCTCTCTCTCTCTCACACTCTCGCTTTCGCTCGCTCGCTCGCACTCTTCTTCACAGACACACACACACACGCACACATGAATGCCCGCACGCACACACAGCCAGAGGCCAGCTGCAGAGATGTGGTAATGTGGCTGCAGGACAAAGCACAGCTTCAGTAAATCCTTCAGGAACTCCATTCACTCATTAGTTACTCACTGTGTGTGCGTGCATGCGTGCGCGTGTGCGTGAGTGAGTGCGTGCGTAAGTTGTACGTGAATATTTATGGGTTTTGCGCCCCTGCCTTCTTTCAGCTGTTATGCAAGTGTACCCCAAGTGTACCCCTCCCCTCCCTCTTTCTCTGTCTGTTCTGCCTTCTCTTTCATTCATCTTTCTCTCTGGTCATTGTACTCAATATAGTCACATGGTCTCAATAGGTCTTTTGGAAAGGGGGCACAAGATGAAGGAGGAAAAATAGGTGAAAGGCAATTGACTGTGCATGTGCGTGTGTGTGCGTGCGTGCGTGCGTGTGTGTGCGCGCGCGAGTGTCATGTGTGTTCGTGTATTGTTTCATTTAGGGCCATGACCCTTACTATTGAAATTAATTGTCTACTGCTGTAGAAATATTCCTCTGTGTGGAGTTGATGGATCAATAAACACACACACGCTTCAAGGAAGCCATCAACCTGCTCAGGCTTGACTTAGATCCCCCAATTTCTTTATGAGTGGAGACAGTTTGAGAACAATTCCTCTCACACAAAGCAGTCAAAATCAACAGAGAAATGGTAACTTGGAGCTGTCGGAGGCAATATCCAATGAACCAATAGCCCAAATATACAGAACTCATCAAGTATTGTCTTTGCACTTCCTTTCGCCATTTTGACGGACTAGTCAGAGTGCACCAGATGGGTGTAATTTATTGACACACAAATCACAGACCTTGTTCCTTGTGAGAAAGTCTAGGAACAGATCAGTGCAGCGCTGTCATTTGCTCAGTCTGACAGTGGGTGGTGTTGTTGTCTCCTCAGATTGAAGAGTGGGGTCCATTCGACCTGGTGATCGGTGGGAGCCCCTGCAATGACCTGTCGATCGTCAACCCTGCCAGGAAGGGCCTCTATGGTAGGACGGGGTCTAATCTCTCACCTTCACTGAAGCCTAACAGTATTGTACAGCAGGGGTTCTCAATGTCCCCACATGATTCTTTGGGTGGGGGTGGGTCCCCAGATGACAGTGAGTGAAGTGGCAATTTAAGGACTTTAGACCTAAAGGAAAAGAAAAAGGCCATTGCTGCATTAAAAGTAATCAACAAAACTATACGTTTTCAACATTGTCAAAATTGTCAAACATTTTGAAAATAGCAGATCTACAGATCTAGCAGATCTTGTAGATCGGCTATTTTCACTATTATGTATCTGTGAGACTGAGTCAAACAAAATAATGTAACGTAATGCCTCAACTCCTACAAGATTACTTTGGGGGTCACGGCCTGAAAAGGTTGAGAACCAATGTTGTACAGCACTGATTACAGACATTCACACACCTGCACATAATGCACTCAAACCGAGTGCACATACTTACACATGTGCACGTAATATACATGCACACTCACATGTACACGGCACATCGTTCACATGCACTTACTGTATACGGTGTATGCCTAATCCATACATTACGTCCTACACTCCCAAGTCTCCCTCTTTTTAACTCGGTGCTCCCAATCCGGTTGATCTTCCTATTTCATGTGCAATGCATGAGCAAACAACCCTACTGCCTGGCAAGCCTGCGCCCTGCAGGCACATGCATGCATGCGCACACACGCACACACACACACACACACACACACACACACACACACACACACACACATTCTATCTCACGATGATTGTACTTGACACTCAGTTTTTATTATGTAATTGTTTGATGTTGACCGTTTGGTAAAAGAAATATATATTATTATTTTTTCGTATGTTATTAGTCATTTTACTTTAACATACTTCTCCATTACGTATTTATTCTATTAGCCCATTTTGGGCGGGAACCCCTTTTGGTCGGGCAGCGGTGGCCGAACAGTTAGCGGAGCGGTCTTGATACCGGAAGGTCGCCAGTTCGCATCCCCGGACCGGCACGTTAAAATTACCACCGCTGAAGTGCCCTTGAGCAAGGCATTGAACCCCTACCATGAAATGTTCTATGAGCAGGGTGTGGCTGTAAACAAGTCTTTGGCTTAGTCCACTTCCCTGGGTAAACAAAGAGCTTTGCTTTGTTATCATTATGTTATGCTTTAGCTATTGAAAAATAGCAGATCTACAAGTCTGTTATAGGTCTGCTATTTTCTTTCAGTGACTGTCGACTGACATAGAAACATAGCTTTTTCAGAAAACTGTCAGGATGTAGAAGACATTTTTAGAATCTGATCTCAGGTCCAAATGGGTTAATCTGTGGTGTGATGGCGGGGTTGTTGAGTGGCTCTTTTCAACACCTGTCAACAACGTAGACAGGTATGGCCTAATCCTAAACCCTCTGTCTCCTTATTCTTCTCTTTTTATGCTCTCTCTAGAAGGTACAGGTCGGCTGTTCTTTGAATTCTACCGCCTGCTGAGCGAGGCCAGGCCTAAAGAAGGAGAGGAGAGACCTTTCTTCTGGATGTTCGAGAATGTGGTCGCCATGGGAGTCAACGACAAGAGAGACATCTCTCGCTTCCTGGAGGTTTGTCAAGAACCACTTCATCTGTAGCATCCTTCTTCTGGGGTGTAGTAGGGTACATTTAGCAATCTGCTCTTGTAGATCGCCTATTTTCACAGAAGACATTTTATGACCCTTGAGGGAATCTAACAACAGAATTTCATGAATACATCTTACAAATAAAACACATCAAAGAAATTCCACAAATAAAAAATAAATTCAAATACACAAACATAGATAATAAACTAAACAAGAAGTGAAAAGTGCAGGTCTAAAAGCTCAATGTATCACTTTGTGAGCTTTTAGAGCACCTAATTTCTCTAGTTTGGGTCCCAGGCAGACATCAAAATGTCTCTTTTGTGTCTTGAGCTAAAAGGTTTTTGATCCACTGGTTTTAATGGTTAATGCTTATTCAGGCTGAACCTGCTGGTGTGTTTAAGACCATGCCTTGAATCTGTGTCTCCCACTCTATTTTATAATGTAATGATACTATATTACTATTATGATATGATTTACAATATTATATTTATTACAAATGCATGTGACTGCCCATTCTCTTTTAAAGTGCTTTGTAAGTGGTCAGCTTTTCTATACTGACTTTATCCAAAGTGCTTTAACAATGTATGTTACATTAACGAAAAATGCACAGACGTTGGAGGCAACCATGCAAGCTACCAACCTCATTTGGAGCTTTCAGGGTTTCAGTGTCTTGCTCAAGGACACTTGGCCAGGAGGAGCGGGAACCAGGAACCTTTCAGTTCCCAGACAGCTGCTCTAACTCCTAAGATACTGCCACCCCACTGCTTGCACACTGCACAAATTTGACCATTTTATATAAAGTCATTATATGTCATACTGTCAGTATGCCCATTGCAAACGCAGGCCCCTCCAATTATGCACTACCCGTTGTCAGAGTACTCAGTGCAATACCCATTATCAAGCAAGCTCAGTCGATTGGACGTTGATAGCAGTGAGGTGGCAGAGAGGGAGTACATCTCTCGGTTGGCTGTTTGCCCAGTTGTGTGTGCATTATCGTTAGTTTTTTTGCCTCTCGTCCGCTTCTGATACAGAAACTGCAAGGTTAGATAAGCCAGAGGCAATGCACGTCGCACATTTAAACTAGAAGATAGTACCATTCTCAACTCTTAATTTCTGTCTTGAGCGACCAACACCATAGTGCAAAAATGTTCTTTGTTTTTGTCAGTGCTGCTTCAGCCTCCGGTTCTCTTAAGACTTCACACTACTACCACCTCCTGGCACAGAGTGTTACTTCCTCTTATTTCCAATGCTGCGTCTGACCTGTCTGATCTCAAAATGCCAGTCTGTACTCTGTACAGTCTGTAGTTGTCAAGACAACAATATTTTGTGTAAAGTCTGCTTGCCACCTGAAACTAGTCAAATTGACATTGTAATGTTTTTGGTAAAGGTAGCACTTTCTGTTAACATAAACAATGAGCCTTCCCTTTATTTTATTACATGTTGGCACATGCTGGCAATGCCACGATGCAGCCAAAGGTTTACACACTACCAGAAACACTAGTCTACAATTGCCTGAATCAGCTTGAAGAGGGCTGTCTTTGAGTTACATATTTGTGCTACGATGTGGAAATGTAATCTGGAATGACACTAAAATAGCTGATACAATGCGTGGTCACCTGTAGCATGGTAGCCAAAGAGTTGGGAATAATGACGTACATAATAGACAGGGCAACACATTCTACATGGTTATGTACAGTATGTCTGTCATTTGTAACGTGTCATGTTCATTGATCCAGTGTAATCCAGTGATGATCGACGCCATCGAGGTGTCTGCAGCCCATCGAGCACGCTACTTCTGGGGGAACCTGCCTGGCATGAACAGGTACACAACAGCTTCTATAGGTCTATTACGAGGTTATATATTTCCTGTTGCCTTTTATGGTGTTAAATGGGGCGTGGAACAATGGAAATGAACTTGAACGAGAACGAGCTTGTGATTTTACGACAGCTGGCAGCCATAAGTGAAATTCTGCAAATTTCAGGGACATACGCACCCCTTTATTAATTGCGCATCCGTTTTTGCGCATAGAAAATACATCCTCCTTTAGTCACTTTATTTACACCTGGGTGTAAATTTCCTTAGTGAATCGGGTCCAGATTGCCATGAAAATGTGCTCAGCTTGGATGAACCCTACTGATTTTGGTGACCCATGGCCTCTAGTTCCACCCCAATTATTCCAAAATTAGGCCTTGAATACTATTCTGTTTAAGATTCTATAAGAACAAAATAAAACACAATCGACAGATGCTTTTTATTGCACCAAAATTATATGTTTTTTTTAACAAGGCTCTTCAGACTTTTTAATGTTTCCACACATTTTGCATGGTGAAACTATATATGACATGCTATATTTATACTTGTCTGTGTACTGTATACTTGTCTGCCTATTCCAGGCCTCTGTGTGCATCAGGGATGGACAAGCTGGAGCTACAAGACTGTCTGGACCATGGCAGAGTTGCCAAAGTAAGTACCAGCTTGAAAGAGGCTTAGTATTGAAAATAACAATTTTTGAGTTTTTATTGTTTTTGAAGCTTATCCATGAAAATCCTGGTAGTTTTAGGCACTCTGCTTTTCTCTAAAAAGTATGATATGGGTTTTTACCTCCACAACTGGACTTTTTCTGCTTGTTGATTCCAGGGGCATATTAGCATATTAAAATAAGGGGTTGTTTGTTGTTTCTACAGACGTGGCTTATTGGAATAATTAATAGATCTTGGATTTGTTAATGAGGGCAAATACATGTTCAAGGTGCTCTAAAACTATTTTATGGATGTTTTGGATGGTAGAACAAATACTTGACATGGACATTGTTGATCAAATATTTATATTTAAGTTTGGACGCGTGAACTGGAACTTTAAATGCCTAGTCTATGGGTTCCTAGGCGTGATGTTGTTCATATGTTTGACTTTTTATCTCCGTCTGTCTGTCTCTCTGCCACTACGTCTGTCTCTGTGTCTGTGGTGAAGTTTGGGAAGGTGCGTACCATCACCACTCGGTCCAACTCCATCAAACAGGGGAAGGACCAACACTTCCCTGTCATGATGAACGGGAAGGAGGACATACTCTGGTGTACTGAACTGGAGAGGTGAGGATCTGCACTGCCTCTCGTGGTTTTGTTTATGCAGTGCAGCTGCGCACTCCATTGCATTTATTGCATTGCTATGCTAAGTTCTGTAAGTAAGCTTTAGCCATGAGCCTATCTCCTGTTTCTGTAGTATAGCGTGAGGCAGCTTGATGTACACATGCACCACCTAGACATGACGCTATATGTTGCAGGGACTTACCCTCAATCCAACCCTTGATGCTGCGTGCCAAGCAGGGAGGCACTGGGTCTTTGGTATGACCCGGGCGTGGATCGAACCCCGCCACTGAACCCAAGGCCACTGAGCCTTGTGGCTACCTTTGGGGAGGGAGTGCAATAAAGTTAAAGTTATCTGTGGTGGAGAGTCCTGCATTCTTCCGCAGTTACTGGAGGAAAATAAATATGTGTATCTCTAAATAATGTACTGTTAAGGCATGACATGGATTGTTTACCTTCCTCCTGTAGGATCTTTGGCTTCCCGGTCCACTACACAGACGTTTCCAACATGGGCCGCGGTGCCAGACAGAAGCTGCTGGGTCGGTCCTGGAGTGTCCCTGTCATCAGACACCTGTTCGCACCGCTCAAAGACTACTATGCCTGTGAATAGACGCCACCTAGCAGCAGCATAGTGTAAGTCAGGCATACGGCTGTACTGAGTATGCTTGATTCCCTTAGTCTTCCATTTGCTACTGTAGTTGTCTGACAGAGAGGGGAAAAGGGCCCTAAGCTTGTCAAACTGAAGAAAATTGTTTGTTGTTTGTTTTAACGCCTTTTTTGAACCAAAGTGATAGCTGTTTTAGATGGTTTTATGTTCATATTATTTTTGGTTTTGTAAAGACAAACTATTTCCCATGTTTTACTGTTTTTGATGTTTTATTTTTACGCCGAGATATTTTTCACACAAAATAGAAAAGCATTTTATCAAAGACTTTATAAAGACGTTTTGTATAGGTCCAAATAGAGACACTTTTAGTTCTATTTTCATAATGCCAGAGTGACATGTTCCTTTCCCAAACAACTATATATACTTGAAACCAGTCAATGCAAGAAATATTCTAAGAACTAGATATAAGCCTTTCTCAGCCATTCCAGCTAAAGTGTGATCATGTTTATCCTACTATAGATGTGTGAATATTTTTTTTATCGGGAAATGTGTGTATTTCAGTTTACTGTACAAAGGAGACACTACTGTTTCCCTGTCGTTGAACACAGTGGAGTACCCTGCATTAAACAACAATTCAGTTTTGTTTTATTGGTTACCATAGGGAGGTTTTATTGGCATTGTGTTTTAAAATTTCCAAATAATTATTTAGGAGACACAGGTTGACACACAAAACATTTGTTGTGACTACTTTGACTACTTTTAATTTGTTTGCTTTAATAACTGGAGTTGCATTCTATTGGCAGTCACCAAAACTAACTGGGCATTACCTCAAACAATGGGGCAACTCTGTAGTATTGTCTTGTTCTTCTGTGAAAATATTTCTGTAGCTTTTTACCCTTGTTATGCCTTGTGTAAATAGGCTATATTTGTATCACTGGAACATTTTTATACTTTGTACTGTATTGGTAGAAATGTTTACAATTGTTTTAGCTCTCTTTTCACCAAGAATAGTTATTGGTGTTTTTTGTTTTCTTTTTTTATGCAAAGTGCACAACTGTTTATAATGCAGCAAGACATTTGTTGTTATACTAAAATTATTGGAGTGAACAACGTTTCCGGGACAAATCTTTTTTGGCATGCTCAACTACAGTATACAACCTGTGCACTTTCACAGAGTCATCTCTAGAGGAATGTGAATTCTGAAACTAGCGTCGCTATAAAGAAGAGATCAAAGTCTGATTCTAAATTGTTTATTTTTGTTTGCTTGTAGCTGTGTGGCGTCTCAGATGTTTCATGTTGAGATCATGTGTGTAGATTCTAACGCAATGTAAGCTGCTGGCATGACATTTGTAACATCCTAGAGTGATTATTGTAATCAGTAGGTTTTTGTACACTGCTGACTGTGCTGTTCTTAGTAGATGTGGTACTTACTGACTACCGGTATGCATACTATGTAGGCTTTTGTGCTATTAATGTTTAGTGTGCGTTTTCTATTACACTTTTTGTTCACTTTTGCTTCCTGCATTTTATCAGTATCACATTTTTTCCTTTTCCATTTTTATAAGGTGCAAAAGTTATTCCTTAAGAACAGAATATTATGTTGTTTTTGTAGTTATTGTGAAAGAAAAAAATGTTTGTATACTAGCTAGTCTGTTATATATAATTTCTACTAAATAAAACAGCTTGGCTGATGAATACATGTGTAATTTGTATTAATTTTGTATTCATATTTGAGAGTGAAAAAAATCTAATGCAATTCAGGATTTAAAAGTTAACCAACTTAAAGTATAGTATAATACATTTGAGAGATCTCGGTTGGAAAGTGGTCAGACTAGTCATTAGACCTGCAGTCATTAGTCCTGCAACCTATCTCAAACCCTCACCCTAACCTCCCACGGGGCAGCACACCTAAACCTAACATTAAGTGTGTTTATTTTATTTTTATTATTATTATTATTTTACTTTTTATATTTTTTCCGACAGTATCCACTGTGTCAAACATGTTATTTCTGAAAAATACTGCAGAGGGAGTAGTCCTGCTATAGTAATAGGTCTACTTAGTACTTTCCTTGAGGGTCACACTTTCACTTTCACATTTAACAGATATATAATAACAGTATTTTAACATCATTGGGAATTGCATGATCGAACACGCCATTGGACTGTAACTGACACTGCCTGGAACTATGTGAGAACGGAGTCTGAGAAGATGGCCTGCAGAGAACAACAACTGAATCAGAATCAGAATCAGAATCAGAAGACTTTATTGCCATTACATGTAAACATGTTAGGAATTTGGTTCGGTGAACAGCAGAGTGCAGTTATGACATTTAAGTGCAAAGCAGGACAAGATAGTGCAAAAACAACATTGTGCAAAATGATAGTGAAATGAAATAAAATTAAATAAATACGTATAATGAATAGTTTCTAGGACAGTCAGCTTAAGTCAGTCAGTCAACTGAAGCATGCCTTTATAAGTCACAATCACATCATCAGCTCCTATTAAAAGGCTGGTACACTCGGACGGACGTAGGCCTACATACGTATATGTCCCGGTTCTAACACGTCACGTGGTGAAATATTGATGTAAAGAAAAAGTGTATGCATGCAGCTCGAAGGTAATTTGATTATGTTAATTTTTATGCATGCAGCTTAAAGGCAATTTGATTATATGCTAATGATTTCTCTTTATCTTGAATGATTGGCCAATTGGGCCGCAAGCAATAGGCCTACTTGTGGTCAGGATGGCCGAGCGGTCTAAGGCGCCAGACTCAAGGATAATCCTTTCCCGGAATTGGGACTTCTGGTCTCCGAATGGAGGCGTGGGTTCAAATCCCACTTCTGACACTAATTTATTGTCAGCCCATGACGAAGACTTTTTATACATGTAGGCTATGTATTGCCATGTTTTTTGTTCTTGCTTAATGTAAATCGCTCTGGATTAAGAGCGTCTGCTAAATTTTTCAATTGTAAGAATTCATGATGACCAGAATAAATCATAGCTTCAGTCATGATGAAGTTATGATTTATTCTGGTCATGCAGTTTATTGCTTGTTTAAATGTGGATCACTGGTTTTGGCCTACTTTAATATCAGTTTGGGGTCTGCTAAAATGATTGAAACCAAATAAATCCTATAGCTTTGTTTCCATTGCGGTCCTTCATATCCATTGCAATTCATGGGAACATTTACTTGAATGGTTTCCTCATTTCTCCCATAGAAAATGTTGGGTGATCTAACGTTTCCTTTTTCT
This sequence comes from Protomyctophum parallelum, assembly GCF_964188405.1. Lineage (NCBI taxonomy): Eukaryota > Metazoa > Chordata > Actinopteri > Myctophiformes > Myctophidae > Protomyctophum > Protomyctophum parallelum. Next base: position 19,057,598 of record NC_139705.1, on the reverse strand, counting down.
ACATTACATATAGGCTATAGTGTTTTATATTTGTTGATGATATTGTAGGCTATTTTGGTGTTAACTATGGAATCGAGCATTTCCAGTCAGTTAGTGTGTCGGGCATCGTGACATCATGTGACATCATCAGGGATGGAGATGTGGAGACCCTGATGTCATAGTAAACGTGATCTGCTGTCGCAGTTAAGTCTAGATCCCTGATGTCATCACTATTGGCCAGCAACTACATCTGACCCACCTCAAACCCATAGATCTCCATATGGATATATTTCAGAACCTTTTCTGACATTCCATATGTTCCATATGGCACATCCCAGTGCCCATGGCAGCATGCGAAAACTAGAGTACTCAACAGGCCTGAAAATGAAGGCCTGGCCCTACCTGGGCCCTCATCAAACCTTGTACACTCAAGAGAATGTCCCCACTACCACCCTTAGATCTCCATATACTGTATGGAGCTGACCTGTTCTGACATTCCATATGTTGATCTGACCATCAAACCCTATACACTCATGAGTGTGTCTTGCAAGACTGCATGCTCCTTATATGGCCAGTACAGAATTAATTTCATGTTGATCTGATCCCCCATGCCAAAGCGCCAGCCAGTGGCGTATCCAGGAATTACGTTTTGGGCAGACAACAAGATGTGTTAATTGTCGTCTCCCCGCTCACAATCGTAGCACTAAAGGTTTTCAAAGAGATATACCTGCCAGACGAGTAGGATACAAAGGCTGAAAGGCATGCATTTACATTCCAATGGGTGATTGAGGGTCGCGCTCTACCGCAACGGCCAATCAGCTGTCCATTAATAGTTCTCGGGTCTTGTTTTTGTCCTCTTTTTGAGTGGCAACCACTCCAAAGAACAGCAATGTCCGTGTTAACCTATGTGTTGTTAACCTATATGTGACTATGAGTACCAGTAGGGGCAAAGGGGGAAGGGGGGAGTTGCACCACTCAGTTCACACGGGTGTGATCTTTTCTCATTGTATGGATCTTGGCCAGGCCAGAAATGGATTTGGACAGGCCTGCCCTCGCCTTATTGTAGATACGCCTCTGGCACCCGCGCTCGCCCAGCAGTCTGCTGTCAACGAGGCGAATGCATCACCTTTAGGGCGAGGTCGCTTCTCGCCCTCCGGCGTACTGGTTTTTATGTTGATTAATTAAATAGCCTATAGTCTACAGCCCTACATTACAGGACGGGAAACAAGTCCGCAGACTTTTTGTGTTATCTGAGTCTGACTGTAGGCTAGTATCTATACGTGCTGTTCACATTTCTGTCTATAAAGTATTCAATCAATAAAAAATGGGAAGTGGTTTTGAATGATTTATTTATATTACTTAACAGTTTGCAAATAGTACAGTGTAAAACAGTAAAAAGATAACACAATAGGCCTAAAGCCTTATTAAATTAATCACCAGGTTACAGGTCGCAGCCAATTGCGTAATCGCTGTAGTTGCGTGACTGATTTCGGACAGATTTAGTGCTGTTAGCTGTTGTCTGGTTAAATGTGCATGGAGATGAATGCTAAGACCGGAATCATACGAATCAGCTGTCTATACAGTCTGACTGACTATTAATTGAAGTCATTTTGGTTGGGCTAAATTAATATGCCTGATCTACAAAGATCGTAGGCCTATATATTGCTGCTATATTTTCGGCGAGCAACGCCATAGTAGAACGAATTATAAACGAAGCATTCTTTGGCCATGACGGCTGCCTGCCTAGCTGTGTGTGTTGCGCCCGAGCAGATCTCGTACCTACGCCTGCACGTATTACGTTGTTGAGTTAAAATGTCAGTAGGCCTAGGCCTTATGTCAGTAATTTAACCATTTGTTTTCTGTTTTTCATATTATTTATGTGGTGGGCGACTGGGCGGGCATTAATTTGTTTTGATGGTGAGTGAGTGCGAGTGACGCCCCCTCTTCTGTCGCTGCTATTTCCGCTTCCAGTTAGATATTTGTAGGCCTACTCAAACATAAGTAACAAGTTCACAAAAAAACTTGTGGAAAACAACTCAATAAACTAACCACACACACACACGGTCGTTCGGGTCATCCGCCCGGGCGCTTATTTTTCGCGATTAATTTGCATGAATGTAAATTGCTGTTTGTGTTGTTACACTGCACGCACACTGAGCGCGTTATAACTAAGGGATGATCATGATGCGACGTGAATATCGTTCGAAATTAGGTCTCGAAATTTTCTCCGCGAATAAATTAAGCAACCTGTATGAAACAATGGCCTGCGGCGCGCCCTGCGCTGTGGGCTATATTGAAACTGCGAGTATCGGTTAGTCGTCAAACAACTTTAAATACACCGTCGGGATCGTATTTCATGTGCTTGTTTCCGATGACCCGACGTTTTCTACATAAGTTCTGTAGAGAACGCCATTGGTTCTTCTAAGTACGGGAACTGTTCGTTTAAAGTTGTTATGTGCAGTCTACGCACCATCAAGAAGAAACGTGACTAACTTGTCACGACGAAGATGACGTCACGTTACATTCAACCAAATCTATAGGTGTTAACGTTACGGCGCACGGCTTTAATTGTCAAACGTGAGCTGTCCGCCATTTTAGTGCGGTTCTTTTACTACAACTGCTCAAGGAAATGGACGGACGGACTCCCATCCCCCACCACCACACCACACAGAGCTTAAGTCACGTGTATAACAATAGTCTAACAACATTGTATTCCCTAGTAAAAAATCCTATGGGGTTAACATTAGCCTACAGGCTGTTTTGGCGTTGTCAGTCAGACGGAATACGAATAGACTAACAGCTGACCGCTGTAGTTATTTTGGTTAGGTTTATAATATGCCTGATCTACAAAGATCGTAGATCTGCTCGGCGAGCAACACCACAGTACGACGATTTATAAATGAACGATTATTTGACCAACGGCTACATTTGGCGCTACTATAGGCTACAACCGCTACATCACCGTTGTTGAGTTTATACAAACTATTTTGTTTACAGTTCTGTTCCGACATGTAAAACGTTTTTTGTGTCTTCTCGATCGAATGTTTCGCAATGAGAATTATTTTAAGAAGGAGGGGGACCATCGGGCCTGGTGGTGTCACGTTACAAGCGATGGAGGACACGCCCGGCCGCACGCGACACTAACCATTGGCTAGAGTCTCGCGGGTCTACCGTGCTATTTTAAATGCCCCTCCCCTGACTGAGAAATGAGAATCAATGAAAGAAGAAATGGAGAGGGTAAGACGAGGGGCTGTTTTCCGAGCGATATTTTAAATTATTTTGACAATAAATGTGTCTAAATAAATAGGCCAATACGGATAGATAGTTGTTATGAGTAACTAATACATATTGTTGTTGCAGGTAGTTGACTTGATACGTTGTCGCCAATCGCGCGAATGCGCTTGTGCCAGTGTAATAACATTGTAGCTATCGACAATAAGTAGGCATTGTTTGAATCTGCCTCTACTGTAGAGGGCGCGCAACGTTGCGCGCGTTTACTAACATTGTTTGTTCTCATTGGTAAACATTGGTTAAACATTATCCATGAAGTGATTGTTGTGAACATTTGTAAGTTATCCTATGTAGGCTTAACTTGTTGCTGAGCGTATTTACATTTCCGTTGTAGTTGCACGGATGATCATGTCTGTGAGCTTTTCAACCGGCTAGGCTGAACTATCCCGCTCTGGTCCGTAGCGATTAGCAAATCCTTCTAATCTAACGCTATGGACCAGAGCTAAACGTTATCTGTATGCTAGAGCCCTAGATAAATGTCTGCCCCAAATGTTGGGAGTATTATCAACACATGCAACACTTTTATTGCAGTTAGTGTGTGTGTGTGTGTGTGTGTGTGTGTGTGTGTGTGTGTGTGTTTAAGTTTAAGTAAGACACTTTGACTAGATGATTGCTATGCTATTCCACACACACTGTTAACTACACACTAATTTCCACCCACACATTAGACTGGGTTCAATTCATTTGGCCAGTTTCGGAACTTCATGGTATTAACTGGTCTAGACTAGAGTGGATATGCAGGCAAATTATTGGATACTGGAGTAATAGGTGGACTCTAGACTGGATGGCACGGCACTGGTTAAAATGGAATGGAAACCAGGCTTTACACACACGCACATATGCATGGCTTGCATGCACAGAATGAGACTCTGACTGGTTGAGAGACAGGTACATCTGTCTGTCAGTGTGTCCTTTGGTTGGAAAAGAGTGTAGCACTGATTTGCTGTAATATAGTAACAGTATGAACAGTAATACCACATTTATGTCAAGTGTATGAATGCAATGGCTGTGAACATAACTGTTGTGATTATTATTGTTTGACATGATTTCATTGTACCACAGTTTACGCAGGTGAAAACAGAGGATGGCGTGAAGGGAGAAAACAACACAACACCTAAGAATAGATATTTGATCATATCTTCTGACGATGAGGGGGCGGTGGTGGAGGTGGTGGAGATGGAGACAGCTGAGCAGGTGACGCCAGCGACGGAGACGATGCACACAGAGGAGAGAACGGATAATGAAGCAATGCAACTGGACGAGAAGGAGGAGCAGGCGGGAAGTGCCTTACAACACGTACAATACAGCAGCAGTTTGAGCCGCTTCATATTGAAGTACTTTTCGAACTGTTCCGGCGCCTCTAGGGCCGGCGGGGTGATGGTTCCATCGTTCACGAGCATCATGGGCCCTCAGTACCCTGCGGACATCACCATGGCCTGCGAAAAGTCACCCTACAGCCTCTACATGTACAGAAAGGCAGACCTAGGGGAAGGGCAGACTACGACGGTCCTTATGATTGGCTACTTTGATGAAAGGACAGGGGTCAAGGTGTTGAGACTGCTGGACTCCCTTGACGATGACGAAGACGCGAACGCGGGTACCAAGGCACATGCGAATAAGGCCAAGGGGGCGCATCCACTGATCCGAACTCTGAACAAGTTCCGTCTTTGTCTCTCCAACCTGGCTGTTTTCTACACTAACTCCCCAGACCCAGAGGACTCTCGTGAAGTCGTGGCCCAGCTGCGGTCCTTCAGCCCTAAGCTGGTGGTGCTCTGTGGTCTGCGGGACCTCGCAACGAGAGCCTGCCACTCGGGAGTCACAGCATCCTTCAGCCACATCGCCAAGCTGATTGTCGACATCCATCGCCACTTCGCCTTGTGCAATCCCACCAACGACAACTTGAAAGAGATGTTGGTCAAATTAGCCAACACAGAGCCCCACAACCCCTCCATCCCCATCTCCTCTCAGTGTCTTTACCTCCGCAGGGCTGCACATAAGATGTCCATCCATTGGAAGGACCTGGCAGAATACTTCCAGTACCTGGACTCATCAATGGACTCCCTGAAGATTGCTGCCCGAATGAGCAACCCCAGTTACAGGATAGGGCTTGTCTTTCTCTCCCGGATCCTGGAGCCACTATCTGATTTCCAGAAAGAGAGAACTGCGGATGCGGTCTGTGAACTCCGGCGGGCCTCTTACCTGGTGCGCATCTATGCCAGGCACCTTCTACAGGCCCCAGGGGTAGAGAACTTTATCCGCAGGCGTGACACCTCAATCCTCACCTCCCAAAGCATGCTGCTCCCCTTGACCAAGGACAACTTCCTGCACTTTGCAAAAGACCTGACAGAGAATCTGGGAAAGAAGGCAGAGCAGGATTTCATGAATGCATCAATGACATTCTTCCAGGCTGTGTTGAAGACCTTAGCAGAGAGCATGCCAGAGCAACTGGGAGATGTGGCGCTGAGAAGCATTACCACTCTAGTCAAACCCACCATGGACAAAAAGGATGTAAGGCAACACTTTTGTTCTTAGAATCTCTTTTCTGGTCTGTTATGGTCTTTGCCTGTCTTTCTAGTTTCTAGTTATATAGAGACAGTTACAGCATACCGTATATATTATATGGAATCGAACTGTAACTCACTATGATTTGTTTCTGAAGTGATCAGATATCGCTGGGCCATTGCTTACAAAAAGGTAGCATATTGAAGGGAAAGTTGTGTCTTAAATATTCAGCAATGGATGCTAGGAAGCAGATCCTCCTAATGTGACATCTCACCGTTTCCCCTGTAGTTTTACAAGATTTCCTCCATGATGTCAGACCTCTGTGTTAAGCTGGATATATGCGACGCCGCCCGGTCAATGATACTTGCCAAGGAGTACTGTAGCAGATCACCCAGCACAGGAGGGCTTAATGCATGGTCAAAGGTAATGTGGTGATTATATACTGTATGTGTGTACACGCATGCACGCGCACACACACACACACACACACACACACACACACACACACACACACACACACACACACACATTGCATGCTGTCTGGTATATAGTACCATGCATGATACATATTCTTCTCTTCATTGTGGGTGTAGGTGTTGAGGAAAACAAAGCAGGACTCTCCTCTGCGTAAGCTCTTCCTCATTCTGCTGGCCCTGCCTAGCTCTCTGCGTTGGAACCAGCTGCTCACCGAGGTCTGTTACAAAAACAAACTCGGATCAGAATGTATTTTATTAAATGTATATATTATTTTATCTTTGACTTTTACATAATAACATTGTCAATGGTTTAAACGTTTTATCTTGAACCGGGGACAATGCCGCCAACACAACTCTGCGCTCATGCATCTCTGTATGTATGTGTGTGTGTGTGTGTGTGTGTGTGTGTCTCTCTCTCTCTCTCCATCCTTTCTCACCTCCAGGCTTTCTCCTGTAGCTCAGGGACCAACCCTGACCCTGTTGGACAAGAACGCAGAGAGGACAACAAGGAAGATGATGCAGCCGGTGTGACAGATGACAGCGAGAATTGGGGAGATGGTGGTTCGACAGATGGGGGTGAGACTTGGTCGCACCGGAAGAGACTCTCAGGGCCATCCCGGACCAGGCAGGAAAAAAAGACAGTGGACCTAAATATAGTGTACCATTCAGCAGACTCCTCCGGTAACTGGTCTATATACCCTATTACTTTCCTGTCTCCTATTTTCTATTCCCTGTTCCCTATAGCCTAATCCAGGACCCCCAGGGTTCCTTAAGGGGTTGTAGATATACCTTTAAAGGTCAGTAACTATGAGAGCATACCTATTTGTACACTCTCAAAGTTATACAATTAAAAGGTTTGAGAACCACAGCCCTATACTTTCACCCTCCTATTTCCTTTCTGTTTCTTATATATCCCACTACATTCCTTCTGTTCCCGGTTCCCTATTTTATATTATTTTATGTCCCATGGGAACAGACTATTTATTCCCTTTTGTTTCCTATTTCCTAGTCCCTATTCCTTCCTTTTTTCCTATTTCCTATTCTTTCTATACATTCGCAATTGCCTATTCTTCTTTATTATTTCTTGGTCTTATGGCTAATGTATTCAATATGAGCAGCACACCCAAAATCCCTGCATGTGTAATATAGTCGGTCACTCAGTCAACAAAGTGTTTCTGATTGGAGGACAGGAGCATTTTGGTGTAAAAAGACATGACATGTCTATCCAGTGTAAGTGTCTTTCAGCCAAGCCCTGCCTCCCTCCCACTTAATAGTTTAATATTTTCTTATTTCTTATTATTACTAGTCTTATTACGTTTGAAATGTACTAGGTATTTGTATGCTATGTCCTGTATGTCAGTCCTGTTTCTATTGTTTGATGTTTGAGTTTTGCTAAATCTGGTATTTTTTTTTTTTTTTTTAATGTAATGTTCATCAATATACACTGTCCCGACCAAATAAACGAATAAAGTAAAACTGTTGCCCGGCAGAAGAGCCCTATGGTTAGGCAGTATATTGATTGTGAGGACGACCATGAGGATTATTATTGACCACAGTATATGTTTTCTGTTTCAGATGTGGAAATCACAGGGTCGACTCCTTCCAGAATAAAAGCCATGACTAACAGTAAGAACACTCTACTTTCTAACTTTCTCACTTGCTTAACACATTTTGGGCGGGAACCCCTTTTGGTGTTTTAAACATTATGTTATAATTTAGCTATTGAAAAATAGCAGATCTACAAGCTCATAGCTGCTATTTTTGAGAAATCGTGAAAATGTGGCACAAATCTTTGAACATGTATTTGAGCCAACGTTTTTAACTCAAATTAATTACATATATTTTTGGGGGTCCTTGACATGAAAATGTTTGAGAACCACTGACATAGAAACATGGGGTTAAACTGTCAGGATTTAGAAGACATTTGTAGAATCGTCCTCAGATCAAAATGGGTAAATCTCTTTCTCACCAACTCTTACAATAACCTTGCTAAACAGACAAAACAGTCGTGTAGAATGTGTTCACAGCTATAAAAAAAAAGCCATAGGCACCGTTCAGGAGTCAAACTCCAGTTTCCGCAGTGGTGTGCAGTACTACTGTAGATGCACTCTTTTTTAAAATTGTTCTATTTCCACTTTTCTTTCCTATCTCTCTTCTAGGTAACGGCTATATAGTGCTTGATAGTGATGGTGATGCTGATGATGAAGATGCAGTTGACCCATCGAAACACAATGTCGCTCCAACAAAGGTAAATCTACATCTGCTCACGAATGCGGTCGTGACAACTGCAACGTATGACCTATAAAACAGCCCTGGCTAGGCAAACACAGCCCGGTGGAGATATGCGCTCTGCCGAGAGCCCCTCTCTAGTGTGTATATTTGTCCACTTTTATCTTTCTGTGCGCACCCACCCCCACCCACTGCATTGTTGTGTTCATATGAATACGTGTGTGTGTGTGTGTGTGTGTGTGTGTGTGTGTGTGTGTGTCCTAGTCCTCCACAGGTCCTCCACAGGTCCTCCGAGGTCCTCCAAAGGTCCTCCGAGGTCCTGCACAGGTCCACCGGGCTGCCATCAGTCTCAAGTCTACCGTCTCTCGTGCATCTAAGTCAACCCAAGAGGGAAAGCCTAAGCCCTCTTGTTATCAGGTACGGGAACTTTGACACGTTCAAGCTGCTGTTTATCTCATTTCACATCCATAGACCTCTGAGTAAAATGTAATTTATGGACAGACGAGAATGAGACACACTGACAACAAAGACAGTATGGTTGTGATGTGGCATTCATACGGGCAGATGCAAAGATACAGTCTACCGTTCATTGTCAATGGAAGGACATTTGTATAGCTGCTGCAAATGATACAAAGCTACACATTCAAGCTGAGCTGCGTTCAACTTCCAGATGCAATGCTACAAAGCTACATGCTGGATTGTTGTTGTTTTTTCTCAATCTCACCCGCTGGCCGCCGCACCTCCGATACACGGCACTACAGATTCACGCTTGATGACGTCAATGACCGTGTGAGCAACAGATATACAAAAGCGACAAAGCAACAAATATGATGTGATCTTTGCATCTTTGCATATGCCTCATGTGAACGCACCATTAGGGTTCACATGAATGAATGAATTAATAAATGTATAAAAGAGTTGCGACGAAGAACCGTTTAAGTCCATACTAATTATCCATAATGTATACATTATAGTTAAGGGGTCAGGACAGATGGGACTTTCGGGGGAGCAGTTAGACTAAATTATGGACCTAAATGTTTCTTCGGCTCAACTCTTCATATTGGTTTGGTCATGTTTTTATTTGTGGAATGCGTTCATGGTTCAAAACTTTTTTGTTACGGCAAAGAAGAAAAGTCAATTATGAAATTGATTTCTGTGGTTCATTTTATGAAACAAATACTGACCAATGGTCATTATTTATTGTTCATAATGGTCATAGGTGTGTGGGTCACTCCTGGAAAATAATCTCTCATAAAGTGTGGGAACCCTGATTATTGTTGTCTTGTTCTTCGTCAGGATGGTTTTGATCACTTGGAGCATGACCTGGTGTGGGGCTTAAAAGACAGCATCACTCTGTGGCCTGGACTGATCAAGGCCTGGCCTGATCACGCCCTGCCTGCTGTACCAGGACAGAGGCTGGTGCAGTGGTACGGAAGCAGAATGTACACCAAGGTGAGAGCTGGAGGTTTTTCCACACATTTCAACCACTTTAGCCCTATCACTCCCTACATTGTCATAAACGAAACAGTGGTTCTGCATACTGATGGTTTATCAAGCTCTCTAACAGCTCCAAAGACCCATCATTGAACTATATAAAACAAAGCATAAATAAACACTCATATTAACGTCAAACCATGAACACAACACAAATGTGAAACAAAAGAAAATACAAATCACAAACAAAACTTGCTGGCTGCATATTGACTTATGGGAATTAAGGGAATGAATCCTAGGTGCCCAAGGCAGACTCACAGCAACACAAACTGCAATATAGAATGATACGATTAACACAATATTCAAACCTTCTCTGTCTTTCACGTTCAAACGCTTGTGAATGAGTGGAAGTGTTGTTGTTGCACACTTGTGTGTCTCTAGTTAAATATCACTATTTAAAGGTTCCGGCACAATAAACATAATTACTACTTCCCGTAACTCAAATAACATGGGAAAGCCAAATTCAGGGCAAATAAATAATATAACAATAAAGAAAACAAATATAACCAAAATTAGACCTTATCCCATTCTGGGCAGGAACCCCTTTTGGTGTTCTAACCCTTCTGGACGGGAACCCCTCTTGGGGTTCTGTACAGTATGTAGGCTACAGTATTCAAAAATGTAAGCATTTTGATGCTGCTATCTAATATATAGATATTGGTTACCATCCGGCCACTCTACCCCAGACCACCGCCTGCCCATAGAGTGCAGATATACAATGTACAGTGGCACCCTGGAGTGAATGGAAATTCAGTGGCCCTCTCCATCATCAAAGTTGCCCACCCACCCCTGCTCTGAGTCTAGAGGGATCTGTGTCAGGAGACCTTGTGAACACAATGCATAGTTGTGTCAGACTTCAAGACAAACTTGATTGATTACGTGATTAATTAGAGCCAATTGGAATGTAGCAAAAGCAGTTTGCAGTCTATTTACATCACTGTCTCGTTTCAGCAACTCGGTGCTGCCTCTCTGAGGCCCTTCACCGCCTTCACCGAGTGCTTCAATGTCAAGTACTTTGAAAACCAGCCCAAGTACAAAGAAGCTATACACGTGTCACTGCAGGTGTGTATTATAGCCATTGCACGTATGTATTATAATCGCTGTATGTGTGTGTAGAGTTGTAGCATATGATTGCATATAACATAGATGGAATATATAAGACGTGTACATCTAATCTCTGTCTGTGTGTGTGTGTGTGTGTGTGTGTGTGTGTGTGTGTGTGTGTGTGTGTGTGTGTGTGTGTGTGTGTGTGTGTGTGTGTGTGTGTGTTGTCAGTTCATGGCTTATCGCTGCAAGAAGCCGTTTGCAGCTACTGATGGCGAAAATCTGGCAGATCACCTGAAGCTCTTGTTGGAGTGGGCCTTCAACAACTTCGATGACGAACAGGAAAAAAACACAGATGATGGTAGATTGGATTTTCATTAACCTATGATTATTCTATAACCTAATCTGTTATAGTATATTGTTACAGTGAGCTAAGCATGAAAATAGATTAATAAAATAAAATTTGGGGTGTGCGGAACTTAAAGCATAATTAAATATTTGCTTAAAAAAAGGGGGAAAAAGAACAGATGGGCGTATTCATCCCTCAGTGAACACATCTGTATTTGTTCTTTATCACCCCCCCAGGTGTCACCAACAAAAACATGCGGCCGAATCCCCCAAAATGTCTTGTCAATGAGTCCTCCTCCTCCTCCAACAACCACCCATCCCACACCAGCACTGACTGGAAGAACAAGGACAAGGAAAGAATCATCAGAGGACTAAAGGAAGTGTCAGTCTGCCTGAAAAAACTGTCCATCATTCCAGACACGTTATCCCGCGGGCCGGATGAGAGCATGGAGACGGGGAGGAAAAGAGAAACGGGAGGAACGGGGCGCGGGGGAGAAGGCAGCGAGGTAGACGTTGACGTAACGGAAGATTCACATTCGGGGGTAGACGACAAAGTAAAGAAATTTCCAACTTCGGGTAAAAAGATGTCTCAAGTGGATTCGGAGTCGGAGGAAGACGACAAAATAAAGAAAGTTCCAAGTTCGGGTAAAAAGATGCCTCGAATGGATTCAGAGTCGGAGGAAGACGACAAAATAAAGAAAGTCGTGAGTTTTGGGAGAAAGATGTTCCGAGGGGAAAGCAAGAGGACCAGGAGCAGAGCGCGGACGACGACAGGCCTCAGGACGGCGTCGGGGTGGAAGAAACCGCGGAAGCAGAGCCCCTCGTCTTCTGAGAACGAGGAGGAGGATGCGTCTCCAGACTGGAGACCGAAAAGCAAGATGCCATGGAAGAGCAAGGGGAAGGGGGGCGCTCTCAGCTCTTGGTTCTACAATGATCGGGATGAAAACTGGAAGAAATCCTACAGCTACCAAGTGTACAAGACAGCCGACACGTCCAGCGGCGACTATGTACAGCCTGACCAGATACGCAGAGGTGTGTGTTCATGTTCACTCCAAGTTGTGTCAGGTACCCTTGGGCAGTCACCAAGTCGTCATAATAATAATAATAATAATAAAACTCATAGATAAAATTGATTATAGAGGGTATGCGCATGCATAAAGTGACTTGGCAAAGTGAGTTTAATGCCATTTAAAGTCGTTTAATACAATCAGGATGTATGGGCTGTCAAGGCCAGATTAGTAGTTTTGCAGTTGCGGTTCTGCGTTCATCCCCCGGGTCGCAGACATTATTCTCTATGGAGAATAACATTAGGTCATCTTAATATATAGTCTCATATAAGCATTGTGGTCCAAAAATAAGCGAAACGGTCTCTGCGATATTGTCTGAAGGTGGCTCCGGAAGCCACAGGTGAGCCTTAACCGGCCACGCATGTCGGACTAACGTAGGCCCCCCCTCCTGGGAGGTGGCTCTGTATCGGTTACGATAGTCAGTCACTCATATTGATCTGTTTCTAATGAAAGGTTTACTGATTCGGCGGCATTAACATTAGCGTTTTCTCGCCGTCAGTTCATGCTTCATATCCGTATGAGTCAAACCGCCGGGATCATTTGTTTATTTTTGGAACATCGTTCTTATTTGACGTGATATAAAAAAGTCTATGGGAATTCAGAACGGTGGAAAAAAAACACGACCCATGGCGGTAGCATGTGTGAAGTCAGACTTCGGTGCTCTATAGGCCTTCTCCATCCCCCTCTCCTTCACTTTCTCTCCCCTCCCTCGCTGTCTGTCTCTCTCTCTGTGACCCTCTGTCTCTCTCTCGCCGCTGAGTGAGCTCTGGTCTGCCCCCCCCCCCCCCCCCCAGCATTATAATTAAAATTTTGTAGATAAGTACAATTAATCCAACTATGTTCTTTCTTCTTCCAGCGACCACTATTCGCAGGATCATGGAGACAAACCTGGACATCGAAGGTGTGAGCAAGAAAATATTCATTAATGGACTATTGTTGTGATGTTGTAAAGAGTTATTGTATTGCCACTTGTCAGGCTTATAGAAACCACCTTGTATGTTCATGTATCATTTTTGTCAGGAACAGGAAAATAGAATGTGTTCCAATGCATCCTATATGTACAAACACTTTTCAGAATATACTGTTTAGTAGTGTTACATGATAAAACCTTTGACTCATTGACTCATTCACACTCCTCCCACAGAATACTGTCTGTGTTGTGGAACTACAGACGTGGACATACCCCATCCTCTGTTTAAGGGTGGCCTCTGTCGGGCGTGCAAAGTAAGGAAATCTCTCCTGATAAAAGTCAGACAACAATTTTAACTATGCGGTCAACAATGTATTGATGGCACTTAAAGTACTTTACATGAGCTTCCATCTGAGCATTAAAAATGTTATATGCTGTATATGTTATGGTATATAGCCCGAAGAGGGCAAGAAGCATCATGCCTGATATCATGTAAATTTAAATGCATTATGAATACTTGGGGGAACTGAGTCAAAGCAGCCTTTTGTTTTTTTATTATACACATTTCTTTCCCATGCCAATCCTCTAAAAGTGAGTCCTGTTCCTTCACTGTGTGTCCACCAGGATAACTTCTCAGAGACTACGCATTGTTACGATGTTGATGGTTACCAGTCATACTGCACCATCTGCTGCTATGGAAAGGAGGTCTTACTGTGTGGCCACGACAGCTGTTACAGGTCTGTCTGTTTGTCTGTTTGTATTTCTCTCTCTCTCTTTGGGCCTGTTAGTCTAGTCTTTCTCTTTGTCTGCTTTCTTTCACAATGTCTGTCCCCTCTCCTCCGGTTGAATGATTAAAAACTAATGAACCTTCTCTCTCCAGGTCCTACTGCGAAGACTGTCTGAACATCCTGGTGGGTCCGGGTTCGTACGCTTCGGTCCAGGCCCAAGAGCCATGGCACTGCTTCTTCTGCGAGGAACATCTCAGAGCCCACGGCGCCCTGGTCCCCAGGGAGGACTGGAGTGTACGATTTCAGGCGCTCTTTGCCAACCAGAGCGCCATGGAGTTTGTACGTAACCAGCTGCTTGTAATCATACTATAATTCAGTCAATGTCTGTCTGTGTGTGTCAGAAACACCGCCATATCTCCTCACCGCCTGCACCAATCGCTCCCACTTTTCACACAGGCATTGACCATAATAATATGGAGGTCTTAACGAAGCCCTTTTTCGATTTGACACATTAATGATTAATAATGAATTTATTAGTAAATTAAAAAAGCGAAAACGCACCCAGGGCGCAGTACCCCCCGCAGCCACAAGGGTACTGCGCCCGTCTCACAACGGGTAAGGGCTAGTGTATATAATTTAAGGGCACTGCATGCGTTATGTGCCATACTGGTGAAATTCCTCACAGTCAGGTGAGCGTTAAAGTGTATCAGGGGCCCCCCCTGATGTGATGTCTACTAGCCTGGGTAAACCCACTCCCCCTGCTGGACAACATTTCATGCTGCCAGGAGGGGTGAGTCTGGCTAAATGGTAATACAAAGTCCTTAAGATTGTATCAGCTTTGGTACGAGCCAATCCGCGACCGAGCTCAGGGCTCTGTGATTGACAGCGCACGTTGGCCAATCAGGAACGATTTGAGCAGTTGATGACGTGTGAACTCCTCGACTCATTCACAACAACAAACATGGGAATGAGGAAGTAGGAACGGAACGCGTTTAGATGACGCCTCTTGTTTTGATATACGCTGATTGGCTGAAGGGGTTGTCCGTCAACGCTACTCTCCCGCCCCACGGCTAAACAGCCACACAGGCGATTATGCCAGACTCACCCCTCCTGGCAGAATGAAATGTTGTCCAGCAGGGGGAGTGGGTTTACCCAGGCTAATGTCTACAGCCTCCTTAACCTCATGAACTGTGGCATCTGCCATAGTAGTCAACAATATAGTCTCCACTTGTCTGTCTATTTTTTATTACTTCCTCCAGCGTATTATTATTGAAATAATCACTTTACGGCAGTGGCGGACTGTACTGAAATAAACCGGGCCTTCTATACCGTCCAGGATGGTCATGGAACGGCCGTGCGCACGCACGCACACAGTGCACACACACACACACACACACACACACACACACACAAAGGTCAACAACGGCGTAACAATGTTATAATACTGGTAGTCTGGAACAATAACAGACTCTGACTGTACGGTATATTCCGAAATGCTTTACCTGAACCCGAAGAGGAGGTTATGTTCGAGCTGAAACACTAAACATGTTGTTATTGTATGCCCTCTGTTCACTATAGGAGCCTCATCGGATGTACCCATCCATCCCGGCCAACCTCCGCAGACCCATCAGAGTTCTGTCTCTGTTTGACGGCATATCAACAGGTACAGATACAATTCAAGACTAAATCCGTTCAAGGAAGGAACATATAGTCTCAGTATTTCTGGATTCAAGTCTAATGTATGTTGTTGGTTTACACTTGTATGCAGGCAGCATACACACACAGTGGTGTGTTCTAGGTTTTTTCAGAAGGTGTACCATAATTATTCCCTGCACGACATGCACGCGTTGGCGCGTATACACAAATCCACAGAGAGGTGTCCTGCACGCAGCCATGTTATTTCCCTTAGGTGGCTGCAGTGAAAAACACAGCAGCTACAGCTAGAGTGAATGGGAAAGTGACAGCTGTTCGTCTGCTCAAGTTACTCTTTTACCTGCACTTTTTACTAACACTAACTTTACAAAGATGCCCAGAATATCGGGACAAACCTGTTTAGTGTTATGGCTGCTCCAACAGTAGTGACAAAGTTCAACTTCGGAATGGCAAATACATCTACGAGACGATGCACCTACGAGGCTATACGAGCACCCGCCTGAATTTCGTTGCGCATTAAGTAGTGCAATTACGGTTAAAAGGCTGCTCAGCAGTCCCGCGGTGGCTCAGACGAAGCAGTGAGCTTTGTCGAGGGCCGCTGAGGAGCAACGATGTGTGTGGTGTATGTCTAACCTGTTCGCTGTGTCTCTGTGTACATGTGGGGCGACTGTGGCTGTGGCTCAAGAGGTAGAGCAGGTCGTCCAATGATCCATGGGTCGGCGGTTCGAATCCCGGCTCCTCCCGTCTACATGTCGAAGTGTCCTTGGGCAAGACACTGAACCCCCAATTGCTCCCGATGTGCTGGTTGGTACCTTGCATGGCTTCCGCCGCAATCGGTGTATGAATGGGTGAATGTAATGCACAATCTATGTAAAGCGCCTTGGATAAAGGCGCTATATAAATGCACCATTTACCATTTTATTTACCATGCGTTACGCATCCAGGGATCGTAGTGCTACACGCGCTTGGAATCAAGGTGGAGCTGTACGTGGCTTCGGAGATCGACGAGGACTGCCTTGCAGTATCAGAAGTCAACCATGGGGCGAAGATCACACACGTGGACGATGTCAGATACCTAACCAAGGAAAATGTATGTGAACTAACTACAGGTTTTACCAGCTCAGTGTGAGTGTTAGAGTGTCCGTGCTTAGAGTGGGAGGACGGGGGTTAAATCCTCGGCTTTGTCAAATCAAAGACTATAAAAATGGTACCCGGTATCATCATTCATCAAGGGTTGGAATCGGGGTACGTCCTCCTATGCCCAGCATTTCGGGTTTGTGTAAACACAAACTTTGGCTTGTGATTGGCTGATCACCCCATAGCGATGATTTGATTGGCGGGAGCACATATACATATTGAAGATAAAAGTGAGGGCAGAAAAGTGAAGACGGAAAAGTGAGGACGCAAATTGTGATTAGCCAGAATGAGCTGATGTGCAATAAGAGTGCGCCTCACTTCACACAGGTGTGATTTGTTTGTTCCTATACACACACAAACAAAACACATCTAGACTATACACGTAAGTGGGCAGCTACACGTGAAAAGAAATACAAACAAGTAGTGTCTACAAGGCTACAAACTCTAGCTTGGGTGCCCAATCTATTGAAGGTGACAGACCGTTCTAGCGTTTTAGTCCTCCCTACTCCCAAAAATTCCAAATATTCATCTCGGCCTCTCGCTCACTTACACTCGGTCATTCCAGCTCCAGCATGGTGGTGTTATGGTGAAAATGGTGACCTGCCGAAATATGTGACCATCCCTTCTGGCTCCAAAACTGTGGAATGCACTTCCCATTGCAGTCAGAACTGCAGCATCACTCCCAATCTTCCGCCGTAGTCTGAAAACCCACCTTTGGCCCATAGCACTTACCCCACCCCCTTAGATAGCATTTCTGTAGACAGCACTATAATTGCATTGTATGTAGTCATAGCACGTCATAGTACATATGTATAGCATAGTAGTATAGATGTATAGTTTATATGTATAGTTTCATTATATAGATATTCCACTGTTACTTTCTTAGCTTACGCATGTTTCATGATAAATGTTTTTATGTGATGTATTTCCATGCTTTTTTGTTCTTGCTTAATGTAAGTCGCTCTGGATTAAGAGCATGCTGGCGTGACCGAGTGTGAGTGGGCGAGTGGCAGAGATTTGGGGTATTGGAATTCAGCTATAGGTTTGCTTAAAGCTGGTTCCAACTTCCAACTTCCACCTGGACATTCTACAGTTCTACTGTGTTTAGCCGAATGCAGATCAAGCTAACCCATCTTCTTATCTCTTATCCAGCTTAAAGAATGGGGTCCATTTGATTTGCTGATAGGTGGCAGTCCATGTAATGACCTCTCCATCGTCAACCCAATAAGAAAGGGCCTCTATGGTATGTACATGTACAGTAAATGATCCGTCTTTGTTTTTTATTGCAATACTTCATCTAAAGTAGCTACAGTACACAATAGGTGTAGTTCAGTTCAGTTGATTTATTTCCATCTCTTTTGGACGACAAGGTATGTGCGTTTGTGCATTGGTGCAGTTTGGTCAAGACATAATCAGAAAAAAGGAAAAGGAAAGTCCAAGGCACAAGTTGTCATTAGACATGATAGACTAGAGAGTCCAATTAAGATGGGCAATGCTTACCGGGCCCTACCCCTGGCTAATTTAGCAAAGAATAGAAATAAATGAATAAAGATTACAGTAGTGTGTACGTATCACAACGTTATGTTGTTGTAATTATTTCATCTCATCTGCAGAGGGCTCACCCTCCCCAATAGAGTTCTACAGGGATGGTAGTCCCACATAGGCGACTGATACCTCTGGGGAAATCTAAATGTGCTCGAACAGTGAGAATGATAATGGCCGCTAAACAATCACACGCCCAATGCTTTGAAAAGCAGATCAAATCACTGTCCCAATATGAATGACCTGACCGCCGTAAAGTATTTGCATTGGTTCTGCAATGCAGTTATTGTCTTACATTTATGAATAGTTCCCACACAGTTTTTAGCCAAGACATTGAATCTAGTACTTATCTGTAGGCGAAGATCTCTGATCGTCTGGCTACGCGAGACTACTTTTAAGTTACCTCTGCCATGGGTTCCCCTTCCAACTGCATATTTGCAATGGAATTTGGATTTAATTAAATTAAATTAGTAAAATGAGCTCTGTAGTAAAGATTAAAGAATGACCTATGTTATGATATTTTCACGTTTTTGTATTTGCCACAGATCGACACGCATTTTATGATTTATTCTCTCCAATGTAGATATTGTTGTGCCGATTCCCCTGAACAATTAATTGTATAATGTATACTGGTGTAACTCTCTTTCGTGTGGTGTAATTTCCAACCGTGTCCTGCAGAGGGCACTGGGAGGCTGTTCTTTGAGTACTACCGCATCCTCAACCAGTTGAAGCCTAAAGAAGAAGACCCCAGGCCATTCTTCTGGCTGTTCGAAAATGTTGTCTTCATGAACTTGCACGACAAACACAACATCTCCCGCTACCTAGAGGTTTGTTTTTATTCTCTTCTCTTCTCTTCTCTTCTCTTCTCTTCTCTTCTCTTCTCTTCTCTTCTCTTCTCTTCTCTTCTCTTCTCTTCTCTTCTCTTCTCTTCTCTTCTCTTCTCTTCTCTATATAACCACCTCTTTGTTTCACTACTCTCTTCTGCTGTGATTTACTATACTCAATCCCACTCCACTCTAACTTCATATTTATGCAACAAGTACACCATGCTCCTCCAAATCACAATATAACCTTTTAACCAGATAGGATATAGAGTAAAGGGCTAATTAAATAATTAGAAATATATTATATATATATATATATGTGACTCATCTGCATCTGATTGGTTGACAGTGTGACCCAGTGGTGGTGGATGCTGTTAAAGTCAGTCCTGCTGCCAGGAAGCGTTACTTCTGGGGGAACATCCCAGGCATGAACAGGTACAGTGTGAGTCTGAACAAAAGTGGTTACAATTGTACACTCTCAGAGTTACAGGTGGATAAATAAATTGTACTAGTGTAGGCTTGTTGCGGGTTACTGAAAATGTGTGAATGTGCTTTAAATGTAGTACTATCATTAACCCATTTTGACCTGGGAACGATTCTACAAATCCTTCAAAGTCCTGACGGTTTCCTGGAAAAACCCTCATGTTTCTACATGTCAGTAGTTTTCAAACATTTTCATGTCAAGAACCCCCAATTAAGATTATATGTAATTGGCCGCCGACCCTCATCTGAAAATATGTTGTTCCAGGGACCCCATCAGTAGCAAAGATTTGAGTTAAAAACTTTGGCTCTGAAAGAATATATATTCAAAGATTTGCGCCGCATTTTCACGATTTTTTCTAAAATAGCAGATCTACAAGCTTGAGTGCCGCGCTACGAGCTTGTGGATATGCTACAGTTTGTTTAACTGACTGACTGTGGACATCATATTCTAATCATTCTGATGATGGGTTCAAACATAGCAAAGCAATATGTTAACACAGGTGTGTTATCTCTATTCATGTACAACATGGTTTAGTAAAGGCTGGTGACTGGCTCTGCACTACCTACAAGTGAGTAATTAAGCCTTGCCGAGCCATGAGGCCCATAGGGCAGGAGCCTATCTCCTGTTTCTGTAAGGTGAGGGAGTTTGATGACGCTAGTATGTCGCAGGGGCTTAACCCAATCCAACCCTTGATGCTGAGTGCCAAGCAGGGAGGCACTGGGTCCCTTGTCTTTGATATGACTCGGCCGGGGATCGAACCCCATCCTCCCACTTTCAGGGAGGTTGAGGTAATCACAAGGCCACTTAGCTGGTGGCTACAAGTACACCATAAATGCCATAAGTTGCACACATAACTTTTTTGAAGCCCATGATGTCATCAATATTGGCCAGCAACTCTACATCTCCTCAACCCTCAAACACACCAACATTTCACTGTTTGTATATGAGCTTCTCTTGGTTTCTTGATTCTTACAGGCCCATGACACCCGCTCCAAATGACAAGGTGAACCTACAGGACTGTTTGGAGCTGAACAGAAAGGCCAAGGTCAGTGTATACTTTCAATACCGTTCGTTTCTGTTCTCACCTCGACTTGAGTCGCCATGTCGTTGGAAACCTTGTATGTCTAAAAATGTTACTTTTCAGGGAAAATATCCTGTGTTCCAATGGATCCAATGTAGTTATTGTAGATGGTATGCACCTGCATAAAGTGAGTGGCAAATCGAGTGAGTGGTAAAATGAGTTTAATAGCGAGAATAGCAGACCTACAAGCTCACAACGCATTGCATCACAATGCATTGTAAGCTTATAGATCAGCTATTTTCAATATATTTTCTTTGTGCGACACACATTTTGTAAAACAAAAAACGATAAAATATTGAGAAACAAGGTTTCTGCCCGACAGCGATGATATATTTCCAAATTATTGTGTAATGTGTTGTGTGTAATCACAGTCAAATATTTAATGTTGAGTTTACATTACAAATGGAACCACATGGTACTGAGGATTCACTGTGTACATTAAATTAATGTTTCCTTTTCCTTTATGTTGCTTTTCCCAGTTCAACAAGATCCGCACCATCACCTCCAATTCCAACTCTCTGAAGCAGGGAGCAGGTGGTCAGTTCCCTGTCATCGACAACGGCAAGGAAGACATTTTCTGGAGCACCGAAATAGAGCAGTAAGGATAACTCAACTCTACATATTGTTGCTGCTGTCGGACTGAAACCTTGTATCTGCATTGCCTGCTTTTAGCTTGAAGTATCTATTTACCAGCCTACTGCCAGTGGTAGCTGCGATCCCCCCCCCCCTCCCCCCCACACACACACATGGAAATCAAAATTGCATAAGCTATATAGAGACATACATTTCCTATTTATCCACATGCACATATAGGAACCTGAATATGGCATATATATGCAGCATGGGCTATATTCTGCATATACTTGCCATTATTACTATTTGGCATAATATGTTGATATATATAAAATAAAACCATAGCACCACCATTAGCCTTTTCATGTCGCGCACCCCCCTAGAAGGCGCTCGCGCACCACAAGGGGTGCACGCACCACAGTTTGGGAACCACTGCTCTATGCCATGTTATAGAGTATACATTAAGTATTACGGTAGTTAGAAGTAGAAGCCGTCAAGTAGAGTCTATGGTATGACGTGTCGCTCGTCGAAAATAGCCAATCTACACACTCAAAACGAGTCACGCTGTGAGCTACACCATTGTCCAACGAAGACTTAACCGATACCTCTCCCTCTCTCTTCCCCTCCAATTCTCTGCAGGATCTTCGGCTTCCCCAAGCACTACACAGACGTGAGGAACATGGCACGGCAACAGAGACAGAAGGTGCTGGGGAGGTCCTGGAGCGTTGCCGCCGTACGCCACCTCCTCGCTCCGTTGAAGGACTACTTTGAATGGGAGGAGCTTCCTATGACCACGACGACCACCGCCATCTCAACCTCCACCGCTGCTGCCTCCTCGTCCCACTCTTCCAACTCCACCTCTTCATCTTCCGCCGGCTCATCCTCTCCTGCCTCGCCGGACTCTGGAGTGCAGGCCAAGTAACTAAAGCAAGAAGATGTTTGTTCTGCTTTTTTGTTTGTTTTATTTCCGTGGGTGAAATGTACGCTGCTCTGATCCTGCCAACTTTCTATCCATTCAGACCCACCTATTCATCTCCTTCTACTCTGCTACAGTATATCTTGTTATTTTTCTATTATTCTTCACAAGGTTGATTGAGCCATTATGAAATTCAACCCATTTTGACAACGTGTGCTGTAGTGATGCGCTGACACCAGTATCTGGTTTGCATCATGAGTCTGGGGCATTGTCGTCCACTCTGTCCCTTCTTTTTTCAACACGGCCTTAGATTCTTTTCACATAACCTTCCTTCCATCCATTGTTTCTCAGGGAAATCATTGTAATGTGTTGCATATAGGAGCAAACATGTTTGAGTAATAGACTGAAACCTAAATTAATAATTAGGTTAATTAATTAATTAATGTGTCCTGGTTGTCCTTTTTGACAATGACATTTTAGGAACATGTTAAAGGACCCATTTCCACTTTGTTTACAATGTCCACCATTATTGATTTCCCAAGCTGGCATGGAATGGAAACAAGCCTGGTTTTTATCTAGCATCAGTATTATAATGGACATTGTGGTATTGCAGCTAAAACTGCTTTCAAAGTCCATAAAGAAATGACAAGGACTGGTTATATCAGAGTGGTGATTGAGGCTCAAACCATTAGAAATAAGAGACCTCCCAATCTCTAGTGTCTTTTCTAAACAATGAGAGAGTAGAGACCCTCTGATAATCTGAAAGGTCACCGGTTTGCCACCCCGGCCTGCCTAGTATAAAGTGTCCCAGTATATGGTCATCATGACCATATAAGAAGCCATCAACTGGGCAAAGCTGAAAGAATGGTCTTTCATTTATAAGGAAATGGTTGATTTTATAAGAATGTTTTATATTATGACTACTATTTCTGTACTGTGCATGCTTTTAGATGTTATTTTAAACTATGCTGTAGTAATTTGTACGGTAATTTGTAATTAATTATTATATTTTAACTTTTTTTAAACCTAGACCAGCACGGGTCTACCCACAAACAATGCAAATTGGGAATGCATGCCCATTGTACCCGTCTGTCTGTCTGTGTCTCAACTCCCTTGGTTAGTTGGCGACACATACACCAAGTTTGAAGTCGGTTGGTCGAAGGTACTAGATATGTGAACTAAAGACGGACAGGCAATGAGGCATACAGAAATGTTGTGCATTTATTGTATTACTTTCTTACAAATTATTGTAAATATATTGTTTTAAAATCTATTTCGGAATCTTTGATCATGTTTCTGGTGAAAGCTAACAGATGAAAAATGAACAAAGTTCCTGTGGAAAATGTCAAAGTCCGACTGAATGAAATATTTTATAAGGAATATTGACAAAAGGCAATAAAGAGTATTTTATTTCTCAAGTGGGAAAATGTTTTCATTGTAATAGCATATATATATACACTGTACATACACACACACACACACGTACCATTATTGGAAAGTAATTTTGTGCATAAGGAATATATGGAGTGTGTGTGTGTGTGTGTGTGTGTGTGTGTGTGAGAGATTTTCTTCCAAATATTATAAACTATTCCTGAAGTTTTATGATGATACATGCTTAACTAATGATAGTTTCTTAAACATTCAACAATTTAATAATTAATTATGAATGAATGCTTAAATAATGTATTGAACATGAATTAGGGGTTACTTCAAATTAAGGGTTTACCTTTAAAGGAATACAGAAGCAGATTAGATGATTGCATTGACTGCACATGATTGTAAATTAATATGGGCCTAAATAGTTTTTGTCAGTTATGGGCTGGACAAACCATGAGCAACCCAGATTTGGCACAAACAATTAAGGGACTAAATTGCCACCAAAATGTGGAACGCCCTACCAACAGCCATTAGGCCTAAAACGGGAATCCCATGTATGACTGCTGCTGTAGTTATTATTTCTGTCATTATTTTGTTTACTGATAAATTATTATATTTTGTTAAGAGTCGAGTACCAGATGTTTGCGTTCACGTAATTTCCGGCCATCAGGCCTTATATGGCCATGTGAGAGGGAGGCTGTTTGTTTGTTTGAGAACATGTCGCTTAAAGGGTTTGTTTAATTGTTTTGTGTCAACATTTTGAGTTCTCAGTCTACATTATAAGTTCCATATTATATTTGTTTATGAGTTTAATTGATCGATTTACCTTTGTTTCAGTTCGACAGTTTATTGATTGTTTTGGGCATTCCATGAACTTCATTCCCTTTACATCGCTATGCAGCCAGCGAGTGAGCGAGGTACATTCATTTGTCAAGCACATTTTCCATATCATGTTTGTATTGTATAGTTGGCGATTATTCTGATCATGTCTTTATTATTTTGTGTGTCACCAGTTTGACGTTGGTCTTTAAGTGATGAACTTGCTTAATAAACCACCAGTAAATAAAGCAACCTGTCTCGTCTGTGAAGGGAGTGACACCATGGCTCCTTCAAAACCGCTCTCAAAGGGCACCTACGGCCGTCTGCAATTCGAAACTGGCCCCCATAAAGTCTGAGTTCCCCCCGCTTCTTTTCCCATTGCTGTATGTTTTTCTCTGTTTACTTCCTTTATGATTTTCCTGTTTTTTCTCATACTGTATATAGAAGTGTATATTTGTACGTCTCTAAATGTTCTGATGAATTGAAAATTGTGGACCCTGTTATAAACAAGTGTAATGATCATTACTACTTACTTACGCCTATAGCCCAACTTTGGGCATAGGCCACGAACAAGAGCTCTCCAGACATCACGGTCACGGTCGGTCACAGTATGTTTTTGTACCAAGTTAACCAATCAATCAGAACAAAATGTGATTAGTAATATTAATGAGGATTAGGCTTTTATTCCTGATTTATTTTATAAGCCGAAACAACCCTGGCAGCCGTGCACACTGCACGTACAAGCCTAGTCTGTAGTCTGCACAAATTAAAAACACAACCTTCAATTGAGTTTAGCCATAGAGTTATATGGTTAACAACATTATATAATTGTTGTGATATTCCTTTTGACAAGCAGAGGGGGGTGTACCGTTCCTGGAGATACTGCAATACCAGGTCGATGCGTGGAGTGGACGGAGCAAGCCCCTATTCCATCTCCCAGTTCCAAAAATCAATTTAATATATGGTCCCCGGGTAGGGGTGGGGACGTATCAAATATTAAACTGATAAGAACAGATACTACACTTGATCTTAGCCAAAAGGCCGAGAAGCGATGCCGATGTACTTCTTCTTCTTCTTTCGGGTTTTATGGCGGTTGGCAAACCTATCAAGGTGCATTACCGCCACCTACTGTACTCTTGGATTTACTATATTGTTACTCTTACTACTAAAAAACACCCTTGTGTATCCCACTCAGCATTTGTCCGCTCTGTTGTGTGCATCCTACTCCGGGGTCGAAGCAGGCGTGAATCCCTCTCTCAGAATAATGTCCAAATCCTCTCCACTAACATCCATCACGTCCAGAAACCTTCTCGCTGCATCTAAAATCATTTTAATTCTTTCTGACTTGCCTTTTATCTCCACCGCACAATTGATCACCATGGCAATGAATGCAAGGAATCTTCTCTTATCCATATAGACACCACTCTCAGTTCCATTCACTTTTTCCCTCAGTTGAGGTTCCTGTTCAGCCTGATGTGAGACCATCTCTTCATTTAGCCGCAATTAGCAACTCTAGATTTTTTTACAATGGGTTGAATCTAGAGTTGCAACAAGCTCCATCCACTTCCTATTCATCATTTTTGGTTTGCGATCTGCTTGTCTTAAACGACGTTAAACTCACCAACATTGCAGCTGTAGTCCAAGCTTGAATTATCCTCTTTCAATCTGCCGAGCTTGTTTTTCATAAAAATCCACCGTAGAGATGTTATGAGCTACTTTCTGTCAAGACATCCTCTGCAAGTGATTATTTTTCTAAGTGCTGGAGTTTGGAAGCACTCGTCGTACGTCACTGAACGGCCCTGCGTTCAACCTGTTTCGAATTTGCACATAATGCAGGAGGCAGCAGCGCGACCCGTTAACAAAAACGGTACAATGAGGTGTCAATAAACAAGGAAGGAAGAGAATAATCAAAGCAACCAAATCGGTCAAACAAAGATTAAAAATACTTAACGGCTTCCGCGCCACAGGAGATATTCGCAGCGGCATGTATAGGTACTTCACAGATTCAGAAGCCCTCACACGAAAAAAAGTCGTCAAAGAGCGCAGACAGGCCGTAATTGTTTATGTTTTATGTATGGCCGCGTACCAGGTGGCATGGTACTGCTGGAACAGGACCCCATGGTCTGTGTCGTCAAAAAGTCAGAAACTTCAGTACCATTGGGTTCTGCTTGGAGGGCTAGGCCTGAACCTATAACTAACACAATCCAAATAAACGCGCACTGGCGTCAGGCACATTGATGTGGTTATATTAAAGTCTACTCGTGAATCAATTCACTATGGGTTATGTCCATTCTTGGACGTAAGACAGAAGAAATCTTATACACTCACGTTCTAATAATATTAGGACGGGCTTTTTTACGTCATGACGCAGTGCACGCAGGTCCCTCCCCCGAGGGTATAAACACCTGCACTGCCGTCTGGGCGTCATTCGTTTTCTTCTTCTGCGTTGAGACAGACAAGCTAATCACTAAGGAAAGACCAAACTTCTAAACGAATCTCAAACAGGACGAGTGATAAGTAAGTTTTGCTCGGTACCGCGAGGTGAAATTTGTGTTTTTCGATAGTGCTAAGCCACACTCACGAAGAAAAGAAAAAGAAGGATATTGCTGTTTGTCGCCGTGTTCGACCGGACCAAACAGAACAATTTTCCCAACACGTGTAGCTCGCTAGAAGCAGCTAACACCGTTAAGCTAAACGCTAGCCCAGTTCGAAACAAGCTAGCGTTAGCATCCACTGTCGAGGTTTAAGAAGCCCACAGAACTCTCCCCTGTCGAGGTTTAATAAGCCCACAGAACTCTCCTCGCTGAAGAACTAGAAGTTCCGCAGGAATGGCGGAAGAGACGGCAAGGTCTAAGGCAGAGGGCCGCCGCTATCGTAGGGGAGCCATCCCCCTACCCCAGAAGCTCTGCCAGACGGAGCACTGCGGGAACCTGATGTCGGGGATGGATCGGCACACCAAGTGCCTATACTGCCTGGGACTACCACACGCTGAGGAAGCGGTGAGTCTCCCAGGAAAATGCCCCATGTGTGTGGAAACTTCCCACCACATGAAGCAGAGACGCCGAAAGCGGGCCCGTCATTATTTCCTCTCCGCGATTGACGACCTCCTCGTCGAGGAAGGCGAGTTCGACGAAGAGGAAGAGGAGTATGACGACCCCCCTGCTGTTCTCCCGCCACCGCCGGCTCCGAACGTCCACTCGGATGTCTACGCTAGACTGGGGGCTAGGCCACGTGCTAACAGCCGCGACGCCTCCACCAGCACGGCTTTTCTTTCCGCGGCTCCAGCAGCCGCCTGTTCAAGCACAGCGGCGGTGCTGGGCGACCTACCCTGGCCTCCCCTTCCCTCCGCCACGGAGGGCCGCTCCTGGGGCGGGCTAATGGATGAGCAGGCTCTCGTCAACGACTACGAAGACGAGGAGGGTCACTTCAACTGGGACGAGTACGATGATGGTGCTCAGTACGACGGTGCGGAGCAGGCTCAGACAGCCCCCGTTCCGTACGACGACGACGCCGTGGCCGTGTTCATGGACATCGCACAAGCCCTCCCACCTGCCGTGGCTCAGGCGGCTCCGATAGCGGCCGCCAACGCACCACAGGTTTTAGCGGCGCCCGTCGAAGCAGCCCCAATACCCGACCTGCTCCCCCGGGACGAGACGGAGCTGCTCGCTATATATATGACCGCGGCTCTCAGATGCGGACGGCCATGGCCAGCACCAGCCGCGCCCACTAACCCAGCACAAGCTCTACTATGGCAGGGCGTTAAGGCGGTCGCCGCCAAAACACCGTACAAACATGTGCTACCCTATGCGGAGGGAGTGAGGGAATTCCTCACTCTCACGTGGGCACGTCCTAATGCGGCTGATCCACCCCGAAGCAGAGGCGCCTTCTCGGTCGATACAACAGACCCCAAGGTGGCGGGACTGGACGGCATACCAGAGGCCGAGCGTCTGTTGGCGGGGTATCTAGTCAACCCGACACGGCCCCAGTACGGACCCGTCGGAAGAGACCCCGTTTTCCCAGATTCGAAAGACAAAGCGGCGTCGGCGTCGATCAGACGAATCTACAATCACCTCGCCGCCATAGCTAAAGCCTTGAACGCCGAAGCGCTCCTACAGGGCTCCCTCACGGTGCTGCTGGAGATGGCAGGAGACGCCCCCACAGCTGAGCAACAGGCAGAGGTGAGACGTCTCAACGACGAGGCCAAGCTCCTGACAAGAAACGCCGTTGAGTCCCTGGGCAGGGCCATGACTTTGTGCGTCATGCAAGAGCGTACACGGTGGGCGGATATTTTTCCCACAACCGGGACACTCCGCGCCACCCTCCTGGACAGACCGATAACACCAGTCGACAACACTGTTCCGAGGGTCTTCAACGCCCCTACGGACCTGTTCCAGGGAGCCCTGGCGGAGCTCATTGCCTCTGGGGAGAGCAGCAAGAGAAACGCGGAGGGGCTGCGTCATCTCCAAGAAACAAGGCAAGCTGCCCCACCACACCGCCCGCCAACAAATAGCCCAGCCCGTCCACCGACCGAACGAGGCCATTCAAGGGTGCCATGGAGGTACCGCACTGAGCGGGGACAAGCTCGCGGTCAGTCCACCGATAGAGCGGCAGCTGGCCGCGCTCGCGGCCCGTCACGGGACTACGTCCCTCGGGGAGCTCCCCGTGGCAGGGGCGCCTACCGCGGGCGAGGACGTGGCCGCGCCAGATAGCGTGAGAGACTATTTCCCGGGGGGAACCAGAGAACCGTTCCCCCCGTGCCCGGGGGTTCGAACCCGGCTCTGTTTGTAGAGGCCACGGGCCCCACATCGGAGCCAGCGGTAAAACGAGCGAGAATGTTGCCCACAATAAGAGACAAAGACACTGTGAACATTCCGCCGAAAAAAGTTGTTGTTGCTACTGTTTTGAAACATGCAAATGCACTTATTTTGTACAAAAAATGTTTGATGAGTGTAAAACCTTATTTGAAAATAAAGCGTTTGATTACATCAATGCCTCGTATATTGCCACAAAACAAAATAAAACAACAAACTCGAACCCATATGGGCATTATGAGCCCGCCGCGGAAGGAGTCGCTAGGCCTCCAAACAGCGGTGGGACAGTGCTTAAGCACGGGTATCATGAGCCCACCGCGCAGAGAGCTACCAGGCCTCTCGACAGCGGTGGGACGGGGCTTCGACACGGGCAATATGAGCCCACCGCAGAGAGAACCACTAGGCTTCTCTACAGCGGCGGGACAGTGCTTAGGCACGGACATTTTAAGCTCGCCGCGGAGGGGACCACTAGGCCTCTCGACAGCGGCGAGACGGTACTCTGGCCCGGTAGCAAGCATCAAGCTAGCTGCGGGCTGGAAACAACAAGGCCGGAAATTCTCCTCGCCAACCCGGTTAGGCAAAGAGAGAATCCCACCACAGGAGTACCGTGTCCGTTACGTCCCCGGGCCACTAGGGAGTGCCATTACTCCACTAGTATCACGGCCCATACTAGAGAACCCTCTGACACAATGCTTCCATCAATGGGAGCAGTGTGGAGCGTCCCCTTGGGTATTACGCACAGTGAAGACGGGTTACAAACTACAGTTTGCGAAACCGCCCCCCAAGTTTGGGAAAATAATTCTCTCTCAAGTGAGAGGACAGGCAGCGGAGGTGCTTCGGACCGAGATCCTCGAATTACTAGCCAAGAGGGCCGTCAGAGAGGTCCCCTTAGACCAACAAAACAACGGTTTCTACAGCCGCTATTTTCTGGTCAAGAAGAAGGGGGGGGGGCTGCGACCAATACTGGATCTCAGAGCCCTCAACAAATACCTCAGAATTTTCAAATTCAAAATGCTGACGGCAGCGACTCTACTACGTTCTCTGCGCCAGGGCGACTGGTACACCAGTATCGATCTCAAAGACGCTTATTTCCATATCCCGATTTATCCGCCACACAGGAAGTTCCTGCGATTTGGATTCGAAGGGAAGATATACGAATATATGGTTCTCCCATTCGGGATGTCACTATCCCCCAGGGTATTCGTAAAATGCACCCAAGCGGCATTAGCCCCTCTGTGTCACCAAGGGGCTCGTATTGTCTCTTACATAGACGACCTCCTGCTGTGCGCAAGTTCGCCAGCAGAGGCGCTGATCTGCACAAAACTCGTGATGGATCAGCTGTCCTCCCTGGGTTTCACTATAAATCATGCGAAGAGCACGATGACGCCTACCCAATCGATAGATTACATAGGCATAGCATTAAACTCCCTCTCCTTCTCGGCCAGACTGAGCCAGGAGAGGGTGGAATCGTTTCTCAAATGCACGGCGCTATTCAGAATAGGGAACAGGGTGCCGTTCAGCGTGTGTCTGCGGATGGCAGGACTCATGGCATCTGCCATATCACTGATACGTCTAGGCAGGCTATATATGAGACCGTTCCAAGAATGGATGCGGTCTCTACGTATCCCTACCAGCCGCCGGCATCAGAGAGTCAGAGTGACGGCGGGATGCGTTCAGGCTCTCAAATGGTGGGAAAACAGAGCCACGCTCACAGAGGGTGTCCCTATGGGGATAATCACCTCCAGGAAAGTGGTCACGACGGACGCCAGCATGTCGGGATGGGGCGCCACGTTAGACGGTATGGCGACCAGGGGGGTGTGGGACGGTGCTCTGAGGAACGCCCACATCAATTACCTAGAACTGATGGCAGTACTACTAGCACTGCGTCAATTCAATCCTTTCATTCATGGTCGCCACGTCCTAGTGAGGACGGACAACACCACTACGATGTGTTATATCAACAAGCAGGGCGGACTCAAATCCAGGACCCTGCATTTACTAGCCCACAGACTAATCACGTGGTGCGACACACATCTCCTCTCGATCAGAGCATGTCACGTACCGGGGCTCCTGAATGCAGGAGCGGACCTGCTATCCAGGGGCCAGCTCCGCTATGCGGATTGGTCTCTCCACCCGGAGGTGGCAGACCAGTTATGGGACAGGTTCGGCAGGGCCAAAGTGGACCTGTTTGCATCGGCAGGGAACACGAAATGCCATCTGTTCTTCTCCATCAAGGGGAGCTCGTCACTAGGGCTAGATGCACTAGCTCACGAGTGGCCGCGGGACCTGCTCTATGCCTTCCCTCCCTTGTCACTAATACGACCCACCTTGGACAGAGTGAGAACTCAGGGCCTGAAGGTGGTTCTCATAGCCCCAGCATGGGGGTCGTGGAGGTCAGAGATAGCCTCCCTCCTATACGACCAGGCGTGGCAGCTTCCGCTACGGAAGGATCTGCTCACACAGGCAGGGTACGAGATATTTCATCCTTGCCCCCAGACCCTGGACCTATGGGCTTGGCCCGTGAGAGGCTGAATTTAAGTGCTGAGGGCCTACCCCCGAACGTGATAGCCACAATTCAGGGGGCTAGGGCCAGGTCCACTAGGAAACAATACGATGTTGCCTGGAAGGTTTTCGAGCGATGGTGCGCAGGGGGACCAGTCCGGGAATTACCATTCCAGGCCTCAGTGAGAACGGTTCTGACCTTCCTACAGAGACTGCTGGACGATGGGAAATCCCAATCCTCAATCAAGGTCAATCTGGCAGCTATTTCAGCATGTCATATTGGTATGGGGGATAAAGCCCTGAGTGAACACCCGCTCATACGACAGTATATGAGGGGGGTTCGGAAGGCCCGTCCGGTTACTAGATCCATGGTTCCTCCTTGGGACCTGTCATTAGTGTTAGACGCCCTGACAAGGGCGCCTTTTGAACCACTGGAGTCAGTAGATTGGAAATTCCTGACCCTGAAAACCGTTCTTCTATTGGCTCTCACTACAGCTAAAAGAGTTAGTGATCTACAGGCGCTCTCAGTGAGCCCTGATTGCACTATCTTTAGTGAAGATAGAATGAGGGTCACAGTAAAACCAAACCCGGCCTTCATACCAAAGAATTCAAGCCTGGCTAGTGTTCCGGTGGATCTAAGGTCTTTTCACCCACCTCCATTTAGGGAGGAGGAGGACGAGAGGTTGCACTGTCTATGCCCAGGACGAGCCCTGCGGACGTACATGAATAGGGTGGCCCGATTCAGAAAGGGTAGCCAGCTGTTTGTGGCCTGGGGTGCCAGCGCAAAGGGAAAACCGGTCACTAAGGTACGGTTGTCCCAATGGATTGTAGAGGCCATACAGATGGCCTACTCTACGGCTGGGGTGGTGCCACCGGTGGGGTTGAGGGCACACTCCACCAGGGGTATCTCTGCATCCTGGGCGCTCTATAAAGGTATTTCGATACAGGATGTCTGTACGGCGGCAAGTTGGTCCTCGCCGTCGACCTTTGCCAGGTTCTACAACCTTGATGTGACAGAACCGTCTGTGGCACATGCGGTCCTGCAGGTTGCTTCCCGCTGAAGCATGTCCTCTAGAATATATAGATGTTTAGACACTTATATGTATAGAGAATTTATAAATATGATATATATGTATTTTGAGTACATATATATATATATATATATATATGGCTATATTTGACTACATAAGTGGTAAAATAGCCGACCTAGCTCCATATGCACGATAGTCTGTATATTAACAGCTAGGATAAGGGCCAGGGATTCATAGGTGATTGCGACCATCTATGAGTCAGGCCTCAGAGCACATAAGATGACATGGTTCATCAGCTCCTTAAAATAGGGATAAGGGACCGTATGGACCAGGGGTCTGTTTCGGTCCCACCTCCTATAAGTCATTAGGTCTGTGACCTCTTGACCTCAACATTGTTGTCTCATAAGGGATGTGGCCATCACATCTGTGATGTCACAGCCCGGAGGGGACACATGAGGATGGGTATGTTTTCTCAGTGATTTGAAGGGAGTTCATTAGGTCTCCCATAGTGAATTGATTCACGAGTAGACTTTAATATAACTGGAGGTTATGCAATAACCATGGTTATATAAAGGATATGAGTGAATCAATTCACCAAATTGCCCTTCTAGCTTGTCAACGGCAGAAGGAGAAAGTATTACCGAATGACGCCCAGACGGCAGTGCAGGTGTTTATACCCTCGGGGGAGGGACCTGCGTGCACTGCGTCATGACGTAAAAAAGCCCGTCCTAATATTATTAGAACGTGAGTGTATAAGATTTCTTCTGTCTTACGTCCAAGAATGGACATAACCCATAGTGAATTGATTCACTCATATCCTTTATATAACCATGGTTATTGCATAACCTCCAGTTTCCTCCCGTACCCCGTCTCTGAACCGTGTCATTCTTTTCTCCTGACATACATTTTCGACATAATTGGCAAATGCTCCCTTCTTCACTGACATCGGAACGCCACTTATCACCCCCTTTCTCCAAGATCTCATTCCCAACCGAAACACATTTAGCGAGCATTCTCTGTATGTGTAGATTCCATTACAAGCTCTGTCAATCTGCTCCTGGTTTTTGCACTCTACTATGACCATGCCTCTTCTGCTAACTCTAACTGAATTGACTTCTCCAAGCTTTCCGACCACAAACTTTCCCAACGCATGTGGGTCGCTGAAGAGACCATCAACCTGTTTCTCAGCAATAATTCCAATCACAAACTTTTCGTCGGACTCTTCCTCATCGCTTCCTTCAGCTGCCTTTCTTTTCTTATTTGTGTTTCCTCTCTTATCTTCATCCTCAGCGTCAGCTGGATGTTCCTCCAAATCCGATTCCATTTCAAATCTCCGCTTCTGTGCTTCTTCCTACAGCGTTGCAAGATGCCCTGCTCTCGTTGGAAGAATCAGAGCCTTTGCGATGCCGATGTAGCTTTCAGAAAGGGCTAGTCACTCTAAGCAAAGACAGTTAGTTGTGGTAAAAATTGGTATGTATATTTTAAGCGTCACGTGATACTCAGTGTGAACAACGACCTGACACGACGAGCCATACTGACGACCTGGAGTAAAATATTTACAAACAAAATAAGAAAGAGAATTAAAACATGGTTCACCAGAAACCAATAACAATTTGATTAGATCAAAATGCCGTTAAAAGCAACGGAATAAAGTCGTATTTATTCTCTATTAAACACATCTAGTGGAGATGAATTCACACGTAGGCCCTATATTAGAGTATTATAAATTCATTATCAGCACAACGTTAAAGCCTTTGATCCCTTTTAAACACTATTTGAAAGAAGCTTTTGCACCGCCTGGTGGAGAATAATCAAAACTACGTGTGTGTGAAATGGTATGCCTACTGAAAAAATGTACAAACATGATCCGTGGATATGCAAGCTTTAATCATATAAGAGCTCAACTTGGGTGTTTTCAATAAATGGACATCAATGCTTTGATTGTTCTTAATATTTCTCAAACGAGCCTTCACTTTCCTGCAGGTAATTCTCTGGGGTGTTTTGGAACCAAACACATACATATCCAACGTTTCTTTACCTATAACTGGCAGGTTAAGTGCTCTGGAAATATCCTCTTTAATGAAACTGCAGTTGCTACTGCTACCCCCATCTAGCAGGCATCACAGGTCAGGTTACCAAAAAACCGCAACCCGCGTCTCTCCCGCAACTACCGAAATTTACAAGCATCTTTACAGAAAAGCAAGCCCAAAGTAGCTTACAATAAGCAGACATGGCAACACTGAACACAATAACCGTTTCCGTCAACATATTTACGTACTGACGTATATTTTCTACGTGTTAACGTCGTATCATACGTAAGGGTATCGTTCGGCGCCGCTAGAAGAGAATCCCTTCCTACTAGTTCCTTCCGCTGCCGGCAGACAAGTTCAGATTCAGAACAGAAAGGAGTTACTGCCCACTGTGTGCCCAGAGAAAATAGCCGAAGACCAGCACTTCTTCACATAATCTGTAGCTTGAGGGTCGAGTTTGGATGTTATAGCTTCACACAATTAAATTATTAACCACTCCGAGAGCTGTGAAAGACATCTAAATCGAGGTACGTGCCACGGCTCTTGTCTTAGCGGAATGTAATTTGCCGATTGCCGGCATGGGAATCGGCTAGGTAGCCGTGTTAGCTCGTCTGGTAGGCTGGCGAAAGGGCGCAGAATGTATAGGCCTTTTACACCGCAACCTGTGACCTATCCAATACTGTTACTCCAGATTTGTTTGTCCTGTGTTCTACACATTAGACCGAATTGCCATGACACGTGTGGGATATGTTATGTTAACCTATTTCCCACCCGGGTCCGATTTCTGTTCTAAATCTAAACGTGTTTTAGCAACGCCAAGAATGAGACCAAGGCGACCTCTTAAATCACTGAATTGTGTGGTTCAACCTTGTTCGTGTAACTGGGGAAGCGTCCGTTTTGGTGCCCGAGTGAAGCGACTTGGGCGGGGTTTTCAGATGGACAGTTGAATTATCCCACTGGTGATTAATGTTGGGAGATCAATCCGACGCACGTCACGCACCATGACATACACGTCCGAGTTTCCTTCTCTTATTATATAACGTTAGCATAGTCCGCCGTCTGGTACCCTAAGTTAGGACGGTTAGTCAGTTGGTCTCGTTGGCTAACTGGCTAGCATTAGCCAATACTTGAATACTAGTGGTGTTCCGCGGCTCTGCCACTCACTCGCCAGGATGCGATTGATGTTGTCCAACTCAAAGTCGTCCGACCCTTTTAGCTAATAATATACAAGGGTAAAAACAACAACAACAGGTTAAATACTGACATAGTTTGCTAACTCTGTAGCTAAAGTAAGCCAGTAGGCCAACGACTTAGCTTGCAAGTTGATGAAAGGAGGCCCGTCGCAGTTTGTCTGTATTACTGCTGTATCAAGTGAGCTAAGTGCTACTGCTAGCTTGGCCACTCATTCTTCTATAACATTTATTGACATAGAGTTGTCCTGACCTAGAATGTGTTTTCCTAATAGTTATTGGATCAATCCTAGGCCGGTAAACTTGTGGATACGTCTAACGATGTTGCGTGTTCATCCTTTCCTGGTGTTTAATCACCACTACTGTATTACTACCACTACTGTACAACTGACACTGAACACTGATGACATAGCCATGGGGGCATTTGATTTAATGCATCCTATACACATTATTGCCATTATCACCCTAGGTTGCCTGGAATTTCTCGTGTAATCTCAGCATAGGACATTGAATACTCTACCACCCATACGATACCCTGATCGTACGTAATATACAGCTTGATGTGAGTCTTTCAATGGACAACTGTTATTTTTGTAAAGTCCCCCTCAGCCATCACATACAGCTGTTGAGGAAATAGCTGGCCTCTACACTACAGCCCAGGGCAGTAGAGAGATGAGCAATGCCAATGACTGAATAAATTCCTGCTGTGTAAACTATACAGGCCCGACTACTCCCTCAACATGGAGTCTGTCATTATACACATGTCTTTAAACTGTACCATAATGAATGATGAGCCCCATTCATATCCGATTTTGTGTGTATATGTGTACAGTATTTGTATACGTTTTTACCAATTTTAATATACTTGTAGTAAGCTTACAAAACAAAAGTGTATGTCTATGTAATAGACTCAGGTATGGTATTATCCATGTCTTGGCCTTAAGTGTCTTTATGGGTCAACACAAGTGAGTGTGCATGTGCACGGAGGTATTCATGTGACTGCTGCCTTAAACCCTTAAGTCAGTGGTCCTCAAAGCTCACACAACGCTAGTAGATGTTGTTCTTTCTTTTGAAAAATCTCTCTAGTCCTTGCCAGGAAATATTTTCAAAATGAGTTTGCTGCCAAATGCATATTAATTTTGGCATCCTTGAAATTAAATTATTTGAAAACCAGACAATTATATAGTACACAAACTATTTATGTTTGCGAGTACATTTGGTAATTGCTGCACCAAGGAATGGTGTACAAAAAAGGCAAGAAGAAAGATCCAATAGAAAAAAACGCCAAAAGTGAAATCGCCTTCACGCCTTGTATTAAAGGTGTGTTCCGGAAATGTAAAATGTTGTTTTACCGTTGCTACTCTAAATAGTTTACATTTTGAACTTTAACCACATGAACCCTAGAGTCCCTGTTCTTGGGCCCAAATGTGAGCTTGTGTAGATTGACCATTGTCAGTGATATATAATATTATACTTTATAAAATGTTCAAAATTGTTGTAATGGCAGATCTTTTTAGCTTTTATTGTAACCACCTCGCTCTGACTTATGGTGCGTT
Organism: Protomyctophum parallelum; assembly: GCF_964188405.1. Lineage (NCBI taxonomy): Eukaryota > Metazoa > Chordata > Actinopteri > Myctophiformes > Myctophidae > Protomyctophum > Protomyctophum parallelum. Next base: position 19,020,004 of record NC_139705.1, on the reverse strand, counting down.
ACCCGCTTAGATCAACATCAAGGGGATAGAGGTTCTGGGTCGCACACAATAATCCATTTTGGATAGCCTGTGTGCGACCCAGTAGAGCTATAAGCTTACAATATATTGAGGTGTGACATGTGTCACGTTGTGAGCTTGTAGATCTGATATTTGAATTTCCACTATTTGAAGAGTTGCAAAAATCTTTGAACCATTTTCAGCAGATCAATTTATACTGCTGAGTGGAAACGATTCTGACTACTAAACAAAAAATATATAATATAATATATAAATGCGATCAGGTAATAATTGTGATAGGCCTAGGTTAACTTGGGACCAACACCAATAAATGCCATGGTCAACTTCACACACATTATGACAAGATCATAGGATAAGAACATATTCATATTTTTCTTGTGTGCTGCACCAGCCCTTCCATTTAAAATAAATAAATAAAACATTTTAACATTGGCGTTCATGCCAAGTCACACAAAGAACAAAGATGCAGTGTATTTATTGATGTCAGTCGGTACGTACATAACCCCAATAAACTGGAGAATAATTGAGAGCTATTACATTTGCATTCACATCAGGATATTCTTCTGACATTTGATTTAACGGTTGTGCCTGTAGCACTTCTTGCCTCTCCTAGTGAGAGAGTAGTGACAAAACCTGCTTGATCAGGTTGTGATGATATAAAAGATAAATGGATAGCATCTCATATTATGGTAACTAATGTTCCACGGGGTTCCCAAACTGTGGCTGTGACATTAATTGTTTAATGGTGGTGCTGTATTGCTGCCGTTAAAATTAAAACTTATATAATATTATCAACGCATACATTTCTCTGAACGTTGACCTTTCACCAAACACATTCCTCAGTAGGTCAATAAACATTATTTTCAAACCATGTGAGAAGGTCATATTCTGGTTCACTGTTAAACTTTTGGTAACATTTTACTGTACCAAATTGGAGAAATCTCACTTAACAGTTACCTACACTACAGTGTGTTTATTTGTACAGTACTGAACATGCTTCTTGTCAGCCGTTGGTTGCTTGAACCAATGTTTGATTTAAACAAATATCTGCACCCTATCCTAACTGATTTCATATCCCAACATCTCACCACTTCTCTGACTTCCTATTGTTTCATGATCATGAATGTTATGTATTCTTTCATTTGTTTGAAGGTTTGACTACTTTGCATATTTGGTAAACATACGTTTCCTCTGAGTTGAGTTGAGTTGTGCTGTGTGCTGGCGCTGCAAATTTTATACAATATTCGACTTGACTACATGCACAATAAAAATAAAATCCTCATTTTCATCTATCAGTTTTGTCAATGAGAGTGGTCCTGTTGGCAAACACTCAGTCATCACAGACCACCTGGTTCAACTCCTGGCATCTCCAGCCTGACTTGGCTGCAACAAACATAATGGGCAATGTTCACGGGTAGGAACTGAGACTGAAATTTGAGCGTGATAGTTTGGCAGGAGGAAAATTGGGATGCAAGACTTTGTAGGGAGAACGGACATGCAGCAAAGGTCGTCGACTCGAACCCACGACACGCTGTCAGGCTGAGGTGCCTTGACCGTTCGACCGCAACCCAGGCCAAACTATTCAGATTTTTATCCCTTACTCTAAGATCATCTCTTTTCTGTGTGTCCACAGTTGTTAAAAGATGGCGGTGAACGTGTACTCAACATCAGTGACCAGTGAGAACTTAAGTCGTCATGACATGCTGTCCTGGATCAATGAATCATTACAACTCAACCTCACCAAAATAGAACAGCTATGTACAGGTAAGAAGCGAGTGTGAGTTTGTAAATATACATTCATGCATTTACAGTAACCTATAGTTATTGTATACGGTTATAGTTACAGCATTATATACAGTTATTGTGTATAGTTATTTCTGAGTGAAAGAGTCTACTATGTTTCTATCTGCAAGTGTACTGCTGCTTTTCTGTCTGTGTGGCTATGTGTCTTGTGGGTGTGTCTGTGTCCATACTAGTCTTGTGTAGAACAAATGTCAAGCTCCAGATGACCCAGATGATGAGATAGATAATGAAAACGTATTAAACCCATAACTTCCCTTCTGACAGTCTGTTGTATATGAGAGGGAGGAAGTTGTGCAATGCTTGCATGTGTAAAGGTCCAACAGTGAAACACTCTTTGTAGTTTCATTTCCATATCTCACATGTTCTCATCCAGTTTTATCTCTTGAAATGATTTTGGTCTTGGATTAGAGTTCTCATCGGGCCTGAAAAAGTGAAAATTATGGCTGCGGCGCCTGGCGCCGTGGTTCAAATGTTATTGAGACGAGTGTGACTATCTGAGAACGGACCAATAGTCTCCTTAATACAGGATTTATGTAACTCACGTTAATTGGCTGATAATGTTCCATTTCCAATGCATTCAATTCCCAGGGGTGAGTAAACATCTTCTGAATCAAATAGCAGCGATCCTCTGAAGTGACACAGTTAATGTCCAATACTGTCCCTGTTAACCAAGTGCAACTTTTTCATCATTCACCGTTGTGCAACAGTCCAGAACAGAGCTATACAATATTATGACAACTGTCAACTTGGCTATAATCTACTAGGCTACTGTATAGTTTACATTAATCATTGCCTCTCAAACCAACATACCACGCATAATGTGTGTTGCCTAACCAAAAGAACAGACATACAAACAATCAACATGTCGCTCGATGGCGTGTCGACAGCTTACAGCTCTGTTATTTTGGGCACACAACGAGACGCACTGCGCTACGATTTGGAAACCAAATGGCTGTAGCCTACAGTGGACTGTAACATTGTGTGGTCATCATGTAACTATATTATGTGTATGCAGTGAATATTAACATTAGCGCTTACATAGTTATATGGAGCATTTACAGTGGTGACGTTGATTAGGTAATTTAGGTTTTTCACCCAGTTGGGTTCAACGAGACAGCAGTGTCTCGTTAAGCCCAGACGTTTCCAAAAAGAGCTATTGCGGATGAATCGATGGTCTTATAAATCATTTAAGCATATGGCAAGTTAACTTACGGTAAGTTGTATAGTTGATGCTGAGCACTAAGCGGCTCATTTGGTTCGCAAACCAGAGGCCAGCCAGCAGTAGCAAGTTCAACAACCACCGTTCTGTCACTTCTCTAGTGCGCTGCTGCTGCTGCTCCTCCACCAGTCCATTGAAGTCTCATAATAGCCTAAACTCTAAAAGTGAATTGCCAACATTCACCAGCTCAGCCCTCTTCATATAAATACATTACACAAACAACAGAATTGTTATTTTTATTATAAATAAATAAAAAACAGGAAAATCACAGAGCCCGAGGCTCGACCCGGCCCGACTATTTATCATGCATTTTGGGCCCTACCCAAAAATGTCGGGTAGGGTCGGGCAGAGATTGAGAACTCTATCTTGGATTAGTTAGAAATAGAAGATGGCATGAGTTGCATTTGAATTGCAACAGTTGTTGCACAGTTTCAGTTGTAACAACAAAATATGAATATGAGAATTTGTAGTGATCATCCCTAAGGAAAAGGAATTACTTCTCTGCACTGACCAATCAGTGGATTGCTCAGATTTAAAAAGTGTCTTGCTCAGGGATAACGCCGCACATTTCCTGTAGGAGCCAAGGATCTAACCGGGGACCTTCTGAATGATTCTACCCTCTGAGCTACTGCTGCCTCCAATATAAATGCTTTTTAGCTGATGAAAAGCTAGCATTTACTATTGTATGGCCTGACATTTCAGCAAATAAAGATTTGTGTGGGAATGTGCGTGCGCCTTTGGTGGCATCTTGATGTATTCACAACAACAAAAACGGATCTCAAAATCACTTCCCCATATACCCAAAATCACTCCCCATATATGGGGACTAGGTTGGTGGAGGGTGTGTAGAGCCCAGGATCACATTAGATGATTGACACAGGGGTGAAAAATGGGTTACAAAATCGTGGGATAAAAATATATTCAAAAACAAAATCACTTGGGAAAGTATAGGTCATGTTCTACTTGCCCAACGAATAATGTGTGCAAGAGCATGTGTTGGGGTCACCAATTACTGGTGGAACGAGTGTGCTAGTCACTATGCAAAATAACTGAGGGGAAAATACGTACCAGGTCTTGTTTTATCATGCTAAATTGCAGATATTGTTTGTTGTCAGATAATTGTAGATATGCCAGCCTATCACGTCAAGACTAAACCAAGCCAATCAAAATTCAAATTAACTACCGGCGGTAGGTCGTAAATAAGGACACTACTGACACATTACATGACTATTTGAGGGGTGAAACTTGTTAGTTGTTACTCAGTTGACTGTTGCTTGCAGCAGGTCAGGATGGATGATCGAAACATGTCTGTTAATCACTTTCCTTTCCACTCACGCACTTGCTTATGTTGCTGTATGTCAGCTGGTGCATGTTTTGCTTGGCAGAGAAGAGAGAGAGTGCAGATGTTGTGTAAAGCTCATGTTGTGTAAATGAACAAAAGGAGTTGCCCTCAGTGTCAAACACTCCAAAAATAAAAATAAATGTTAAAGAATTAAAGTGCAGAGAAAAAAGCAAATGCGCACTTGCCATTCCGGGCATCCAGAAAGTAAACTATACTTGCCCCGGAAAGTAGGACTACCCATAGTGAGTTTCACCAATCATTTAATTCCAGTTTGATTAAAGGTATCCTGCAACTATACCAAGCCCTGGTTGTGGAGCATGCATGCAGGGTGCAGGTGTCTTTCAAATAGTGGTCATATTTATTTTGTTTTTGTTGAATGTCTTTAAATATTGTCACTGTCACTGAACCATGTCTGTCCCTGTGTGGTCCTGGACAGGAAATGGGAACAGCTACTGGAAAAACACAAAGAGATTACGTCATCGTCAAAGGAGTAGATGTCTGTCATTTTGGTTAACAAAGGACCCAAATTACTTAATGCGTTTTCATTTGGTACTGTCAGTGTCTGTCAGGACAGGTGTCATGTGTCAACGCTAATAATAGACATCAGATATTCTCTTTTGAGATCAGTATGACAAAATAAAAGGTATTTTTTTTATAAAAGTAATTTCTACCACAATTTGAATGAGTGCATGTTCTCTTTTTGTATCATGTCTGTCCCAATTTGTCTGTCTAGAGGGAATCCGAATACATCACGCTCAGGGGAGCAGATTGCATTGTCATGATGTAGTGGTCTAGTGAGCTAACGCGGCTATCAGTCGCCAGTTCCCAACAAATGGACAGGATCACGTTTCACTGCTGTAGTGACTGTTGACTGTTGAGAATCTGTTCATTCCAAAAGTAGGAATGATGGGTTAATGGCCAATGTTGTGGGGGGAATAAAATCTTAGTCCCACTCCCAAACTAGCCCAACTAAAAGAAAAATGGTTGTATTATATTATTGGGTTGTCCTGTTTTGTAACAACATAACTGAATCTGCCTTTGCATGCTGACGATTGGAAAAGACATCTGTCCATGATATTTTGTGGGGCTATTGAAAACACAATGGTGTGCCAAGTGAAGTGGACATCCGCATAGCTCTGCCCTAATCCCTGCTGGTCATACCATATAAACCATTCTCACTCTGCAAAGTCTGCAGTCTCATTTTAAACTTTTTTTTTTAATGAGCCTATGTTTCGGTTTGTCTCATTTGTGTAGGTGGTGCCTACTGTCAGTTCATGGACATGCTTTTTCCCAACTCTGTGCCTCTGAAGAAAGTAAAATTCGGTGCCAAACTGGAGCATGAGTACATTCACAACTTCAAACTCCTGCAGGCCTCCTTCAAGAAGATGGGAGTCGACAAAGTAAGCCGTCAACAATATTGCTGCCATAACTTTGTAGGACACAAGTGCTACCAACATGTAAACTATACACTGTCCCTTCCTTGTATGCAAACTATACATTATACATCCTCCGTCCTTACTGCTGCTAACATGCAAACTACACATTATACCAGCAGCTTCCTTACTTTTAGTGCTAATATGCAAATCTTATTTGTCTCCTTTCCTCTCTCCTATCCGCCCCTGATCTCCAAATATTACACATTGGAGATCAGGGAGATTGGTTAATACACCCTCAAATTATGTTTTCTGTTGGTATCAAACCTGAATATTGCTTTTTAGCTGCAACTAGCTAATATAAACCACATTTGTCAGTCGGGCCAAAAATGTCAAGTGCAAACCAAGAGCTGATCCCAGCTTATCATGAAGAACATGCTTGCAAAATGCAACATTGCTCACCTTCTTCAATACGTCTGATAAAGTATGCAAATATAGACGAAATGGAGACATTCATAAAGTTCAGCAGCCGCAGCTGTTTTCCCAGCATTTGGGTCCTGGCCAGCCTAATATCCCTGACGCAACAATATATTCTACTGCTAGCGTTCAGCCAGATTCTGTATGGACTGATCCTCTCTGCCAGCAGGGCTTCCTTTGTTGGGTCATGTGTTCTGACCTGACTAGATGTTGTGTTCTGTTTTTTTTTTTACAGCTCTGTGTCATCTCTCTATATCATGCTTTAGATTCCTCGGTTTATCCGGTCAGGGTTGCGTCACTCCCCTCAGCTGAGAATAAAAACAAAAATTCTGTTGGCGCCACTGACGGTGATGCCGATAGTCCTCAACCAAAACCACACATAACATCACACGCGTCCGACATGGAACCACACTTACAGAAGCTATTTAGACTTGAAGGTTAAAAAATACTAGTTTATTGAGACACATCATCAACCTTCGCATTTTGGGCTACACTGGACTTCTAGAGCTTTTAATTTATTTTATTTTATTAAAATTTCAATATGAATATTTACTTTAATTATAATGAATGACTTATTATAAAAAAATAAGTCGATCTACAAGCTTGGTGGCTTGGTCAAGACACATTGTGAGCTTATTTTGTGAACTTTTTTTCCCCCTATATGTCCAAAATTGGACAATTGCAGCCTGTAGTATGCCATGTAATCACAATGTTTTTGCATTTGTCGACATGGTTAAGGTCACTGAAATTGATAGAGTAAATGGGTCATAGGTTATAGGTTACACACAACGGTACATGGCCACTGCCTACAGATGGAATCTGTAGCTGAACAAATGGAATTGTTCAGCAACGGTTTCATTCCCTTAAAGATTCCATATAAATGTCGCCATATTACAGGCATATGCCGATTTGTGTTAATGTTGGTCATAGTTGCACGACCTGCCATAGACATCACTCGGCCATCACAACTTGAACTTTATATAGTAGATGTTAGGGCATTAACATAATAATCGAATAGTCGACTAGTCGACTAGCAAAACACTAGTCGACACTGTTAATTGACATCCGATTATTCGCTAATATTATTTTTAATTATTTTTAATATTTTTTATGATTTTTTTTTTCTTTTTCTTTTCTACAGCAGACATGCAGGCATGCAGCTGTGAGCTCGGTTGTTTTGTTGGTAGTTCGCCAACTTCAGTACTAATCCATTCCTGGCTGATTGTTTTCATATCATACAAGCCTACTGTACGTGGGTTTTGCCGTCACCCTCAATCGTCTGACTCGTGTAGGTGTGGTGGGCGGCGTATCGGCGGTGGCACTAGCAGCAGTCAAGACAGTTTTTCTTTGGGAAAAGCATATGTGATATGCCTCATAGGCTCATAAGATCAATGGGGACAACTACAGTGTGTAAATACGTTTACTATTGGTGAGTTTATTACTGTAGTTTGTTCAACAAGTTAGATTGGAGACGTGTCGTCGTCCGGTACAGTAAAGTATAGCAGGAGTTCCTCCTCGCTCTGCCCAATAGTATCCAGTTTGGTGACAGTCAAACTACAGTAGCTCTTGCCGTGATTTCATGTTTCTTCATGCTTATCCAACAAAAGTCTGCGTGCCGCGTGTGGCATTATTAAAAACAAACAGCGATGCCGCACGATCATAGTTCTAATACGTAGCCGCAAAAGACTCGCGATGGAGTTAAGTAGTTGATCATCTGATTCATAGCCTGGCAGCCTGCTAGCTAGCAAACCTCCTCCTTGCTTGTAGCTCCTTCTAAAAACCAAAGGAACTGTGATTGTAACTTGTTGTTGAACATTTAGGGTTGTATGAAAAACATCGCATGGTTCATTGCTCCAGTCTCCACTCTCCAAACATTGTGAACAACGTAACATGCTATGCTGCTCCATCGAACGGTCTTGTGCATAAAAAATAGCAGATCTACAAGCTCACAACGCGTCCATCCGTGAGTCATTGTGGACTTGCAACTTTGACTTGAAACAGCTGAGCTAATTTCGGCCAATCAGAGCGGCATTCAGCGTAATCTAGTAATAGTGGCCACACTCGCGTTGACTCCCACTGTAACAATGGAATGCGGAAGTGCTCATTCTATCTCAATGGGATAGTTCCAATGTTTGGAACTATAGCCCATAGGAAGTGTGTCGCCACTCTCTTAGTACTATTCCACTCGGCCTGCATTGATAGTGCATTCACCGCTCTGTTTTGCTTCGCTCGCTGGCTGTTTCATAACACGATGTTTTAATGCTTGATTGGATGGAATAAATATCATATTTTACCGCCGACTAATCGACTACAAATCGATTTTGATGGTAGTCGAGTCGACTATCAAAAATCACGTTTGGTTAATGCCCTAGTAGATGTATCTAATGAAGGAAATCATGAAAACAAATACATTGATTAAGTAGTGGTGAAAATTGCTTGTCGCCCATGTCTGTGCCTGGCCTTGGCTCCTACTCTGTCGACTTTGCTCTAATTATCTCCACTCTATTCTACCCCTTCCTTCCCTGCCTTTTCATATATTTTATTTGACGTGTATGCATGTCTACCTGACATGTACACTATCAGCCATGTACGTGCGTGTGCGTGCAGCCACGCACGCTCGATTTGTACATTTTTGTTGTCGTGTCGGTGACCAAGTATGCAATGCATGTGTCTGACCACAACATGAGGGAGTGTCTATGTGTGTCTACCATTCTGGCAGAATGTTTTTTTCTTTTTTTCCCTGTGCCAGTAATGAGGGTAGGTTGGCAACCTAGCTGGCATTTCACACAGAGCTCTGCGAGCTGCTAATTGGGTCTCAGCTACTTATTAGTTGCCAAAGCGTGGTGTGTGTGTGTGTGTGTGTGAGAGAGAGAGAGACGGGAAGGTGGGCATCCGGCTGAATGCAAGGTTTAAGTCCCCGGCAACCACCACAGAGGCAAGGGGGTTAGAATCTTCCATGGTGCCACCAGCTTGGCCGGGCACTCCAGCAAAGACATTTTGTGAAGCTGGGTGGTGAGGGTTATCACTGTCACTGAACTACTACAGAACAACTAGAGGTTGTTCAGGGCTCCTCTTCATCGAGGTGTGACACTATGAGGGATGGCGTCATGTTTCTCTGGGGGGGGGGGACTAGGGGGGGGGGGGGGGACTAGCGTTATTTGTATGGCTGTGCATTCTTACAACACGGTGTGTGTGTGTGTGTGTGTGTGTGTGTGTGTGTGTGTGTGTGTGTGTGTGTGTGTGTGTGTGTGTGTGTGTGTGTGTGCTTCTTGCACAACAACAATATTATTAAACTAATTGAAAGTAACTACATGTTTACTATATATATATATATATATATAATATATAACTATATATTTTATTAAGTACAGCAGTACCATGAGTAAAGTATATGTCAAATGGATGAGAAAACATTAATCAATACAATGCCCAATCCAATAGTCCAATCCTGCTCTTCTGCTTCCTTTCTCATCTCCCCTTTCTTGTTCACAGATCATTCCAGTGGACAAGCTGGTGAAGGGGAAGTTCCAGGACAACTTTGAGTATGTGCAATGGTTTAAGAAGTTCTTTGATGCCAACTATGACGGTAAACCTTATGACCCTTGTGAGGCACGGCAGGGACAGGAGGCCATGCCCCCAAACGCACCCATGTCTGCCCTCAACAAGCCCCCCAAGAAGACACTCAACCAAGGTTAGTTCACAGTATTGGCCATGCAATTTTCGCATTACAAGATGCTTAATTTGCAGTTATTTAAAATGGAGAATGGTGTCCCATAACCTTCTCAACACATTACATCCTTTCTTTTTTGACCACTGTCTCTCTGTCCTTAGCTCCTCAGAGAACGCCTGTCGCTAAGGTGGCGCCCAAGATGACCGCAGGCGGAGCCAGGAGGCCAGGGACGGGAGTGGGCGGTGACGATAAAGCAGAGCTTATGCAGGAGGTCAGTTTTTGAAAATAGCCATTTTCTTTCCTCCTCAGACCAGAGGGCCATTTTATATTTAGTTCGTTTTTTTTGTACTCCTAAACTACATATTTACAGGTATTCATTGTATGTCTTGGGGTGCGCACACCAACTAAACGATGGCACTACATATTTTGATTTGACATGTTAAGCATTTCGCAGACAGTTATTATTACCACTTATAGAGCTGTTATTGGTATACTGCTCACTGAATTCCACAGACCACAATTTAAACAAAATATCGCGGTCCGGAATATTTAGGCGCGGCAGTGTCTCAGGAGGTAAATCGGTCGCCCAGGAACAGGAATGTTCCCGGTTCGATCTCTGGCTCTTCCTGGCTGCACGTCGAAGTGTCCTGGAGCAAGACACTGAAACACTAACTGCTCCTGATAAGCAGGTTGGTGACTTGCATGGATTCTTCCGTGTGAATGTAATGCATGATACAACAGGTTGTTCTGGCAAACTAACCTGATTGGTCGAAAATAGGCTCTCCAGCCATTCTCAAATGAGCACGGCGGCATACCTCGGTTGATCTGACTGTGTACTAGAAGCTCTTCTCACTTTCCTCTCACTCTGACTGAGCTGTGCTGGTGAGATGGTGTCTGTATCACACAGCACTACATGGTTCAAGGATTTACTTTATTGTTACGTCTTGTGTACACTACAGGTACACAAGAGTAAAACTTATAAACTACATTTTATAAATGCATGTGACGCTTGCAGACATGGAAGTTAAATCTGTTATAAAAACAAATCAGAAGATACCTAGGTTACAATGAGATTGTGAGGACTACATTTTTGTGAGCACTACATTTTTTTTATCTATGTGTGATATTAATCTGTTTGGGAAGTCTTATTGGCTCAAATTGGCTCTTGACTGACGGGTTAACAGGAACTAGTCGCAGTCAGACCCCCACATATTTCCAGGGAAATGGACTTAACGCTCACAAAAAGGCTGTTATTTTGAGAGCATTCCTGGCTGCATCAATGTCGTGCCTCTAATAATAGTAAAGCATACCCTCTTGTGTAATATTGATTAATTGCCAACGGCTTTGGTGAAAAGCGCTATATAAATGCACCAATGTCCCATTTATATAAAATTATAACTTTTGAATGCACTGCAAAATGGTTGAAACCTTATTTATCTTCAGGTGGACATGCTGAAGTCCACCATCCAGGACATGGAGAAGGAGAGGGACTTTTATTTTGGAAAGCTGCGGAACATTGAGCTGATTTGCCAGGAGAAGGAAGGGGAGGGAGACCCCACCCTGCAGAGGATTATAGACATCCTCTACGCCACAGATGTGAGTTCAACTTCACAACAAGTTAACCCTAACATTCCCTCTTAACTGTATTTCACAGATAAGTTAAAATCCTTAGTCATTCTGTATGCTACATCCGTAAGTTCAAATCCTAACCCTTGTTAGTCATGGGATTCATTTCTTTCTTGAATCATAATTCATAAACATTCTCTACTACTAGTACTCTACAAACATGAGTGATCAAGTGATAGTGGTCCTATTTTACTAAGTATATGCTTAAACTATAACCCAAAGCAAATTTCTCCCTATATGGAAAAAACGTTGTCTTTATGGTTGTGATGCATTGCCATGTAGTGTGCTAAATGGAGAGTGTAGTTATCTAACGCAAGAATCATTCCCACATCCCACCCCGAGGAGAGGAAACCCCTGTTGGACTGTAATGCCTCTTGTCTTAAGAAACAGTCCACACTCATAAAAGATTGAGCATTCATAATTATAAACACAACACAGCTGATGTGGGCCTGAACAGAACTGAAACTAGTCCGTTTCTCAGACTGCTGCTGTAAAAACATTTATTCTGTGACTGTTGCTCTGAGTCTTTGATTCCTTAAACTGTCAGTAGCGCAAATTGGCTTGGCCTCTGGAATTTAGTCCTGTATTTTAATTGGAATGTAATGTTTAGCATGTTTGTAGTAGATACACATAAACTAGTCTGGAGACTTTGTATTGTATATCCCAGTCAAGTTTGTTTTTACTGTCTACTCGAAGGACAAACTACAGTGTCAAGATTATGCATGCACTGTAAAACGTATTTGACAAGATTATGCATGCACTGTAAAACGTATTTGACATGAAGTGATAACTGTTAAGTGCCATTGTCCGACAGCAGGAGCGGAGGGCCGAGAGATTTCTCTCGTTTTGTCTGTACAATTTTATCTCCGTTCACTTGACGGCTGCATTTAATCCGACGGTCCCGACGTACAGTACCTACAGTATACAGTGGCGACCTTTTGGGCAGTAGAGAGCAAAAAATGTTTCCTCTGGTCCTGGCCACCCTCATTCATGACATGCACATAGCAACTCTGAAGGGCTGCCAGCATGACAACAACAAGATGCTAAGATCAGCTTTGCAAAAAAGAAAGAGGAGGTTGCATAAACTCGTAGTCCCCATGCAAAGAAAAACGTTTTATTTTACAAACGTTTCGACAAACGGGTTGCCTTCTTCGGGGTATGGGCATACTATACCCTGAAGAAACTAGACCCTGAAGAAGGCAACCTGTTTGTCGAAACGTTGGTAAAATAAAACGTTTTTAGTTTTTTGTGCGACCTCTCCTTTCCTTTTTAAAATATATCTCCCGTGGTCAGCGCCTCCCTACTCTTGGTGTGCGCTCCTACCTCCTTTGATTGCTAAGATCAGCTTTGCAAACAAGTCCTTGGATATCAATATCGAGCTCTAGGATTATAAAAGCCTTCACAAGAACAAAAACAAAGTCCAGAACAGCTGGGAGGAGATCGCCCAGTCTTACCTCCCCATCAAATGTTATGATGCTGAAAATGTATATGTGTCAGACCTGCTCCACTAGAGTGATGGCATATAATTGATCTGACCTAGATTAGTGCTCTCTGTGATATAAAGTGTTAGGGCCAGCTGTGTAGGGTACAATGGATGGATACATAGATGTGGGGACTGGGGTCGCTCCTCAACTGTCATCGAGCAGATGAATGGTGTATAGATAATGGTATAGGTTAAGTTATCACTGACACAATGAATGTAAATAAAAGTTTGAAACTATGCATGTAGGCATAAAATAAAGGTGTTTCTGTGCGACTATCCTTACACAATAAAGTTGTGTAAGGATAGTCTTCCTTATAACGGCAATGTGCTGCATGATGACGAAACGTGTCCTGAAAGAATCTTGATTTCCTCCAAATACAGCTGATTTTGATTGCAGAACTACCGTTTATGATCTCATTCAAGATGACATAGACAGTGTATTTATTACTAATTTTTAACGTAATCAGCACGCAAAATAATTTATTCTACACGTTTTAAATAAACCACATAGTAGCAAACATGCTTTGCTGCCTGTCTGTTTCACACTTGAAAACACACTCCACGGTCCACGTGTCGTGGATGTAGCGGAGCTACGTCCCATAGCCTGAGGGGATGCTCTGGTTCAGACGCTCTGACGCTCTGGTTCAGAAACACAGGTTTCAGACAAACTTCAAAATAAAAGGACAGAAAAAGACATTGCACCCCGACTTTAACCTCTCTGTAATGAGTGAGGATGCAGCTCATATCATATCCTCTCTCTCTATTGATCCATTCATTCAATATCTAATGTCTCACTCTCTCTCCACAGGAGGGCTTTGTGATACCAGATGCTGAGTCAGAAGAACAGGAGGAGTTTTAGGTCTGGTCTACCAACCCTATTTCTTTACAGTTTCACCATCCCTTCCCAACCCTCCTCGACCCTACTGTAATGCCCATAAACATCAAGCTGGTGCCTCCAAGACAACACATCCATGTGTTATTTGCCCACCTTTGATTGAGAACACATGAGCCCAGTTGGAAAACCTCTGATGCCAACATGTGGTCCCCTGCAGTGTCCCGAACCTCTGCAGTTAAATCTTATAGGAAGCTCCAGCCCTACTCTGCAATCAACTAATTGCAGACAGTCACTGCCTTTTCTTTCCCAGTACACTCCACCTGTCGGTAAGAAGTTTCCAGCTACAACCCATTCCCTCTGTCCTTCAACCCCAATCCTCCCCAAAAGCCAGATTATATAATATCTGGTTTCTTGAAATATTGGACTTTTAACAAAACAAAATGTTTTCTGTGTGAGTGTGAGAGTGCGTATGTGTGTGTTTTCAAGTGCAAAATCAATTAGAAACCAATCAGTTGTGATGAACCTCCTCTGAAGACCATACTTGTCCGTCTGAAGTCAAGAAGACTTGTCCCAAACTAACTTATTATTTATCTCCGCTTGTCCCCGCTCCCAGCTGCAGCTGTTGTGTGGGTGGCCATTTTGTGTCCCTTTTTCTTTCTTTTGAGCCATTTGAGCCCAATAGATTCAGGAACTGAAATGGTGTCAGTAAAAGTAATATATTATGTGGGACATTTAGTAATGGTTTTGTTTGGGTCGAGGCAGCAGTAAAGGTCTTCCAATTGCCTCTGTCCAGACGCCTGGCGCCACTGTCTTGGTTGTTTGACAAACGAAGGTTGAAAAAACTGTCTGTTATCTCCCTGTCCCCCCGCATTTTCACACTTAGTTGCTACTTTATCTTTTTTTTTTGTCTCCTTAGGTTTTGAGTGGTCATTGTTTTCATTGTATGTTTGACATGCCGTCAGCCACAAGTTCACCTTTTATACATAAGGCCCCACCTCACTATGCCTAATACATTATCACTGTCTACCACATAATGTCATTTTGTGGACCACCTCCCCCCAATGTTGCTGTTCTAGATGTCAGACTTGTGATTGTTCTTTCTTAAATGTGCAGTTCTTCTTTACTCCAAGAACTGCTTGTTTTTTGTTTTGTTTAGCCACCCTTTCCAGACAGCAGCCTTTTGGTCAATATGCCAATGTTTAATGAAAAGTGTTTGCAAGATCAAAAATGATCTTTTTGTATGTTCTGTCGTCTCTTTGAGTGCTTGTTTTAAGGCATATGCACGGTTTTATACAAGTGACCCTTAATAAACCCCTCTTAACCAACACAAGGCTATTTTATACTGGCTGCGTTAAGTGACGCTTTCTATAAGTGTTGGTCGACAAATATGTTCAACTGAAAAAGGTTTGAATGGCATTCTGTTGAAAATATGTTTAATATACATTACTATGAATTATGCCGAACGGGGTGATAATTGACCACCAGACTTTTCTGCCCTAACAGCCACTGTAGCGGATAACCAACCACTATATTGGAGAAAATATATTGGCTGGTAAAATAGTAATTGTAAGAATATGTGACCGCTTCGCTTTGGGGTCCAAACAGCCACTGTGACCGGGCGAGAACGATGTCAGTTTGCTTCCATGACCTTTCAACTGCTGGATTTGGTATTGTTTGTTTCCAAGGCTGGCATGTATCCTATAATGATATGGGATCAATGACTTGCCAATCTGTCAAACCAAAGTTGTTTTCCTCTTTGGGAATACACACTGAATAAGAGTGTCTATCCCCCTGCCCCCACCCTTTTGCTATTTCCAAGCCCTAATATTTGGCCACTTTTAACATGAAAGCTGTGTACTGTGGATTTAAGGACGTTATGTTGACACTGTTAATAAAACTGATGTGTAATTTTCAACACTTTATTGTGTTTATAATTGGGGACCACATTTGTGTTTTTGTTACATAACTTAAGTGATACCCACACAACCAATCTGTGTACATTTAAAGTTCTACCTACCTGCCTTATAATAATAATATAAACAAAAGTAAAAAATAATAATTGCAAGTTTTGTTACATAAATCTGAACATATGTAAGGCATGTGTACAGGACATTGTTCTTCACAGTTGCACAGATGTATAGCACCCCAAATGAGAGAAGTGTTGAAAATAACTCATTCTTTAGGAGTGTAATCTAGAGACAAAAGGACCCCCAAACTCCATCTCTTTTTAGAAATTGCCTGTCTCTGTTGCTTGATGACAGAGATGTTGACTGTTTATCGAATGCCTTATTCCTGGTTTTAAAAAGAAAATTCTACACTTCTTTAATGACTCGTTTTTCATAAGTGACTTTGATGTACTATTCTCTTCTTTTTATTTTGGCAAATGTTTGTACTATGATTTAAAGTATTGTAAGGAAGTCCTCATATGGTTATACATTTTTGCGGACAGAAGTCAGAAAATAAAAGATTGGAGGTATTCTGGGTGGATCTTGGATGTTTTAGTTTGAAACAGGCATGCCTTCTGTAAAATGGTTTGAAACAAACGGTGGTAATGTCTTTCAGGTTTTACTCTGTGCGAACCATTGATGAGGTCTTCTAGCTGTCATACAAATAGTTACGCTAGCATTCACAGCTGTAGTTATAAGACAAATTAAATGCATAGGCTAATGGTAATGACTATGCTCATCCTGAGTGTTGACTGGAGACTGTTCTTGTCAAATGGCTTTTGTTTGATCAAAACGTTAAGAATAGACGTATTGGCTGCAGACTGATGTAAAATACACATTTGAACTATGAGTGGAAGTACTGCTGGTAACTAAAGCCCATCAGTTCATGTCACTAATTTGCACATCTACCGTGTGTTGGAGATTAATAATGCTCAATATATTCTCTGTCGTGCAACTGTGTTGCTCATTGAAGATAGCAGATCTACAAACTTGATGCAATGATTAAGAGCGTCTGCTAAATGCCTAAATTGTAAATTGTAATGCGTTTGTGAGCTTCAGATGGGGTGTTTTTGGCGGGCGACACTCGTATAGCAAAGTATAATTTAAATATTTTGGTAGGAATGAGTATACGGGCCCTACAATGACACATAATCAGACAGCAAATGGCATTTCACAAAGAAATTCCCACTGGAATGTAAATTAAATGTTATACCATGTTACCTGCCGTATTTGATTAAAGCAGTAATGCTGAGGTCATACCTTCTGTATTCTCAAGATTTCTAGCACTACATACATTGTTGTCTACTGCCAACATGTAATGACCAATGAGGCCCTCCATTGCATGGTGGTGTACTGAAACATATATACTAATATACTCTTGACGTATGAAGCAGTAGTTCTCAACTGTGAGTGTAACGTTAGTTTTAATCCATGAGAATGCACATACCTTCACCATGGTGACCCTGGTATAGCTTAGTGATTAGATGGCTGGATGGCAATCAGCAGTACTTGGGGTCCCGAAGACCAACATTGAGATCCACTGTTGTATTATTAAGCTGGAATAGGATCACCAGTTACATAGCAACATATTACCCTTTAGCAACAACAGTAGGCTTGTAGAATTAACTGACTGTTTTGTGGCCATTTTGTGTTGGAGTTCTTTTACTCCATAGTAAGATATGTGCTGCTTGCCCAAAAGAACAGATTTTCAAACAAAAGAATCGGTTCATGTCAGCGAGTGACGCCGTTGTACGATGGAGTATATAAATGGTTTGACAGTCTGGTACCAAAATAAAAGGCTATCACAAGCAGCAAGCCTTAAAAAAGGAAATACTGAAATGACAACAGGAAGATTGAATGTTATGCAAAACGTATATAAAGATGGTGCCTGGATGTTATTGTTTTGTATTATTTTAGATTACCATTCTTCTGTAAGTTGCCTTGAGAGAACATGATTATAGACACCTCCATTGGGTTTCAACTATGAGATCGCCTCTATTCAAAAATGTCTAGAATGTGTAGTTTAACTTTGATGCTGAGATAATCATTGTTGCTGAGATAACATTTTTTGGGGGGAGGGGGGGGGGGGGCACAGTGGTTAAAAGATTGAGTTGTTAAAAACTGAACTTTTCTTTCTTTTTTTTAAAAGCACAAATTTGCTTTCAATACTTAATTGTGATATGGTGACTTTAGTTGTTGAGAAATTGAAATAAGATGGACTTTCCCTCTTGATTGTTGGTTGAGGCACTCCTTAAAACCGATTAAGTTGTTTAAACACATTCAGATTTTAGATTCTCCTTTTAGAACGTTGGTCTGGTCACATGTTTGACATGAAATTGCATTTTGGAAACCCATTTTCAGTTTCATATGGTGTTTTGAGGGGAAACCTTTGGTATTAGTTGTTTCGGGGAAACTTTCATTTAGTTTTTTAGTTTTTTTTGTATTACCATGACAAATCCTACTGACATCACTGGTTTGACGCACACTACACAAGTTTAGCACACTAAATCCTCTGAGGTGATAATCAATTGGATTGAAAGACACTCATCATAATCCTTGTCCCTGATGCTTCCGAGACACCGGAATGACATGCCTATTAACTTGAAAATTTAGATTTGAGATTGTATCATTGTAGTGTTCATCTTAGTGAAGGAGAGTTTTATTATGCAATGCTAGGGGAGGACACATCTCGTTTCATAGTGTCCTGTTTGCTCCATCTCAATGGCATGTTACCTCCCATTCTCCACTAAATATATTGTTGGCTTTCTGTTTGTGTCTGATTAGGCGAAAAGGCAACCAGACAGCAGACAAACTACTAAATATAATTGCTAGTAATAAACTCTGAAGTGTGA
Organism: Protomyctophum parallelum; assembly: GCF_964188405.1. NCBI lineage: Eukaryota > Metazoa > Chordata > Actinopteri > Myctophiformes > Myctophidae > Protomyctophum > Protomyctophum parallelum. The sequence continues at coordinate 19,001,360 of NC_139705.1, read as the reverse complement.
GATCTCCTGTTTCTATACAGTGTTTATTTTATTTTCGTAGAGGATTGTTCTGCTTACTTTATCAGATTTACCTAAAGAAGCTCAGGGTCATTACTATATTAGCCATTTCAAGAACCTGTAGTCACTAGTCATCACCTCAGGTTGTTTAAATCTTTAAATAAATTGGTTGTTATGACCTGCCTAATTCCTTGTCTGGGTATTATGGGTTATATGAGTTGTAGCCGCAACAGTGGGCCTCTGAAAATACTGGGCACCATTTAAAAAACATATTCTATATTTTGTTTAAAAAAAATGCTACACACATTGTTAGTACAAAACCTGTGATATCCAGTATTTTGTGGGATAAAATGAGAAGCTGAAGTTTAAATTTATGGTCTGATAACTGTATGTACATGCACGTTAAAATCATGTATACTTTACATTCTTTCTGACAAATTTCCGAAGGATCCATTTATTCTTTTTTTTCCCCTTTAAAAAAAAAACTGCCAATTTAACGTTGAGATGCCCACAAGGTTTAGGTGCCTACTGGAACTGTATCCATATGAGAGACAATGTAATATTGACTTAAGAATGAACAAAACCGTATACGGTAAATGAACGTAATGACTTCTGATCTTCTACAGACGTGTAAAGGAAAACTCTTCAAAAAATATAAGTATAATATATAAGTTTATATACGTTTTCAATTACTGTGGTGCTTGTCTGACCCCTGACCACTCACTCGACCTTCCTTATTCAACCAATCAGTGCCACGATTCTTATACACTGTGGGCCAAGTGCCATATATGCCTCCATTTTGTCTACTTCCTCTTTGTGTAAGTTTTCTTTCTTTTTTTAAATATTATTAGAAATTTGAGAAATACTCTTTGCTGAATCAAGTTTCTTACAAACAATAAATCAGTATTTCCACATCAACTTTGTTCCTCATATCCAGTTTGTTTCCAAACAATTAATTTCACTGTAGGCTATGGGAATTGAGTTTGCAGATAGTAACGTCAAATGTTCCAGAGTTTTAAAGGGTTGGGTTCATTTAATCTTTTATAATTATGACGACACCCGAACAAACATCTAATCAACAAAGTAGACAATTTGTTGTAAATAGGCTAAATAGCAGCACATTTTTCAAATCTCTCTCTCACACCCTCTCACACCCCATGCCTGTCTGTCCTATTCCAACTCTCTCTCTCTCTCTCTCTCTCTCTCTCTCTCTCTCTCTCTCTCTCTCTCTCTCTCTCTCTCTCTCTCTGTGGCTTTCAGGCTTAGGCCTAGACACCCAGAATTCCATGGCTATGACATCACAGTTGGCCCCAGCGGCTAGCCCCTGGAATGTCACTCTATCATTTTGGTTAGAATTTAGATCAATGTCCCCCATTGTCACAAAGACACAAAGACAAGACGGCTAGACTGGGCTAGTATACGTTGTCTGATGTTGCTGTGTGCCTTGCTGAGCTGATGATAAGTCATGGCGAGAACGAAAGTACGACCTATAGAACACTCAGATCAAGATGACGTCTGCTGAAATGTAGGTTTTATTTTACTTAAATGTATTAGTTGATGAAACTCAGATAATCATTCACAGATCAATGTGAGCTATTATATGAGGTCAAGGTCAAGTTTATTATTATTGTCCAAAACTGGGCAATTCATTTGAGGGCAGTTGTAATTCTCACAAAGTGGGAAAAAAAGAAAAGAAGAACTCAATAGAAACATTTTAAACTAGAAAATTCGCAATTTAAAAAAATTGCAGAGTGTGGTTGCCGCAGTGGCTTACATATGCCCCTCCCACTAATATTGCCAGCCAATTACAATTTCAAGTCACGCCTTAGATCATGCGTAAGTAATTCAGAGGGGATTTAACCCCCGAAATTCATGTTTTTGCGACAAACGGTTACATTTCTCGCATTTGCGGCGCCCCCTATGGATGAAAATCGAATTGCTTTTAGAACTTGGTTGATTGAACCACCCCGGACATGTGATTAAAAATTTGGGATGGATTGGACATTCCGTTCGTGATTTATGGCATTTTTGTGATATAGGCCCCTCCTACTAACTTCGGAAGACGATTACGGCCGAACGATACGCACTACCAAAATTCTGCATTTGGTGTTTTAATCGGATATGTCCAGAGATCATGTGTGCCGATTTCTGTGAGATTTGGACAAAATATGTAGGAGGAAAAGCAAAAAGTTTGTTTTGGACAAAATTCAAAATGGCGGAAAATCTATCATGGCGGAAATGGGCGTGGCCTATATGGGGAGATGCATCATGACCCAAGGAATCCAGGGAAAAATAATTTTGATTTTACGACCTACGGTTCAAGAGTTATAAGCCAAAAGGTAAAGTGGGCTGTTATAGCGCCACCATGAGGCCGACCTATAAAATTATAATTTTAATTAATTTTAGTGATAATTATGAAATATCCCTAAAAGTTTTGTAACTATAGTGATTACAGTCTCCGAGGAAAAAATACTTGAATGTGATTTTTTGCCTTTTCCCATTCATGTCAATGGGGAAATTTAATTCACTAATAAATTCATATCAATTAAACTATACAACATTTCTCTTAACAAAATACAAGCACACGATTCCCGATTTTTCCGGTCAATTTGACATATGGCTCAAGTGCGTACAGCCCATTCGGGCAACCACACTAATAACAGCAGGAAGGCATGGGCCACAATCCACCGTCTTGGCAAAGACCACACCACCCATAATTCACAACGGTCACAGCAAACTCTATTGCATCACAACTGGTGTAGTTATTGGATGGAGCCCGCACACCACCAAAAAAAGAAAAACAACATACTATAGTATGCCCTCCGTGACCATGGACTTTAGCCTTTCGCTTTTCTGCGATTTAACCTTTTTTCAAATCCTCAACAATGATGAAGAATCGTGCACTATAGCGTGCCACTTAATGACCTTGACCAATATCAATGACCTTGAGCAGTATAAATTACCTTCAATAAGACTAGTAAATGACCTTGACCAGTATAAATGACCTTGACAAGTACAAATGACCTTGACCAGTATAAATGACCTTCACCAGTAGAAATGACCGTGACCAGTATATGACTGTGACCAGTATACATGACCTTCATGAGACTAGTAAATGACCGTGACCAGTATAAATGACCTTTATAAGACTAGTAAATGATCTTCACCAGTATAAATGACCTTGACCAGTATGCGGTCCGTGACCATGGACTATAGCCTTTTGCTTTTCCTTGATTTTCACCTTTAAAAAATCCTCAACAATGATGAAGAATCGCGCACTATAGCGCGCCGCTCAATGACCTGAGACCATGGACCAATGAATGAAATACAACACATTGAGCAGGGCACTGCAGGGAGTTGAACCCCGTTCCGGTAAACCAGAAGTCCGACACCAGTGCCTTAGTTTTTGTGTTGTTGTTCATTTAAAGGTCCAGGTGTGCATACGCATGTGCGCCTGTGCGTGTGTAGGTGCATGTGTGCATGTGTGTGTGCACGCTTCAATGACCACTGTTGGACCCAATGGCGATCAAGGACCTCAGGGAGCCACCCATAATTCACAACGGTCACAGCAAACTGTTGCATCACAACTGGTGGCCAACAGTCGTAACCAACACCGCCGCCGACCCACAGGAGAATACCATCGCACAGTGGTATCAGACCAACCACAATCAGCCAGCCCTCAAACCAAACCATTCGACCTAGAAGAACTCGAAACCCGGAAAAGCAGCAGGGATTGATGACATACTGGCAAAAATTATACAGCACCTGGAACCTAACGCAAAGACCTGGCTCGTGGGGATGCTGAACACATGCATGGCACAGAAAACCATCCCTTCTGTCTGGAGAAAGGTCAAAGTGGTTGCAATCCCCAAACCTGGCAAAGACCCATCATCCTCAAAGAGCTACCGACCCATTTCCCTCCTCTGCATCACCTACAAGAGAGGCTGCTACTCCAACGCCTCATACCACTCATAGACACCAAGCTGACTAAAGACCAAGCTGGTTTCCGTCCCGTCCTGTGCTGGACAGAGCTCAACCTCACCCAACACATTGAGGATGGGTTTGAGGGAAAACAAATAACTGGAGCAGCAACTGGAGGGCGAAGCAAGCACGCAGGCAGCTTGTGCCTGCCTGCGTGCCTGCCTGCCTTCCTGCCTGCCTTCCTCATGTGGAAACTGCATAGTTGACTTTGTGTGTGTCTTTCTTTTTCTGTCTGTCTTTCTTAGGATGAAGATCAAGGTAGACGCCGTTGGAAGGCTCAACACAAGCCGATGCCCCTAGAGATCCATCCCAAAGCTTCCCTCAGGGAGCCCAGCAAGCCAGCTAGCCAGCAAGCCCGCCCAGTCAGCCAACGCAGCCAGCCAGCTCCGCCAGTCAGCCAGTGTAGAAAGTCAGGCTGACAAGCCAGAGCATATCAGCCCTTGCAGTCCGCCATTGCAGCCATACCAGCCTTGCTCAGTCAGCTCAGCCAGGCCTCTCTCGAGGCCTGGCTCTCTGTCTGCCTGGCCCGGTCTGCCCTGCCCTGCCTTGCAGCAACAGAACCAGCCTTGCTAGCAAGCCAGCCAGCTCAGAATACGAGCTCAGCAAGCCAACGCAGCTGGCAAGCACGCAGTTAGTCTAAACCAGTTTCAGACAGGCAGGCCAAGGCAGACAGACAGGAAGACCGAGGCGCCTAGGCAGGCAGACAGGCCAGGAAGGCAACAAAGTGCAGGCAGGGGGACTATCCGGCCTAAGGCTGCGCTGCAAGGGTTGGAGCCTGGCCAGCTCCTGCTGGTCTTGGCTGAGTGGCTGTGGCTGCACAGTAAGGCTGCGGTAACCTAGTCTGGGCTTGCTGCTGCACTGGCTTGCTCAGCTCGCATTCTGAGCTGGCTGGCTTGCCAGAAAGGCTGGTTCTGTTGCTGCAAGGCAGGGCAGGGCAGACCGGGCCAGGCAGACAGAGAGCCAGGCCTCGAGAGAGGCCTGGCTGAGCTGACTGAGCAAGGCTGGTATGGCTGCAGTGGCTGACTGCAACGGCTGATATGCTCTGGCTTGGCAGCCTGACTTTCTACACTGGCTGACTGGCGGAGCCGACTGGCTGCGTTCGCTGACTGGGCAGGGTTGCTGGCTAGCTGGCTTGCTGAACTCCCTGAGGGAAGCTTTGGGATGGATCTCTAGGGGCATCGGCTTGTGTTGAGCCTTCCAACGGCGTCTACCTTGATCTCCGTCCTAAGAAAGAAAGACAGAAAAAGAAAGACACACACAAACCCAACTATGCAGCTTGCACCTGAGGAACCGAGACGCGAAAAACCGCCACCGACCCACAGGAGAATACCATCGCACAGTGGTATCAGACCAACCTCAATCAGCCAGCCCTCAAACCAAACCCTTCGACCTAGAAGAACTCGAAACTGCAATGGGAAAGTTGAAACCCGGAAAAGCAGCAGGGATTGATGACATACTGGCAGAAATGATACAGCACCTGGGACCTAACGCAAAGACCTGGCTCGTGGGGATACTGAATACATGCATGGCACAGAAAACCATCCCTTCTGTCTGGAGAAAGGCCAAAGTGGTTGCAATCCCCAAACCTGGCAAAGACCCATCATCCCCAAAGAGCTACCGACCCATTTCCCTCCTCTGCATCACCTACAAGAGAGGCTGCTACTCCTGTTTACATTCGAGGGTTGCCGGTCCTCTCGAACGGAACAGTTTAACGTCATGCCCAGGACGAAAAGATATAGAGAACACCAACATGACAAATAACAGCAGGAAGGCATGAGCCACAATCCACCGTCTTGGCAAAGACCACACCACCCATAATTCACAACGGTCACAGCAAACTCTGTTGCATCACAACTGGTGTAGGTATTGGATGGAGCCCGCACATCACAGGTGTAAAAAAAACGTTCTGTATTGAAATACTGACAACGTTTCGATCTATTTGATCTTCATCAGGTCATGTGTACACAAAACATACACTTTTATACTAAGGGAGTGCCCCCATCAACCAATCAAAACACCACATTTTGGTGCCCCTCCCACCACTGCAGGTGTGACACGTCAACCCTGAGTGAGTATGTGGGGACCCAGACATATTGATGTAAATATAGTCTGTTCAGAAATGTTAGTGCCTCTCATAGAGCTTGTAGGTGATGCAGAGGAAGGAAATGGGTCGGTAGCTCTTCGGGGATAATGGGTCTTTGCCAGGTTTAGGGATTGCAACCACTTTGGCCTTTCTCCAGACAGAAGACCCACAGGAGAATACCATCACACAGTGGTATCAGACCAACCTCAATCAGCCAGCCCTCAAACCAAACCCTTCGACCTAGAAGAACTCGAAACTGCAATGGGAAAGTTGAAACCCGGAAAAGCAGCAGGGATTGATGACATACTGGCAGAAATGATACAGCACCTGGGACCTAACGCAAAGACCTGGCTCGTGGGGATACTGAATAAATGCATGGCACAGAAAACCATCCCTTCTGTCTGGAGAAAGGCCAAAGTGGTTGCAATCCCCAAACCTGGCAAAGACCCATCACCCCCAAAGAGCTACCGACCCATTTCCCTCCTCTGCATCACCTACAAGAGAGGCTGCTACTCCAACGCCTCATACCACTCATAGACACCAAGCTGACTAAAGACCAAGCTGGTTTCCGTCCCGTCCTGTGCTGGACAGAGCTCAACCTCACCCAACACATTGAGGATGGGTTTGAGGGAAAACAAATAACTGGAGCAGCATTCAGAGATCTCTCTGCTGCCTACGACACTGTCCAACACCGCACAATGGTCAGGAAAAGCCTCCTCAACAACAGGCGCTTCTATGTCCAGTTAAATGACCAGAGGAGTAAATGGAAAGCCCAAAAGAACGGCCTACCACAAGGTAGCCTGCTCGCCCCCTCCTTTTCAATATCTACACAAACGTCCAGCCACTACCCAAAGTAGTAGTACTGGAATGAAATGATAGAACACCTCACACACACATAGTTTCCTTTCGTGGCTGTTTACATTCGAGGGTCGCCGGTCCTCTCGAACGGAACAGTTTAACGTCATGCCCAGGACGAAAAGATATAGAGAACACCAACATGACAAATAACAGCAGGAAGGCATGGGCCACAATCCACCGTCTTGGCAAAGACCACACCACCCATAATTCACAACGGTCACAGCAAACTCTATTGCATCACAACTGGTGTAGTTATTGGATGGAGCCCGCACACCACCAAAAAAAGAAAAACAACATACTATAGTATGCCCTCCGTGACCATGGACTTTAGCCTTTCGCTTTTCTGCGATTTAACCTTTTTTCAAATCCTCAACAATGATGAAGAATCGTGCACTATAGCGTGCCACTTAATGACCTTGACCAATATCAATGACCTTGAGCAGTATAAATTACCTTCAATAAGACTAGTAAATGACCTTGACCAGTATAAATGACCTTGACAAGTACAAATGACCTTGACCAGTATAAATGACCTTCACCAGTAGAAATGACCGTGACCAGTATATGACTGTGACCAGTATACATGACCTTCATGAGACTAGTAAATGACCTTGACCAGTATAAATGACCTTTATAAGACTAGTAAATGATCTTCACCAGTATAAATGACCTTGACCAGTATGCGGTCCGTGACCATGGACTATAGCCTTTTGCTTTTCCTTGATTTTCACCTTTAAAAAATCCTCAACAATGATGAAGAATCGCGCACTATAGCGCGCCGCTCAATGACCTGAGACCATGGACCAATGAATGAAATACAACACATTGAGCAGGGCACTGCAGGGAGTTGAACCCCGTTCCGGTAAACCAGAAGTCCGACACCAGTGCCTTAGTTTTTGTGTTGTTGTTCATTTAAAGGTCCAGGTGTGCATACGCATGTGCGCCTGTGCGTGTGTAGGTGCATGTGTGCATGTGTGTGTGCACGCTTCAATGACCACTGTTGGACCCAATGGCGATCAAGGACCTCAGGGAGCCACCCATAATTCACAACGGTCACAGCAAACTGTTGCATCACAACTGGTGGCCAACAGTCGTAACCAACACCGCCGCCGACCCACAGGAGAATACCATCGCACAGTGGTATCAGACCAACCACAATCAGCCAGCCCTCAAACCAAACCATTCGACCTAGAAGAACTCGAAACCCGGAAAAGCAGCAGGGATTGATGACATACTGGCAAAAATTATACAGCACCTGGAACCTAACGCAAAGACCTGGCTCGTGGGGATGCTGAACACATGCATGGCACAGAAAACCATCCCTTCTGTCTGGAGAAAGGTCAAAGTGGTTGCAATCCCCAAACCTGGCAAAGACCCATCATCCTCAAAGAGCTACCGACCCATTTCCCTCCTCTGCATCACCTACAAGAGAGGCTGCTACTCCAACGCCTCATACCACTCATAGACACCAAGCTGACTAAAGACCAAGCTGGTTTCCGTCCCGTCCTGTGCTGGACAGAGCTCAACCTCACCCAACACATTGAGGATGGGTTTGAGGGAAAACAAATAACTGGAGCAGCAACTGGAGGGCGAAGCAAGCACGCAGGCAGCTTGTGCCTGCCTGCGTGCCTGCCTGCCTTCCTTTCTCATGTGGAAACTGCATAGTTGACTTTGTGTGTGTCTTTCTTTTTCTGTCTGTCTTTCTTAGGATGAAGATCAAGGTAGACGCCGTTGGAAGGCTCAACACAAGCCGATGCCCCTAGAGATCCATCCCAAAGCTTCCCTCAGGGAGCCCAGCAAGCCAGCTAGCCAGCAAGCCTGCCCAGTCAGCCAACGCAGCCAGCCAGCTCCGCCAGTCAGCCAGTGTAGAAAGTCAGGCTGACAAGCCAGAGCATATCAGCCCTTGCAGTCCGCCATTGCAGCCATACCAGCCTTGCTCAGTCAGCTCAGCCAGGCCTCTCTCGAGGCCTGGCTCTCTGTCTGCCTGGCCCGGTCTGCCCTGCCCTGCCTTGCAGCAACAGAACCAGCCTTGCTAGCAAGCCAGCCAGCTCAGAATACGAGCTCAGCAAGCCAACGCAGCTGGCAAGCACGCAGTTAGTCTAAACCAGTTTCAGACAGGCAGGCCAAGGCAGACAGACAGGAAGACCGAGGCGCCTAGGCAGGCAGACAGGCCAGGAAGGCAACAAAGTGCAGGCAGGGGGACTATCCGGCCTAAGGCTGCGCTGCAAGGGTTGGAGCCTGGCCAGCTCCTGCTGGTCTTGGCTGAGTGGCTGTGGCTGCACAGTAAGGCTGCGGTAACCTAGTCTGGGCTTGCTGCTGCACTGGCTTGCTCAGCTCGCATTCTGAGCTGGCTGGCTTGCCAGAAAGGCTGGTTCTGTTGCTGCAAGGCAGGGCAGGGCAGACCGGGCCAGGCAGACAGAGAGCCAGGCCTCGAGAGAGGCCTGGCTGAGCTGACTGAGCAAGGCTGGTATGGCTGCAGTGGCTGACTGCAACGGCTGATATGCTCTGGCTTGGCAGCCTGACTTTCTACACTGGCTGACTGGCGGAGCCGACTGGCTGCGTTCGCTGACTGGGCAGGGTTGCTGGCTAGCTGGCTTGCTGAACTCCCTGAGGGAAGCTTTGGGATGGATCTCTAGGGGCATCGGCTTGTGTTGAGCCTTCCAACGGCGTCTACCTTGATCTCCGTCCTAAGAAAGAAAGACAGAAAAAGAAAGACACACACAAACCCAACTATGCAGCTTGCACCTGAGGAACCGAGACGCGAAAAACCGCCACCGACCCACAGGAGAATACCATCGCACAGTGGTATCAGACCAACCTCAATCAGCCAGCCCTCAAACCAAACCCTTCGACCTAGAAGAACTCGAAACTGCAAAGTTGAAACCCGGAAAAGCAGCAGGGATTGATGACATACTGGCAGAAATGATACAGCACCTGGGACCTAACGCAAAGACCTGGCTCGTGGGGATACTGAATACATGCATGGCACAGAAAACCATCCCTTCTGTCTGGAGAAAGGCCAAAGTGGTTGCAATCCCCAAACCTGGCAAAGACCCATCATCCCCAAAGAGCTACCGACCCATTTCCCTCCTCTGCATCACCTACAAGAGAGGCTGCTACTCCTGTTTACATTCGAGGGTTGCCGGTCCTCTCGAACGGAACAGTTTAACGTCATGCCCAGGACGAAAAGATATAGAGAACACCAACATGACAAATAACAGCAGGAAGGCATGAGCCACAATCCACCGTCTTGGCAAAGACCACACCACCCATAATTCACAACGGTCACAGCAAACTCTGTTGCATCACAACTGGTGTAGGTATTGGATGGAGCCCGCACATCACAGGTGTAAAAAAAACGTTCTGTATTGAAATACTGACAACGTTTCGATCTATTTGATCTTCATCAGGTCATGTGTACACAAAACATACACTTTTATACTAAGGGAGTGCCCCCATCAACCAATCAAAACACCACATTTTGGTGCCCCTCCCACCACTGCAGGTGTGACACGTCAACCCTGAGTGAGTATGTGGGGACCCAGACATATTGATGTAAATATAGTCTGTTCAGAAATGTTAGTGCCTCTCATAGAGCTTGTAGGTGATGCAGAGGAAGGAAATGGGTCGGTAGCTCTTCGGGGATAATGGGTCTTTGCCAGGTTTAGGGATTGCAACCACTTTGGCCTTTCTCCAGACAGAAGGGATGGTTTCTGTGCCATGCACGTGTTCAGCATCCCCACAAGCCAGGTCTTTGCGCTAGGTCCCAGGTGCTGTATCATTTCTTCCAGCATGTCATCAATCCCTGCTGCTTTTCCGGGTTTCAACTTTCCCATTGCAGTTTCAAGTTCTTCTAGGTCGAAGGGTTTGGTTTGAGGACTGGCTGATTGTGGTTGGTCTGATACCACTGTACGATGGTATTCTATGTGGGTCGGTGGCGGTGTTGGTTACGACTGTTGGCCACCAGTTGTGACCAACACCGCCACCGACCCACAGGAGAATACCATCACACAGTGGTATCAGACCAACCTCAATCAGCCAGCCCTCAAACCAAACCCTTCGACCTAGAAGAACTCGAAACTGCAATGGGAAAGTTGAAACCCGGAAAAGCAGCAGGGATTGATGACATACTGGCAGAAATGATACAGCACCTGGGACCTAACGCAAAGACCTGGCTCGTGGGGATACTGAATAAATGCATGGCACAGAAAACCATCCCTTCTGTCTGGAGAAAGGCCAAAGTGGTTGCAATCCCCAAACCTGGCAAAGACCCATCACCCCCAAAGAGCTACCGACCCATTTCCCTCCTCTGCATCACCTACAAGAGAGGCTGCTACTCCAACGCCTCATACCACTCATAGACACCAAGCTGACTAAAGACCAAGCTGGTTTCCGTCCCGTCCTGTGCTGGACAGAGCTCAACCTCACCCAACACATTGAGGATGGGTTTGAGGGAAAACAAATAACTGGAGCAGCATTCAGAGATCTCTCTGCTGCCTACGACACTGTCCAACACCGCACAATGGTCAGGAAAAGCCTCCTCAACAACAGGCGCTTCTATGTCCAGTTAAATGACCAGAGGAGTAAATGGAAAGCCCAAAAGAACGGCCTACCACAAGGTAGCCTGCTCGCCCCCTCCTTTTCAATATCTACACAAACGTCCAGCCACTACCCAAAGTAGTAGTACTGGAATGAAATGATAGAACACCTCACACTGTCACACACACATAGTTTCCTTTCGTGGCTGTTTACATTCGAGGGTCGCCGGTCCTCTCGAACGGAACAGTTTAACGTCATGCCCAGGACGAAAAGATATAGAGAACACCAACATGACAAATAACAGCAGGAAGGCATGGGCCACAATCCACCGTCTTGGCAAAGACCACACCACCCATAATTCACAACGGTCACAGCAAACTCTATTGCATCACAACTGGTGTAGTTATTGGATGGAGCCCGCACACCACCAAAAAAAGAAAAACAACATACTATAGTATGCCCTCCGTGACCATGGACTTTAGCCTTTCGCTTTTCTGCGATTTAACCTTTTTTCAAATCCTCAACAATGATGAAGAATCGTGCACTATAGCGTGCCACTTAATGACCTTGACCAATATCAATGACCTTGAGCAGTATAAATTACCTTCAATAAGACTAGTAAATTACCTTGACCAGTATAAATGACCTTGACAAGTACAAATGACCTTGACCAGTATAAATGACCTTCACCAGTAGAAATGACCGTGACCAGTATATGACTGTGACCAGTATACATGACCTTCATGAGACTAGTAAATGACCGTGACCAGTATAAATGACCTTTATAAGACTAGTAAATGATCTTCACCAGTATAAATGACCTTGACCAGTATGCGGTCCGTGACCATGGACTATAGCCTTTTGCTTTTCCTTGATTTTCACCTTTAAAAAATCCTCAACAATGATGAAGAATCGCGCACTATAGCGCGCCGCTCAATGACCTGAGACCATGGACCAATGAATGAAATACAACACATTGAGCAGGGCACTGCAGGGAGTTGAACCCCGTTCCGGTAAACCAGAAGTCCGACACCAGTGCCTTAGTTTTTGTGTTGTTGTTCATTTAAAGGTCCAGGTGTGCATACGCATGTGCGCCTGTGCGTGTGTAGGTGCATGTGTGCATGTGTGTGTGCACGCTTCAATGACCACTGTTGGACCCAATGGCGATCAAGGACCTCAGGGAGCCACCCATAATTCACAACGGTCACAGCAAACTGTTGCATCACAACTGGTGGCCAACAGTCGTAACCAACACCGCCGCCGACCCACAGGAGAATACCATCGCACAGTGGTATCAGACCAACCACAATCAGCCAGCCCTCAAACCAAACCATTCGACCTAGAAGAACTCGAAACCCGGAAAAGCAGCAGGGATTGATGACATACTGGCAAAAATTATACAGCACCTGGAACCTAACGCAAAGACCTGGCTCGTGGGGATGCTGAACACATGCATGGCACAGAAAACCATCCCTTCTGTCTGGAGAAAGGTCAAAGTGGTTGCAATCCCCAAACCTGGCAAAGACCCATCATCCTCAAAGAGCTACCGACCCATTTCCCTCCTCTGCATCACCTACAAGAGAGGCTGCTACTCCAACGCCTCATACCACTCATAGACACCAAGCTGACTAAAGACCAAGCTGGTTTCCGTCCCGTCCTGTGCTGGACAGAGCTCAACCTCACCCAACACATTGAGGATGGGTTTGAGGGAAAACAAATAACTGGAGCAGCAACTGGAGGGCGAAGCAAGCACGCAGGCAGCTTGTGCCTGCCTGCGTGCCTGCCTGCCTTCCTGCCTGCCTTCCTCATGTGGAAACTGCATAGTTGACTTTGTGTGTGTCTTTCTTTTTCTGTCTGTCTTTCTTAGGATGAAGATCAAGGTAGACGCCGTTGGAAGGCTCAACACAAGCCGATGCCCCTAGAGATCCATCCCAAAGCTTCCCTCAGGGAGCCCAGCAAGCCAGCTAGCCAGCAAGCCCGCCCAGTCAGCCAACGCAGCCAGCCAGCTCCGCCAGTCAGCCAGTGTAGAAAGTCAGGCTGACAAGCCAGAGCATATCAGCCCTTGCAGTCCGCCATTGCAGCCATACCAGCCTTGCTCAGTCAGCTCAGCCAGGCCTCTCTCGAGGCCTGGCTCTCTGTCTGCCTGGCCCGGTCTGCCCTGCCCTGCCTTGCAGCAACAGAACCAGCCTTGCTAGCAAGCCAGCCAGCTCAGAATACGAGCTCAGCAAGCCAACGCAGCTGGCAAGCACGCAGTTAGTCTAAACCAGTTTCAGACAGGCAGGCCAAGGCAGACAGACAGGAAGACCGAGGCGCCTAGGCAGGCAGACAGGCCAGGAAGGCAACAAAGTGCAGGCAGGGGGACTATCCGGCCTAAGGCTGCGCTGCAAGGGTTGGAGCCTGGCCAGCTCCTGCTGGTCTTGGCTGAGTGGCTGTGGCTGCACAGTAAGGCTGCGGTAACCTAGTCTGGGCTTGCTGCTGCACTGGCTTGCTCAGCTCGCATTCTGAGCTGGCTGGCTTGCCAGAAAGGCTGGTTCTGTTGCTGCAAGGCAGGGCAGGGCAGACCGGGCCAGGCAGACAGAGAGCCAGGCCTCGAGAGAGGCCTGGCTGAGCTGACTGAGCAAGGCTGGTATGGCTGCAGTGGCTGACTGCAACGGCTGATATGCTCTGGCTTGGCAGCCTGACTTTCTACACTGGCTGACTGGCGGAGCCGACTGGCTGCGTTCGCTGACTGGGCAGGGTTGCTGGCTAGCTGGCTTGCTGAACTCCCTGAGGGAAGCTTTGGGATGGATCTCTAGGGGCATCGGCTTGTGTTGAGCCTTCCAACGGCGTCTACCTTGATCTCCGTCCTAAGAAAGAAAGACAGAAAAAGAAAGACACACACAAACCCAACTATGCAGCTTGCACCTGAGGAACCGAGACGCGAAAAACCGCCACCGACCCACAGGAGAATACCATCGCACAGTGGTATCAGACCAACCTCAATCAGCCAGCCCTCAAACCAAACCCTTCGACCTAGAAGAACTCGAAACTGCAATGGGAAAGTTGAAACCCGGAAAAGCAGCAGGGATTGATGACATACTGGCAGAAATGATACAGCACCTGGGACCTAACGCAAAGACCTGGCTCGTGGGGATACTGAATACATGCATGGCACAGAAAACCATCCCTTCTGTCTGGAGAAAGGCCAAAGTGGTTGCAATCCCCAAACCTGGCAAAGACCCATCATCCCCAAAGAGCTACCGACCCATTTCCCTCCTCTGCATCACCTACAAGAGAGGCTGCTACTCCTGTTTACATTCGAGGGTTGCCGGTCCTCTCGAACGGAACAGTTTAACGTCATGCCCAGGACGAAAAGATATAGAGAACACCAACATGACAAATAACAGCAGGAAGGCATGAGCCACAATCCACCGTCTTGGCAAAGACCACACCACCCATAATTCACAACGGTCACAGCAAACTCTGTTGCATCACAACTGGTGTAGGTATTGGATGGAGCCCGCACATCACAGGTGTAAAAAAAACGTTCTGTATTGAAATACTGACAACGTTTCGATCTATTTGATCTTCATCAGGTCATGTGTACACAAAACATACACTTTTATACTAAGGGAGTGCCCCCATCAACCAATCAAAACACCACATTTTGGTGCCCCTCCCACCACTGCAGGTGTGACACGTCAACCCTGAGTGAGTATGTGGGGACCCAGACATATTGATGTAAATATAGTCTGTTCAGAAATGTTAGTGCCTCTCATAGAGCTTGTAGGTGATGCAGAGGAAGGAAATGGGTCGGTAGCTCTTCGGGGATAATGGGTCTTTGCCAGGTTTAGGGATTGCAACCACTTTGGCCTTTCTCCAGACAGAAGGGATGGTTTTCTGTGCCATGCACGTGTTCAGCATCCCCACAAGCCAGGTCTTTGCGCTAGGTCCCAGGTGCTGTATCATTTCTTCCAGCATGTCATCAATCCCTGCTGCTTTTCCGGGTTTCAACTTTCCCATTGAAGTTTCAAGTTCTTCTAGGTCGAAGGGTTTGGTTTGAGGACTGGCTGATTGTGGTTGGTCTGATACCACTGTACGATGGTATTCTATGTGGGTCGGTGGCGGTGTTGGTTACGACTGTTGGCCACCAGTTGTGACCAACACCGCCACCGACCCACAGGAGAATACCATCACACAGTGGTATCAGACCAACCTCAATCAGCCAGCCCTCAAACCAAACCCTTCGACCTAGAAGAACTCGAAACTGCAATGGGAAAGTTGAAACCCGGAAAAGCAGCAGGGATTGATGACATACTGGCAGAAATGATACAGCACCTGGGACCTAACGCAAAGACCTGGCTCGTGGGGATACTGAATAAATGCATGGCACAGAAAACCATCCCTTCTGTCTGGAGAAAGGCCAAAGTGGTTGCAATCCCCAAACCTGGCAAAGACCCATCACCCCCAAAGAGCTACCGACCCATTTCCCTCCTCTGCATCACCTACAAGAGAGGCTGCTACTCCAACGCCTCATACCACTCATAGACACCAAGCTGACTAAAGACCAAGCTGGTTTCCGTCCCGTCCTGTGCTGGACAGAGCTCAACCTCACCCAACACATTGAGGATGGGTTTGAGGGAAAACAAATAACTGGAGCAGCATTCAGAGATCTCTCTGCTGCCTACGACACTGTCCAACACCGCACAATGGTCAGGAAAAGCCTCCTCAACAACAGGCGCTTCTATGTCCAGTTAAATGACCAGAGGAGTAAATGGAAAGCCCAAAAGAACGGCCTACCACAAGGTAGCCTGCTCGCCCCCTCCTTTTCAATATCTACACAAACGTCCAGCCACTACCCAAAGTAGTAGTACTGGAATGAAATGATAGAACACCTCACACACACATAGTTTCCTTTCGTGGCTGTTTACATTCGAGGGTCGCCGGTCCTCTCGAACGGAACAGTTTAACGTCATGCCCAGGACGAAAAGATATAGAGAACACCAACATGACAAATAACAGCAGGAAGGCATGGGCCACAATCCACCGTCTTGGCAAAGACCACACCACCCATAATTCACAACGGTCACAGCAAACACTATTGCATCACAACTGGTGTAGTTATTGGATGGAGCCCGCACACCACCAAAAAAAGAAAAACAACATACTATAGTATGCCCTCCGTGACCATGGACTTTAGCCTTTCGCTTTTCTGCGATTTAACCTTTTTTCAAATCCTCAACAATGATGAAGAATCGTGCACTATAGCGTGCCACTTAATGACCTTGACCAATATCAATGACCTTGAGCAGTATAAATTACCTTCAATAAGACTAGTAAATGACCTTGACCAGTATAAATGACCTTGACAAGTACAAATGACCTTGACCAGTATAAATGACCTTCACCAGTAGAAATGACCGTGACCAGTATAAATGACCTTTATAAGACTAGTAAATGATCTTCACCAGTATAAATGACCTTGACCAGTATGCGGTCCGTGACCATGGACTATAGCCTTTTGCTTTTCCTTGATTTTCACCTTTAAAAAATCCTCAACAATGATGAAGAATCGCGCACTATAGCGCGCCGCTCAATGACCTGAGACCATGGACCAATGAATGAAATACAACACATTGAGCAGGGCACTGCAGGGAGTTGAACCCCGTTCCGGTAAACCAGAAGTCCGACACCAGTGCCTTAGTTTTTGTGTTGTTGTTCATTTAAAGGTCCAGGTGTGCATACGCATGTGCGCCTGTGCGTGTGTAGGTGCATGTGTGCGTGCACGCTTCAATGACCACTGTTGGACCCAATGGCGATCAAGGACCTCAGGGAGCCACCCATAATTCACAACGGTCACAGCAAACTGTTGCATCACAACTGGTGGCCAACAGTCGTAACCAACACCACCGCCGACCCACAGGAGAATACCATCGCACAGTGGTATCAGACCAACCACAATCAGCCAGCCCTCAAACCAAACCATTCGACCTAGAAGAACTCGAAACCCGGAAAAGCAGCAGGGATTGATGACATACTGGCAAATATTATACAGCACCTGGAACCTAACGCAAAGACCTGGCTCGTGGGGATGCTGAACACATGCATGGCACAGAAAACCATCCCTTCTGTCTGGAGAAAGGTCAAAGTGGTTGCAATCCCCAAACCTGGCAAAGACCCATCATCCTCAAAGAGCTACCGACCCATTTCCCTCCTCTGCATCACCTACAAGAGAGGCTGCTACTCCAACGCCTCATACCACTCATAGACACCAAGCTGACTAAAGACCAAGCTGGTTTCCGTCCCGTCCTGTGCTGGACAGAGCTCAACCTCACCCAACACATTGAGGATGGGTTTGAGGGAAAACAAATAACTGGAGCAGCAACTGGAGGGCGAAGCAAGCACGCAGGCAGCTTGTGCCTGCCTGCGTGCCTGCCTGCCTTCCTGCCTGCCTTCCTCATGTGGAAACTGCATAGTTGACTTTGTGTGTGTCTTTCTTTTTCTGTCTGTCTTTCTTAGGATGAAGATCAAGGTAGACGCCGTTGGAAGGCTCAACACAAGCCGATGCCCCTAGAGATCCATCCCAAAGCTTCCCTCAGGGAGCCCAGCAAGCCAGCTAGCCAGCAAGCCCGCCCAGTCAGCCAACGCAGCCAGCCAGCTCCGCCAATCAGCCAGTGTAGAAAGTCAGGCTGACAAGCCAGAGCATATCAGCCCTTGCAGTCCGCCATTGCAGCCATACCAGCCTTGCTCAGTCAGCTCAGCCAGGCCTCTCTCGAGGCCTGGCTCTCTGTCTGCCTGGCCCGGTCTGCCCTGCCCTGCCTTGCAGCAACAGAACCAGCCTTGCTAGCAAGCCAGCCAGCTCAGAATACGAGCTCAGCAAGCCAACGCAGCTGGCAAGCACGCAGTTAGTCTAAACCAGTTTCAGACAGGCAGGCCAAGGCAGACAGACAGGAAGACCGAGGCGCCTAGGCAGGCAGACAGGCCAGGAAGGCAACAAAGTGCAGGCAGGGGGACTATCCGGCCTAAGGCTGCGCTGCAAGGGTTGGAGCCTGGCCAGCTCCTGCTGGTCTTGGCTGAGTGGCTGTGGCTGCACAGTAAGGCTGCGGTAACCTAGTCTGGGCTTGCTGCTGCACTGGCTTGCTCAGCTCGCATTCTGAGCTGGCTGGCTTGCCAGAAAGGCTGGTTCTGTTGCTGCAAGGCAGGGCAGGGCAGACCGGGCCAGGCAGACAGAGAGCCAGGCCTCGAGAGAGGCCTGGCTGAGCTGACTGAGCAAGGCTGGTATGGCTGCAGTGGCTGACTGCAACGGCTGATATGCTCTGGCTTGGCAGCCTGACTTTCTACACTGGCTGACTGGCGGAGCCGACTGGCTGCGTTCGCTGACTGGGCAGGCTTGTTGGCTAGCTGGCTTGCTGAACTCCCTGAGGGAAGCTTTGGGATGTATCTCTAGGGGCATCGGCTTGTGTTGAGCCTTCCAACGGCGTCTACCTTGATCTCCGTCCTAAGAAAGAAAGACAGAAAAAGAAAGACACACACAAACCCAACTATGCAGCTTGCACCTGAGGAACCGAGACGCGAAAAACCGCCACCGACCCACAGGAGAATACCATCGCACAGTGGTATCAGACCAACCTCAATCAGCCAGCCCTCAAACCAAACCCTTCGACCTAGAAGAACTCGAAACTGCAATGGGAAAGTTGAAACCCGGAAAAGCAGCAGGGATTGATGACATACTGGCAGAAATGATACAGCACCTGGGACCTAACGCAAAGACCTGGCTCGTGGGGATACTGAATACATGCATGGCACAGAAAACCATCCCTTCTGTCTGGAGAAAGGCCAAAGTGGTTGCAATCCCCAAACCTGGCAAAGACCCATCATCCCCAAAGAGCTACCGACCCATTTCCCTCCTCTGCATCACCTACAAGAGAGGCTGCTACTCCTGTTTACATTCGAGGGTTGCCGGTCCTCTCGAACGGAACAGTTTAACGTCATGCCCAGGACGAAAAGATATAGAGAACACCAACATGACAAATAACAGCAGGAAGGCATGAGCCACAATCCACCGTCTTGGCAAAGACCACACCACCCATAATTCACAACGGTCACAGCAAACTCTGTTGCATCACAACTGGTGTAGGTATTGGATGGAGCCCGCACATCACAGGTGTAAAAAAAACGTTCTGTATTGAAATACTGACAACGTTTCGATCTATTTGATCTTCATCAGGTCATGTGTACACAAAACATACACTTTTATACTAAGGGAGTGCCCCCATCAACCAATCAAAACACCACATTTTGGTGCCCCTCCCACCACTGCAGGTGTGACACGTCAACCCTGAGTGAGTATGTGGGGACCCAGACATATTGATGTAAATATAGTCTGTTCAGAAATGTTAGTGCCTCTCATAGAGCTTGTAGGTGATGCAGAGGAAGGAAATGGGTCGGTAGCTCTTCGGGGATAATGGGTCTTTGCCAGGTTTAGGGATTGCAACCACTTTGGCCTTTCTCCAGACAGAAGGGATGGTTTTCTGTGCCATGCACGTGTTCAGCATCCCCACAAGCCAGGTCTTTGCGCTAGGTCCCAGGTGCTGTATCATTTCTTCCAGCATGTCATCAATCCCTGCTGCTTTTCCGGGTTTCAACTTTCCCATTGCAGTTTCAAGTTCTTCTAGGTCGAAGGGTTTGGTTTGAGGACTGGCTGATTGTGGTTGGTCTGATACCACTGTACGATGGTATTCTATGTGGGTCGGTGGCGGTGTTGGTTACGACTGTTGGCCACCAGTTGTGACCAACACCGCCACCGACCCACAGGAGAATACCATCACACAGTGGTATCAGACCAACCTCAATCAGCCAGCCCTCAAACCAAACCCTTCGACCTAGAAGAACTCGAAACTGCAATGGGAAAGTTGAAACCCGGAAAAGCAGCAGGGATTGATGACATACTGGCAGAAATGATACAGCACCTGGGACCTAACGCAAAGACCTGGCTCGTGGGGATACTGAATAAATGCATGGCACAGAAAACCATCCCTTCTGTCTGGAGAAAGGCCAAAGTGGTTGCAATCCCCAAACCTGGCAAAGACCCATCACCCCCAAAGAGCTACCGACCCATTTCCCTCCTCTGCATCACCTACAAGAGAGGCTGCTACTCCAACGCCTCATACCACTCACAGACACCAAGCTGACTAAAGACCAAGCTGGTTTCCGTCCTGGCCGCTCCTGTGCTGGACAGAGCTCAACCTCACCCAACACATGGAGGATGGGTTTGAGGGAAAACAAATAACTGGAGCAGCATTCAGAGATCTCTCTGCTGCCTATGACACTGTCCAACACCGCACAATGGTCGGGAAAAGCCTCCTCAACAACAGGCGCTTCTATGTCCAGTTAAATGACCAGAGGAGTAAATGGAAAGCCCAAAAGAACGGCCTACCACAAGGTAGCCTGCTCGCCCCCTCCTTTTCAATATCTACACAAACGTCCAGCCACTACCCAAAGTAGTAGTACTGGAATGAAATGATAGAACACCTCACACACACATAGTTTCCTTTCGTGGCTGTTTACATTCGAGGGTCGCCGGTCCTCTCGAACGGAACAGTTTAACGTCATGCCCAGGACGAAAAGATATAGAGAACACAAACATGACAAATAACAGCAGGAAGGCATGGGCCACAATCCACCGTCTTGGGGGGGAAAAAATAGCTGATCAATAAGCCCCAAACGCGTTGCACTGTGACCCGTTTTGAGCTTGTACATCGGCTATTTTTGCTACAACAGCAATATGCAACGTGGCCCTCTGGAGTGAGAGTGGAAATATAGTGGAAATATAGTCTCCATCGTCAAAGTTGCCCACCCCCATTCTAAACACTACAACATGCAGAGGAGAAGTCATAACAGAACCATCTAAACACTACAACATGCAGAGGAGAAGTCATAACAGAACCATCTAAACACTACAGCATGCAGAAGAGAAGTCATAACAGAACCATCTAAACACTACAACATGCAGAGGAGAAGTCATAACAGAACCATCTAAACACTACAGCATGCAGAGGAGAAGTCATAACAGAACCATCTAAACACTACAACATGCAGAGGAGAAGTCATAACAGAACCATCTAAACACTACAACATGCAGAGGAGAAGTCATAACAGAACCATCTAAACACTACAGCATGCAGACGAGAAGTCATAACAGAACCATCTAAACACTACAGCATGCAGAGGAGAAGTCATAACAGAACCATCTAAACACTACAACATGCAGAGGAGAAGTCATAGCAGAACCACCTAAACACTACAGCATGCAGAGGAGAAGTCATAACAGAACCATCTAAATACTACGACATGCAGTGGAGAAGTCATAACAGAACCATCTAAATACTACAACATGCAGTCATAACAGAACCATCTAAACACTACAGCATGCAGAGGAGAAGTCATAACAGAACCATCTAAACACTACAGCATGCAGAGGGGAAGTCATAACAGAACCATCTAAACACTACAACATGCAGAGGAGAAGTCATAACAGAACCATCTAAACCCTACAACATGCAGAGGAGAAGTCATAACAGAACCATCTAAACACTACAGCATGCAGAAGAGAAGTCATAACAGAACCATCTAAACACTACAACATGCAGAGGAGAAGTCATAACAGAACCATCTAAACACTACAGCATGCAGAGGAGAAGTCATAACAGAACCATCTAAACACTACAGCATGCAGAGGAGAAGTCATAACAGAACCATCTAAACACTACAGCAAGCAGAGGAGAAGTCATAACAGAACCATCTATTCACTACAGCATGCAGAGGGGAAGTCATAACAGAACTATCTAAACACTACAGCATGCAGAGGAGAAGTCATAACAGAACCATCTAAACACTACAGCATGCAGAGGATAAGTCATAACAGAACCATCTAAACACTACAGCATGCAGAGGGGAAGTCATAACAGAACCATCTAAACACTACAACATGCAGAGGAGAAGTCATAACAGAACCATCTAAATACTACAACATGCAGTCATAACAGAACCATCTAAACACTACAGCATGCAGTCATAACAGAACCATCTAAACACTACTCTGTTCACCTCTAGTCGATTATTTATTCAGCCACGGACCACCATTTGAGGCCATTTAGCCTCTCAGACCCATTTGAGCCACTGACCACCATTGTGAGCATAGAGTATATTATGAATAGAGAAAAGGCACCCAGAGGAAACCCTGAGGCCAAATGGACATAGTGGCCGAATGAAGGTATTGCAGCCTGGCCCCAAACACATGAACGCGCTGGTCCGTTGACTATCATTGTGCACGTACACGACGGCAGCACGCTAGCTTGCTAACGAACACGCTAGTTCGTTAGCTAGCTAGCGTGCTGCCGTCGTGAACCAGAATGCTCTGTTCCTACTGTGTTGTGTTCATATATGTTACTAACTACATTATAATACCATGATCCAGTAGCCCAATGGATACCGTCGATGGTCATAATGTGAACAACCGGGCCCGGGTTCACTTCCCAGTCGATGACCGAGTTTATTTTCTTCTTAACAAACACAACTATTTGTTTGCATCAAGTCGAGGTCCTTTATTCATTCGGTATCTGAGCCACGGGACCACCATTTTTAGGCTCAAATACTGAATGAATAATGGACCTCGACGAGAAAAGCTAAAACAATTGTGTTAGAAATGAAGCTAAACTCTCAGTCCTCGATGGGGACTCGAACCCGGGCCCTGGCCGTTGTCTACTAGGCGCCGACGGTAACCATTCGGCTATTGGAACAGGGTTTTACAGAGTGGCACGAACATAATATATAAACATCACAACAAAGTTATCATATAAAGCGATCACAGATGTTTGAACAACAACAACGTTAAGTATTAAATAACATTTAACGTACCTGCTTGCTGCGGACACGACGACGCCACGGCGGACATGGTGACGTGGCAAAATCAAAACAACACTGAGCAAAACCCCCCTCCACGCGTCTCTTCCGTATTTGAGGGGTTGGCGTCACTTCCTTCCGGGTGTGACGTGAGGCCACGCCCGCGAGTCTTTTGCCGCGTTTGTCTTGTAGTCATATATTATTGTAGTCCTCCTACGTTACATCCGGATCCCGTCTGCTTCTATAGCTACATATTATTATGATTCTGAACGCGTGAATCTTTTTATTTTTTACAATAACGTTATTTTTCAGAAAGGAAGCCATTGAGGGTTAAAATGTGTCTTAATGCTTCCAACTCGAGTATAATTATTATTAATGTAAACTGTAAAGTGTCCACGACAAAGAAAATGTATGACGTGGAGCTTTCTTGAGTAAGACCCGGAAGCGGGTTACGTCACGGCTTAAATAGTCAATACAGACATGAGTCCCTTTCCTGGCAGCGTCCTCAGTGGTCTAGCGGTCTAGACGCCCGACTTCTTAATACAACTTTATAGAACTTCACGGGTTCAAACCCCTTTGATGTTTTTCTCAATCATTGATTCACAATATACCAGAATGCACGTTTAATCATAATACATAAAGCAGACAGCCCTGTGATTAAACCTTCAGCATTACATTACACTGCAACCCCACTGTGGCTAATACCTTTTTATTCACAATGCCAAGTTATTGTACTCCTAATAATATATCATGGTGTAGTCTAGCTCTGGTTTGATTGATTGATTTAAATATTTTATTAATAGTTTGTAGAATTACAGTACATTTCAAGCACAAACTCAATACAAAGACTGTTAACTGTGAGTGGACGACCCAATTAAGCATTACACTTGTTTTAGAGGGTCCACATTGTTCAATTCATCAAAAGTCCACATTGTTCAATTCATCAAAAAACAACATTGTTACAAACCTACATTATGTGGGATCCTTTAGCTTACAAACGGAGTGACATTTCTGGCCACAACGTGGGTGTCGCTGGGCTGTGGCGCTGCCAACTGACTTTTGTGTTTCCCTCTGTATGATCACCTTTTAGTTCCTTTATTACAGCGAATCAAAGGTGTGTGAAATACTTCTGTAATTAATGACTTGCTGACTATCTCGCGATTTTAGCCTGGATTTAGTGTTCACGCCACATAGGCTATACATTGAAGACCACATAGGCTATAGCCTACATGAAGACCCGACTCCAGCAGCAGAACTGACAGGTAGACTACAGTAGCCTACCAAAAAAAAGCCCTATCTTGACCACAGAAACGCCCCTAAAAGACACGGTATCCTACCGTCGGTATAGACCGATTCCGTACCGGTTTCATGGTCGCAGCCTACGTATTTCCTGTAGGCGGACTCGACGTAGCTGCGGGGGTAAAACCCTCACCAGGCGCACCTCTTCCACTACAGTGAACGCGGCAGAGTGACTGATGTTAGTTTGCCTCAAACTTTACTCCTTTACCTGCTTTTTTACTAACACTAACATTACAAAGATGCCCAGAACATCGAGATGAACCTGTGTAGTTTATGGCTGCTCCAACAGTAGTGGCAACATAACAAATAAAATAAAACGGAATGTCTAATATCCACCGCGATGGCTGAGACCAGAGCCATTGAGTAATGGTTGAGACAAAGCAGTGAAGAATCCTGCAAGATACATAATTTCAGTCTTACCCAATACCCAATCTTTCTGTTTTATGAACACAAGGCTGCTGTATTTTATACCTCATACTAAGCATTTAAAGTATGAGGTATAAAGTACAGCAGCCTTGTGTTAATAAAACAGAAATATTTGGTATTGGGTAAGACTGGCGTTATGTATCTTTCACTGCTTTGTCTCAACCATTACTCAATGGCTCTGGTCTCCGCCATCGCGGTGGATATTAGACATTCCGTTTTTATTTTATTTGTTATGTTGCCACTACTGTTGGAGCAGCCATAAACTACAAAGGTTCATCTCGATGTTCTGGCCATCTTTGTAATGTTAGTGTTAGTAAAAAATCAGGTAAAGGAGTAAAGTTTGAGGCAAACTAACATCAGTCACTCTGCCGTTCACTGTAGTGGAAGAGGTGCGCCTGGTGAGGGTTTTGCTCCCGCAGCTATGTCGAGTCCGCCTACAGGAAACACGTAGGCTGCGACCATGAAACCGGTACGGAATCGGTCTATACGTGTAACATAGTGTGTATAAATTGGCAGATTTTATTTTTTATTTTGCACGTCACTTTCTGACTTTCCAAAGGAAACGTTTTAATGCCTTATTGCTGTGTTGTTGGTGATTTGTGGATTCGTTTTAGATCAATCAGGGATCTGTTAATAACTTAATACTGTAGGCCTACTGCAGTCTGCAGTTGTTCCCAAATCCACATTTGTTGAGCCCCCATTAGACCCCCATTAGACACTACTTGATATGTATCAAACAAATTTGGCTAATAATAAATTAATTAACATAATTTCAAACATTAAACCATTTAAACTTCTTCACCTGAACTGACCAGCTCGGTGAAATAACTCAGTACTCAAAACATGTTAATTTATATCAATTTTATTTATAACTGCCAATGTCATGTAAATGTACAACGCACAAAATGTATGTCACCATAACCAAACATGTATTTCTACTTGATAAACCTTATTTATTGGAAGACGGAGCACTTGCAGCATGTATAGATTTTGAGTCTATAATTTTGTTCTAAATACCTGCAAATTGACAAATTGTACATAACTCCTGTACTGGACGCTTTATCGTATAAAGTAAAGAAAATAAAGAACCAGACCACGTGATTAGACAAAAAGTCTCTGCAAAAAAAAAACTGTTTCTTACCCAAACTTACAAGTGAAACTTCAGTAGTATTTAACCCATTCTGACCTGAGATCAGATTCATACGAGGTTTCCACATGGACACACACTGGTCTGATTAACCCATTCTGACCTGAGATCAGATTCATACGAGGTTTCCACATGGACACACACTGGTCTGATTAACACGGTTCTGAATGTGAAAATCTGACATAACATTTCTATGTTCCGCATCTAGAGCCATACTGTAAAATAGATTCCAGCCTCACAAGAACTATGCATACATTTCACCTGGGCTGGTGGTGATTCACATTAAATGCCGGCAAAGCCATCCATCCTTTAATCACTTGAAACATGTGAAATTATCCTTTACAAATGTTCAAAAACAGCCTCACAATGCTGTGTTGTGAGTTTGTAGATCAGCCATTTTTACAATTGAACATTGTTGTGCGACTAAGTGTATATATTATGTAGGACTTAAGAGGTTAATTACAAAATGATGTAACAATAACTGAACGACTTCTACAAACATCTGTCAAAGGCATCACAAATTTTTAAAAATTGCAGAGTGTGGTTGCCGCAGTGGCTTACATATGCCCCTCCCACTAGTATTGCCAGCCAATTACAATTTCAAGTCACGCCTTAGATCATGCGTAAGTAATTCGGAGGGGATTTAACCCCCGAAATTCATGTTTTTGCGACAAACGGTTACATTTCTCGCATTTGCGGCGCCCCCTATGGATGAAAATGGTTGATTGAACCACCCCGGACATGTGATTGAAATGTGGGATGGATTGGACATTCCGTTCGTGATTTATGGCATTTTTTGTGATATAACCTACTAACTTCGGAAGACGATTACGGCCGAACGATACGCACTTTCAAAATTCTGCAGTTCAGTTCATATTTTTTATTTTACGACCTATGGTTCAAGAGTTATAAGCCAAAAGGTAAAGTGGGCTGTTATAGCGCCACCATGAGGCCGACCGATAAAAATTTAAGGTTAAATAATTTTAGGGATAATGTTGAATTATCCCTAAAAGTTTTGTAACTATAGTGATTACAGTCTCCGAGGAACAAATACTTGAATGTGAATTTTTGCCTTTTCCCATTCATGTCAATGGGGAAATTTAATTCACTAATAAATTCATATCAATTAAACTATACAACATTTCTCTTAACAAAATACAAGCACACGATTCCCGATTTTTCCGGTCAATTTGACATATGGCTCAAGTGCGTACAGCGTACAGTGTGGGAGGTATAAAGCGTCAAAATAAAGACTACTCCAGTGAAATAATAAAGTGTCACAGTTACAAGAGTCTGGTTGCCCATTCGGTCAACCACACTAACTAAAAGTGAAGTAATACACACAAACCCTTAGATTAACACATTTTCTATCAAAAATGTAATGTCCATGCACCAATTGGATGGAATTTAAAGCGCAGTTCATCAGAGTACTTGCATTTCTCATCCTCTCTCTCCTGACTCTATTTTGTGGTTCTCTTCATCTGGGTTGGTCTCAAGCTCTCAATCCCTTTCTCTATTTCTTCCTCTCCACATCTGTCTGAATTTAAATCTACTCTCTTTACCGCCTCTATCCATCTCTACTCTCCCTCTGCTTCAGATATATTGCAGACACACTGTCGCCCCCTGCCATGTATTTTTCTCATCTATGCTCTTACCACCAACACCAACCAATCACTCACAAGTCAAGTAGCCTAGGCTTATAGACTTGATTTCAGAAAATGTGCTTATTTAAAGTGCTGAAGGCAAATTGTGTTAATTTATTACATACATGTTTTCTAGGGGTATTAAGGGCTGCTGCACGCACGCACGCACGCACGGACACACACACACACACACACACACACACACACACACACACACACACACACACACACACACACACACACACACACACACACACACACACACACACACACACACACACACACACACACACACACACACACACACACAGTGCTTATCACTCTAGATGACTTACAAAGGAACATTGGGATCAACTTTGACCTTATTTACCATACTTACTGTGTAAAAATGAAACTAAACTGCTTTTCATTCATGTGATTAAAAAGAAAAAGAAAAAGAAAACAATATATATATAGATAAGGTTTCACCCTGCTATCCGTTCAGAGTGATGGGAGGTCAGGAGACTCAGGACACCACATCATGAAACTGAAAGTGTTTGTTATCTTTTAACTCTAAAACGAAAGAAAGCAGCAAATTAAAAAAATGTAACACTCATATTTTACTTTCTCTGATAACAACCTAAAACATGAACCTTGGTTGAAAAAAACTAAAGTTGTCCTTTAAGCACACTGCCAACATCCGAAGATTTGTTCGGACAGCTAAGGGTAGGCAATAACTACAAAATGGCATCATTCGCAACTTCCACAGTGCCTCATTGAACTTTGTTTGGCTATGCTTGCACCTCCCGAAGATGTTCTCACATTATCTGATAAATTCAGATTATTACACAGCCTGCGAGCTAAACCAGTTTGTCCAGGTCAGGTAACTTGCAAATTAGCATTAAGTGCATTGTTTAATTAATAAGCAACAAAATAATGACTGCTGTAAATGGGAGTTATAGTGATGACAACTAGAGAAGCTTGTGAAAATGTAATCATAACATTTATATTAGGCTACATTAGCTCCACTACACTTAATCGTGTATAGGATGGATTTGTTTTTACATCCGGATACCCCGTCTAGGACAGGCTTCAGACACGCCTCACATATTATGCCAATTATACAAATTGCTCAACATATGCAAGTTAGCATCTGGCAGTTTCTAGATGCTGGGTACCCATATACTCAACATTTCTAACATAAAACCTGAGGGTACTCAAAATCAAAATGACAGGGTTCATATTCTGGCAAGAGCACTAATAGGCTGTCTTGGGTTTAAAATCCTCTTAGCAGACTTGTATCAAAACTCTGATGCTGGCATTCAAAGCAACCAAAGCTATGGCACCCCCATATCTTGCAAGTCTGATCGAACCCTACAAACCCTCCCGCGCACTCAGATCAGCCAATGCAGGGAAGCTGGAAGTACCTTCATGCCAGCAAGGACAGCGCTCCACACGTCCCAAACTCTTCTCCCTTCTGGCTCCAAAACTATGGAATGCACTTTCCATTACATTCAGAACTGCAGACTCACTCCCAATCTTCCGCCGTAGTCTGAAAACCCACCTCTTCAGACTCCATCTTGGCCCGTACGTAGCACTTGCCCTAGCCCCGATGACCTTACAGGCGTATGCAAAGGCTCAACTTTTGTAACTTAGATAGCATTTTATGTAGACATAGCACTATATAGTATATGCATATTTCATTATATAAATTTTCCACTGTTATGTTCTTAGCTTACGTATGATTCATGATAACTACTTTTTTATGTATATGATGTATTGCCATGTTTTTTGTTCTGCTTGCTCGGGATAAATTAAATCTCGACCCTCAGGTAAGATTCCTAAGGTAAGTGTCCTAGGTGAGACATGACCTCTTTGACACAAGCTGAATGTCTCAATAGAAGTGCAGGGAGACCAAATATTAAAATTGTCTTAACCTACTCATAAAATAAAAGTTACATAGTTCAGTTTGAATGTATTTAAATGTAATTAATACGCGCACACACACACACACACACACACACACACACACACACACACACACACACACACACACACACACACACACACACACACACACACACACACACACACACACACACACACACACACACACACACACACACTGGTTTCTACTGACTGCCATCTGGAAGCATATTTGACATCCTCTGGTTCCTTCTGCCATAGTGGCTGGTAGCAGTGTTGATTTCATGACTAATAGGCCTACTAGGCCTTTTTTCACTGTCGAAAACTCAATGGAAAATAAATGAAAACTAAGCTATGACGACTAAAACTGAGACTAAATATTTTGACAATTTCATCAACAAATAAAAACTAGACTAAAATTTTAGGATTAAGTGACCAGTAGTGGACAAGAGATCCAGTAAAATAGCAGATCTACAAGCTCACAATGTGTCGCAGTTTAAGTGTCATTACGATGGCATCAAGGCCCACCAAAAATACGACTATAAATCAACTGTAGATTTAGTCGACTAAAGTCATAAACTAAAACTAGACTAACACTAAAACATTCCAGGTGACT
Organism: Protomyctophum parallelum; assembly: GCF_964188405.1. Taxonomy (NCBI): domain Eukaryota; kingdom Metazoa; phylum Chordata; class Actinopteri; order Myctophiformes; family Myctophidae; genus Protomyctophum; species Protomyctophum parallelum. The sequence goes on along the minus strand of NC_139705.1, from coordinate 18,970,986 downwards.
AAAATGTGACTAAAACTACATGAAAACTATTCAAGAGACTATGACTAAAACGAATTTAAATTTGCTGTCACAAGTTACATCAACACTGGTTGGTAGGCTATACATATCATATGCCTCAACTTCCATACAAATTGTTTTTGGAAAAGAATGAGGACTCCTGGAGGATGGAATTAAGAGACTAAAGAATAAAAAATAAATATAAAAAATAAATGAAAACAGTAAATGATAAAAACAAGCCCCCTCACGTATTGGAAGGAAAATAGCAGTCACCAGAAAAACTACCTGGGTGTTTTTGATGAATCTATCATGGTTAAAATGAAACGATATGTCATTAAAAAAGAATCCAACACCGCCATCCTGTGGTAGCCTACTTCTAAATTGCAGTATTGCTACTTTTACTTACTTTTTCCACCACTGCTGCAATCTGCAGCACCATGCTGGGCTTCAGCAGCACCACAGGTGAACCTGATCAATCTAATCAGTGCCCATTGAAAAAAGACACTGGCCTTTTAGCCACAAAAAAATACACACAGCCGTCAGCCACAGGTGACACGTACCGACGCACGGTGCTTTCAAGGTGGCTTGAAGTTGTAAAACGTTAATCGTTTATTATAGAGAATTGCCTGTCTTTGAAGAACTTAATTGCAGCAGCGAGGTAGGCAGCCAAGCCTGCTATGTTGTTTATGTATTATGTTTATTCTAGCGTCTTTGAGTGATATGAGATTATGAGTGCGTCAGTGCGTGATTATTGTGTTGTGTTTGAACAGCTTGAGTGATGACGACGTTGGTAACAAGACTACTCGCCCAGTTTCTGTTTTCCTCCCAGAATTTTCCCCAGTGAGGGGTGGGAGAGACAGCAGACGGCTGGACTTTGAATTTCTCTAGGCAAAGGAACACAATTTGGTCAGAGCTTGGTGTCCACTGACTGAAGAGCACCTACGTACCATCTTCTGAGGAGCACCATCAACGCTCCTCGCTACCATGTTGATGCCAGTGATCAAGTTACACAGACTAGGCCTAGGTATGTCTAAACGTGGGGTCCGGGAGGAGTCTTTGAGGAGGGGGATTTTAATTTATGAAAAATAATTTATTGTAGGCCTAATTGTGTAATTGGAAGTCATGCCAAATACTATACCATACCAGACACAAACTTTTTATTTTGCATCTGAGCCACGGACCACCATTTGATGAGATTTAGCCTCTCAGACCCAAAACTAAAGAATATTTTGTTGTTGGGTATTTTATCCACAATTCCATGCTGTTGGCAAACGTTGATTAAAAAATAATAATCTACATTATCTAATTGCGTAGACTTCTTATAAATGAAGTAATGCAGATGTTTAACAATAATGTAACTCTTGAGAGCGTAAAATGAAGTATGGGTCCACTCCATTTGGTCCAAATGTACCCATACGGGTCCATTTGGTTTCATTTTACGATCTCAAGAGTTGGGCCTCACTCACACCTTTCGATCTAGCATACAACTTTGATGCATGCTAGATGTAAGCAAGATGTAAGTGTCATGGCCGCCCTAATGCATTTCCAATGGTTTGATACAACATTTTGGACTACAAGCTGTTGTATGGTTTTCGGCTGTTTCGACTGCCCCCCTCCCGCTCATGCAACATAGATGTTGTGTCAAACCACCATGTGACTCCCATTGGAAATGCATTGCGAGCTTTCATCAGCTATACATCTCATACAACAAGCATACATCAGTCTGTTGTAAAGGTGTGAGTGAGGCCTTAACCCATTTTGGTGTTTTAAACATGTTATAATTTAGCTATTGAAAAATAGCAGATCTACAAGCTCATAGCCCGCCACGCCACTGATGTCAGGCCTGAAAGGGTTAAAGATCTAGAACGGTCCATTTTGTTACCAACTCTGCATCATTTAGCTGGGGACCACGTGGAACCCCCTCAAGGACCACTGGTTGAAAACCACTGAGCTATAGGATACCATTTTATTACAATACCATTTTGAGTACGCGAAGGCCTACAAGTACTTAATTTTTAGTACTTTACGAGTACTTTATTTTTGTGGGAGTAACCACTTATTTTACCCCTTCTTCTCATAGATGCAGATGGATCTCTGATCTACACTTGTCAATTGTCATTTATGCTCGTAGATCGGCGATTTGCTGCAGTGTTGGGTCAGACGTTGCATTCGTTCAGCCTAGTGTCAATTGGATGTTTTGGTACTCGGCTCAAAGTATCGGAGCCGGTACAGAGTACGAGTACTTGAGGGTGCTATCGGCCCGAGTAACCGATACCATTCGGGACAACTCTATAAATTGCATAATAAATAAAAGGCAGAGACCCAGAGCTTATTTGTTGCAAATAAAATGACTACGGTATATATAAATGCATGTCATTTTACATATTTATAATTCATCTGTTATTGTTTTGTATTCTCAGATAACTCTTTGGCACCGCCCCCGGTGAAACCAAATCATCCCGCTCGCGGTAGGTGCGGGAGGAGCTTCGATGCATGTTCTGACCAGCAAACGGTGTGTAACCTGGAATACCACGGAATAGGTATGTCTACAGTTTGATCAGTATTAAGTTATCTTACTTGAGGGGGATTTTGGTTTATTGATTGGTTTATTAATTTATTAACAAATGAATGTGTAATTGGAAGTGATGACACAAGGAAATGAGCAGACAACATTGGAACTTACTTGGCCACTAAATTAAGCTGATAAATGAGTAGGCCTACTCTGTCCTGATTGGCTGAAATTGTGCAACCCACCTCGAAAATGTTTTTTTGTTAATAGGAAATCTTGCTAGGTTTAACCCAGGGCTGATTTTGGCAGCACATTTTGATGTTAGTTTTAGTCATCGTTTCTTGAATAGTTTAATTTAGTTTTATGTCCCCAAGGGCCCCCCCTGATGCCCGGGGGCCCTTAGGCATCAGGTGTGAATGTGCCCATATGGTAGATCCGGACCTGTAGAGCAGAGCTTCTCAAAGTGGGGACCGTGCTGAAAGCTTGTACATCTGCTATTTGTTTGCTAAGGTGTTTGAAAAGGTTTTGCATTTTCTTTTGTCACAAATCTTCTCTTCTGGGGGGGGGGGGGGGGGGGGCTCATACAAAGCATTTTCAGATGGTGGTCTGCGGCCAAATGCATAATACCATTTTGGCGTCCTTGACACGAACAAAGTTTGAGAACTGCTGATTTAGAAGGAATTTGTAGTGAAATACCTCTCAGCTAGGATGCTCATTAGCTGACAAAACAAACGTATGCGTACAGTATAATACCATGAATAAATTGCATAATAATTAAAAGGCAGAGACCCAGAGTTTATTTGTTGCAAATGAAATGACTATAGAAATGCATGTCATTTGACATATTTATAATTCATCTGTTATTATTTTGTTTTCTCAGATAACTCATCGGTACCGCCCCCGGTGAAACCAAAACATCCCTCTTGTGGTCGACGTGGGAAGAGCTTCAGCGCATGTTCTGACCCGAGAATTCACACTGGAGAAGAGAAGCGCGGCCATGCTGGAGAGGGGCCTTACAGCTGTGATCAGTGTGGTAAAAGCTTCTGCCATGAGAAAAACCTTGTAGTGCACAACACGATACACACAGGGAAGAAACCCTTTGCCTGCGATCAATGTTTTCGTCATACGGGAGATTTAAAGAGACATCAGCGCATCCATACTGGAGAGAGGCCTTACAGCTGTGAACAGTGTGGTACGAGTTTTCGTCATACTGGAGATTTAAAGAAACATCAGCGCATCCATACTGGAGAGAGGCCTTACAGCTGTGATCAGTGTGGTACGAGTTTTCGTCATACTGGAGATTTAAAGAAACATCAGCGCATCCATACTGGAGAGAAGCCTTACGTCTGTGATCAGTGTAGTAAAAGTTTTGCGGCCATTGGTACATTAAAGACTCATCTGCTACTCCATACTGGAGAGAGGCCTTACAGCTGTGATCAGTGTGGTACGAGTTTTCGTCATACTAGAGATTTAAAGAGACATCAGCGCATCCATACTGGAGAGAAGCCTTACGTCTGTGATCAGTGTAGTAAAGGTTTTGCGGCCAGTAGTACATTGAAGACTCATCTGCTACTCCATACTGGAGAGAAGCCTTACGGCTGTGATCAGTGCAGCAGCAGTTTCCGTACTTCAGGTAAATTATTGCTTCATAAGCGCATCCATACCGGAGAGAAGCCTTACGTCTGTGATCAGTGTAGTAAAGGTTTTGCGGCCATTGGTACATTAAAGACTCATCTGCTACTCCATACTGGAGAGAGGCCTTACAGCTGTGATCAGTGTGGTACGAGTTTTCGTCATACTGGAGATTTAAAGAGACATCAGCGCATCCATACTGGAGAGAAGCCTTACGTCTGTGATCAGTGTAGTAAAAGTTTTGCGGCCATTAGTACATTAAAGACTCATCTGCTACTCCATACTGGAGAGAGGCCTTACAGCTGTGATCAGTGTGGTACGAGTTTTCGTCATACTGGAGATTTAAAGAAACATCAGCGCATCCATACTGGAGAGAAGCCTTACGTCTGTGATCAGTGTAGTAAAGGTTTTGCGGCCAGTAGTACATTGAAGACTCATCTGCTACTCCATACTGGAGAGAAGCCTTACGGCTGTGATCAGTGCAGCAGCAGTTTCCGTACTTCAGGTAAATTATTGCTTCATAAGCGCATCCATACCGGAGAGAAGCCTTACGCTTGTGGCCAGTGTGAGAAAAGATTCACCAATAGGACTCCACTTGAGAGACACCAGATGGTACACACTGACACTGCAGTGAAGAATTACCCCTGCGAGCACTGTGGCAAGGGCTTTCGTTATGCACAGGGATTAAAGTATCATCTGCTACTACATACTGGAGAGAGGCCTTACAGCTGTGATCAGTGTGGTACGAGTTTTCGTTACCCGGGAAATTTAAAGAAACATCAGCACATCCATACCGGAGAGAAGCCTTACGCTTGTGACCAGTGAGAAAAGATGCATTTTTCGTTCAAGTCACACATTTTGTTTCTGTTCTTATAATGCCTTTTCTTTAGTATTCTTAGTATTCCTGTACAGAAGGGCAAGTGACATCTACATTTATTTGTTTTTATTTTGGAAATGTAACTAGAGAGAAATCTAGAGATGCAACATCCCATTTTCAAGGGGTTTGAGAGTTAATGCATTGTCTTTATTTTATCTTTATGTTTGTACACATTGCTGTTCAAAAATAAAAGCATTTCATCACATTAATCTTCTTGATAATAAGTGGTCATTTAATATTGAAGGCAAACTCGATGTAGAAAACTATCATGAATCCTGTACAGCAGGGGTAGGCAACTAACTTTGTCCTTGGGCCAATATCTCTCCAGGACTTTATATGAGAGGCGGCATGAAATATTTGACTTTTTTTTTTAATATCTCAATTTAAATTAACATAAGACTGCTTTACCACACCCCTCCGGCTTTTAGGGATTTTAGCTGTTTTTGACAGGGGCGGGGGCATTCGAGCATGGGGCTAAATATGTGTTTCTTTACAAAATGTTATAGCGATTTTCTTTTTTATCATTTACTATACCCTAAGAAATTACATCTGTCCACAAAAGATCACAGGATCAGTAAATCCTGTGATCTTTTGTGGACAGATGTAATTTAGTGGGGTCTAGTAGGACTATAGTAAATAATAAAACAATAAATCGCTATAAAATGCATATTTAGCCCCATGTTCGAATGCCCCCGCCCTCCTGTAAAAAACAGCTACAATTTAGGCATTTAGCAGACGCTCTTAATCCAGAGCGATTTACAATAATCAGGAACAAAAGTATGGGAATAAATCACAAAAGCATTTATCATAAAACATGCGTAAGCTAAGAAAGTAACAGTGGAATATCTATATTATGAGACTATACATATAAGCTATATATATACTACTATGCTATACAGTACATATGTACTATGGCGTGCTATAGTACATATGTACTGTATAGCATAGTAGTATATTCTACTACAGCTAAATTCCCTAAAACGAAAGAAAGCAGCAAATTTAAAAATAATTAACACTCGTCTTTTACTTTCTCTAACAACCTAAACATGAACCTTGGTTGAAAAAAACTAAAGTTGTCCTTTAATGTGTGTGTAAAGAACTTTGAATTGACTCGTTGAAATGGTAAATGGTGCATTTATATAGCGCCTTTATCCAAGACGCTTTACAGAGATTGTGCATTACATTCTCTCTCTCTCACACACACACACACGCGCGCATAAAGTTAACCTCTGTTGTACTTTCACAATTAGATCTGATAATCTGATCTGATCATAAAGTGAAGCAATTATTCATCATAACATAATAAACAAAACATGAATTACTAAAGAGGCCAATTTTCACAATATAAATATAAATGTGGTTCCTTCACAATTGATCTTAAATATGTCAAATATGTCAATGTATTCCCCATATATGAAAACATAAGAAATTACATTTCAGTCTAGTTTCTACCTTATTTAGTCAAACATATATAGTTTTATTATGTTTCAGCACGGTGCTGGCCACCATCTTTAAATGGTCCATTTTGAGGGCTTATTTTTGAGTTATACATACAGCAGATTTGAATTCAGCAGACCTTAATACTCCTAGAAAACATGTATGTAATAAATTAACACGATTTGCCTTCGGGGTTCATATGAATGAATATGAATGAATGATGATGACTAGACTTGACTATCATTATTGTAATAATATATTCAATATATTATTTCTTGAACACGAAACTCACCGGTTCCATCATCTGATGATCACATATTCAAATTCAAATTCACACAAAGGGTTTTTTGTTTGACACATGATTCTAATTTCTATTTAAAGTTATAGATTAAGATGGCATATAGTTCCAGTCACCCGTTTGTGACCTGCTGTGGATTCCAGCCTACAGCTGCAGTATGTCCACATCACTGTTTCCAAGAGTTCAAAAGTCTCTATGACCTGTGGGTTGCCCCTGAACCTGCCACACAGTCAAATTATCAGTGTTCCATTACCAAATGGATGGAATATTATTATAATATTAATCAGGCCCGGATGTAACCTTTCCCACTGGGGGGGGGGGGGGGAGGAGAAATGGTATGGGGGCTGCTTTGCGGCGTGGGCGGAACAAAATTGGGAGGTTGAATCCCCCAAAACCCCCGAAATGCATAAAAAACTGTGTATTTTACCACAGTTATACCTATAACACGCAATCATCTATCATCCATCTATTTTTTACCAGATTTTACCAGAAAGATAACGCCATAAATCACTCACAGTGATTTCAACAATTGTCAGTCACTTGGCATAGGCTAGCAGCACGCAGCAATGACAGCATGCATGCATTGTCAGGGAGCGTGTGAAATACACAACACAAATGTTAGCACATTTTTGTTTTATTTGTGTTTCTTGTTGAGACTTGTGTCTTGAAATGAGCAGGGAATTTATATTTTACGGCCTATATCTCACACAAGGTGGCAAATCTGCCTATGACAGGTGGGTCTTTCTTCAGATGCTATGAGAGAAATAACAAACTGACTGTCTCCCGTTCTCCACTGGACGCTGGTGCATGTTTTGAACAACAGTGGTCAACAGATCAACTCATTGCATTTCATGTAGTAGATGAATTCCCCATTTGTAATAGCAACTAAAATATTATCAACATATACCTGCAAATGATGCTTCAGGCTCTAAGCGTATTCTGTACTCTGAGCCAGGTCCTGATTGGTCCTGGCCCGCTATAGTGCTTTGTATGTAATGGTGAATGTGATTAGTAGTGAATATTAACGAGAGACCATGCTGGAAATAAAAACGCCTGGGTTTCCGAGGCTATGTTGGTGTGACTGACTGGATCCACACACTCACGTATGTATTCTATGGGCCTTCACCATGCTCCTCTGAGGTCCAGTATGGCTCCTTCACCATGCTCCTCTGATGTCCTGTATGGCCTGGGTCCACATCGGTGACACACTCACTATGTATTCTTCTATTGGCCTTCACCATGCTCCTCTGAGGTCCTGTATGGCTCAGTCAGGATCAGTGCCATGCAGTGACTTGACTCCTCTATTTTGTTCTGCAGAGGCCATCATGCACCAGCGTTACAAAATGTATGTATTAAAGACCAAAAAGGTGCTAAAGCAATGGCTTATTTTGCCTAACCTTTTCACATTTAACTCAAAAAACAACCGTAAAGAAAATACTACTACTACTATTAAAACAACAAAAAACAAAACATCAAATGTGATCACTTTAGAATTAGATTAACAAATGAGAAAAATAACTGAAAAGACTTACACATTTCTCGATAGGCTATCAACATTCATATATCATAGTGTGCTATAAAGTATAATATTATATGTTCCTTCTGCCTTGATGATATATAATATGCTTTAACTATAATACTAATTTGAATATTACCCATTATTATTGTTGTCTAACCATTGTAAAATGCAATAGACGTTATATTCCACTAGAGGTCAATGGTCTACAACATAAATCAAATGGAACCAGTTGAACGGTAACCTCGCGGCACCTCTTTGCTTTAGAGAAGTGATTTGACCGTGAAAAGGAGTATGCTATTTTATTGCACAAAACGTGTATATTGGTGCACTTATTATTTTATTAATAATCTATTTGTATTACTTTCTGCAACTCGACATGCATGATGCATTTATTCTTTTGTCATATTTATACATAGCGTTGTGAGTTTGTGACTTGTGAGTTGATCTTATTGGACAAGAAATGGGGGCCAGACAGGCGCGGGTGCTATTGGGACGCTGCCATAGGGGGACGCTGCATGCTGGAACTGGAAGTGTAGTTCCCATGGGCCAAGGGGGTTGTTGCATTGTAACCTCGCCTCACCAGGCTTTCAAATTCTCATGGTGATACCGTTGTCCGAATTATTCTGTACCGCGCCCGCGCGTAACTAGCCTGTTTGTTTTCAACATAGTATTTTCTCCTTGGTGGTTTTGATTGAATATTTTACAAACCACTGTTGCAGTGTTGCCATTCCTTGGCCCCTTGCCGCTTGCCCTTGTAGGCTACTAATTTGATTTCAATTGTGTTTTGATGCTATCTGGGAGGCGGGAGCACATGCATGTTGTTTTGTTGATTTTACTAATTTTATTTGAACTGTGCCTTTGATGCTATGTGGGTGCATTGGTTAATATATAGCCAGGCCTACTACTCTACTCTAAAGGTGGTACGATTGTTTAAAATGTGAAATAAAGCTTGATTTGATTTGAACCAACTAGCCAATCACAACACGGCGGTCCATCCACAGGATGGGATGTAATCCACTGGGCTACTACATGCACGTCTCTCTCCTTGTCCCTGCTGTCAATAGAAAAGGACTGGAGAGGAGGAGAAACCAGTGACCCAAACCACCGAGGACGTCCATAAACCTGCAGCACGAATGCTCTCTTCCTGTGGTCTTAAAAGCGTGCGCTTTGGTTGGTTTGGTTTCAAGTGCATTTCTCGTTTCCTGACTCTGTTAGCTTAGCCTGTTAGCCTGCACACTGTGACTACTGACTACAGTGCTTGCTTGTCCTGTGTGTGTGTGCAACACGCATAACTGGAAAAATAAACAGTCAGGTACTCGCCTGGAGGAGCTGCAAAACGGAATACGCTTTATTTGGTCAACAAAACGGCTGCAGTTGTAGGGATAAAGACTTTTTGATTTGAATGAATCAGTCATTTTATTTTATTCTTTAAATAAATTAAATGCATCGTTGTGGAGAGGACAGCATCTTAAAAAACAAGGAAGTGTGATTGAACTTAGTTACGAGCTTTATATCGGTGTAACCGCACCATCTGTCCCCGATCTGTTGTCCCGCTTTACGACGGTCACGTCTTCTGACAACAGCCTGGTTCTTATTGTTCTATTGATCGATTTCAATAGGCTCATTTTGAACTCGTCCTCTCGCCACAGATCAGGTATCTACACATTTATCTGAAAAGACTCAGTCAGTGTCTGAATACGAGTCGACTGTCGAGATGATTCCCGATAAAGCGCCCAAGGAGGACGTTTTCCACGCATCGGAGGACCTGAAAAAGGAGGCTCACGTCCCCAACTTTGACAAATACAAAGAACTCTATGTCAAATCCATTGACAGCCCAGATGGTGAGTGCTGATTGGCTCCGTGTTATTACACTGTACATGTAACTCTGTAAGACATGGATGATTAATGTATACATGATTATGAGTATTAATGTATTACTATTACTGTATAGTGAAGTAAAGAGGATCTGGGAAATCTCATTGAATCCAGAACTGCCAGCAGCCAGGTTATTGCAATGCAAGGCACCTGCCACAAGTTGTGTGTGTGTGTGTGTGTGTGTGTGTGTGTGTGTGTGTGTGTGTGTGTGTGTGTGTGTGTGTGTGTGTGTGTGTGTGTGTGTGTGTGTGTGATAAACGTTTTGTTTATTGGATTTTTTACTCTAATGTCAATGCATATACCGAAGCAGACAAACAAGACATCTTCAAAATAGTTAGTCACGGGTGGGGAAGGATCAACATATGGAATGTCAGAACAGGTCAGCTCATTATGGAGATCTAAGGGTTTGAGAGGTTTGAGGTCAGATGTAGAGTTCCTGGCCCGCTCCATTATGCAGATCTGGGTGCTGATCCAGTCTTCTCCATGTTTGGTTATCCAGGGTTTGATGATGTCAGATTGACATATGGAGCGTGTCACGAGGTGTGATGTCACGAAACGTGATGGACTGACGACCATATATGGAGATCTAAGGGTCTCCATGATGTCACGTGACGTCACTATGTCAGATCCATATATGGAGATCTAAGAATCTCCATGATGTTATACGAGATGTCACGACTCGAGGCGTGATGGATTGGCAGTGACCAACGGACGTATTGACCTTCGGTCGCAACTCGCACTTCGCACTAACTATGTGCATGGTTCCATTTGATTATTTGTATGCTCTGATTTATAAATGTGCAAAATTATGAACATTATGTTGCCACTACTGTTGGAGCAGCCATAAACTACACAGGTTCATCCCGATGTTCTGGGCATCTTTGTAATGTTAGTGTTAGTAAAAAGCAGGTAAAAGAGTAACATTTGATGCAGACTAACATCAGTCACTCTACCGTTCACTGTAGTAGAAGAGGTGCAGGTTTACGCCGCAGCTATGTTGGCTCCGCCTACAGGAAAAACGTAAGCTGGGACCATGAGACCCGTTTCTGAATTCGTCTATACGGTAGATGACGTACTCTCTGAATTTATAAAGTGAGATTCTGTGACAGTGCGTTTTAACAGCGGGAGAACAACGGCAAGCGTCACTTGAATTTCATTGGCTATCGCCGGACGAAGTCAAGTCACCCAAAAGATGAATTATCAACTTCTGACACTGATTGTAGTACTCTTCTTCACAATACGAGTGTTTTGGGTGCGGAGTGGTTTGAGGCAAAGATTCTTTGGATTGTTTACAAAGATAACGTATTTAACTAAACACTTAGTTTAAGATAGAATCTGCAGGCTATGAATTAAACGGTGCAATTAGATATGTAATCCAACCTGTTTCCCTGTTTGTTGAGACGGCAAGGAAATCTTACTGTGTGTGTGTGTGTGTGTGTGTGTGTGTGTGTGTGTGAGTGATTGATATCAAGGTATTTATTATATTCTTATCCATACCGCCCACGCCCTGCCCAGCCCTATCTGTCACTATTGTACTAATTGTTGTGTGGTCAAGACTGGTTTCCTTACTGTATGTGTTGATACAATATATACTCTGTTCTGTTCTTTAATACTACTACTACTACTACTACTACTACTACAGCAGCATGATGACCTTAAATCTCTCTCCAGGACCAGTAGTTCGTTACCCATGCAAATATTCAGATGCATATACTGTATAGGTTCATGTTTTCTCTTAAATGTCCTCCGTTTCACAATTAAGCAATGGTTCTAGATCCTCATTTACGCTGTTCCCTCCTGTGCTCCAGAGTTCTGGGGAGACATCGCCAAAGACTTCTTCTGGAAGACGAAGCACACAGGCAGCGTGCTGGACTACAACTTTGACGTGACCAAAGGAGAGATCTTCATTAAGTGTATGGAGGGAGCCTGCACCAACATCTGCTACAACCTCCTGGACCGCAATGTCCACGACAGGAAACTGGGAGACAAAGTGGCCTTCTACTGGTTAGTGTGGGAGCTGTGGGTTAAAAATGGGGCCAGTACTGTGCTTGACCACTTCCCTCTCTGACCCTGTTGTTTAGTGCACGGCAATATCCTCAGTGTTCATTTATCCATGTGTAACTCTGTTTATAAATGGATAGTGTATACTCCCAGAGTTAAATTAACACTGAGGATTTTAATGTGTGTGGTGTGTATGCTTGCTTAAATGGGTCCCCACTCTCTGTCTCTGGTTGGTCTCATTGTGTTACTGTGTTCGGTGTGGGGGAGCCTCTGCAGAACAATGGGATGGAATGCCAACAGAGGAGAAGACTATGAATGGATGTACTGTCATCCTCTTGTCTTTCATTCTCACTCACATTCCCTCCTTTTCTTCACACTCAGTACCTGCCAAATGTAAGCTATTCCCAAGCCAAAACCAGTAACAGACGGGAGCGCTCGTTTCGTTTCACACACTGCTCTATGCATCTTTCCCTGTCTATGTCTCTCTCCCTCTTTCTTGCTCTCTATCTCTGCCTCTCTGTTTTTCTCTCTCTCTCCCTCTTTCTTGCTCTCTATCTCTGCCTCTCTGTTTTTCTCTCTCTCTCCCTCTTTCTTGCTCTCTATCTCTGCCTCTCTGTTTTTCTCTGAGACTCATATTCCCTTGTCGTCTCTCTCCAGACTCACACTCTCTCTTATTGCCCCCCCCCCAACCTCTCCATCTCTCTTTCTGTCTTTTCTCTCTGCCACCTCTCTAGTGTTGCTATTTTTCATCGCGTACACTCTCATCCCCATTAATTCTCCTACTCTCTCATCTGTTTTGCCAGTATTTCTCTTTTTACAGAGGGGCTCTCTAGGAGGTTGGGCCATTGGGCTATTTTATGGACACAAAAAACTAGTTATGTGTGCTTTAAATGCTTAAAAGTAATGTCAGTGTTATGCAATGTCTCTTCAATCAAGTTCTCTCATACAAAGTACGCGTTATAAGTTCTATATTTTATCCTTGAGAACATTGCTGTCAAAGTAAAAGCTTTTATGTAATGCCTCCCTTCTCCTCTTGTGTGGGTTAACCTTCGGTCCCCAGTTCTACACTTCTAGCCTGTTACTTTAGTTGTCTGCTCCTGGCAAGATTACTTCTAATGGAAAGTGGCTCTTATTCCTAACTCCACATTACTCCTTAGTAAGTCTTTATGTCCTCAGGGTCTTTGTGGCTGCATGAGAGACTGTCCGTGGCGTTTTTGTTCCATCTATCCCTGGCCTAAGTGCTAACAGAGCAGTGCTCTATTAATGGGTCACTTTTTATAGAGTGTGCGCATGTGCATGTGTGTGTGTTGCAGCCATTGACATGAGCAGTTTGTGATTGCCTGGGTCAAGTAAAATAAATATTCTGAGGGTATTGGAGTTAGCTCTCTGTTTACCCAAACAGGCAACTTCTTTATTTTTTTAGTGTTGTTAGAGACTAGGAAGCAAAAATCCTTTTGTTTGCTATTCACACAATAGGAGATAAAGGCCCAACTTTTCATAATAAACACTTGAATGTCCTCTGCTCAGAGTGCTTGTTCTTTCTCTCGCTTGTAAGCGAATGAGGCATTGCTATGGAGATAGTAGATATGTATTTTAACCACCTCAACAAATGTAGTTGTGCATAGGAGATGTAGTGTGTTCCAGCACAGTGAATGTAGGCAAACAACAGATTATGGATGGATAGTGTGGTGCATGTCTGCATGAACATTTGCATTTTTAAGTGTTTTAAATGTGTTGTTTTTTCCAATATAGGGCTATTTGATTCTGAATATTTTTTTCAATACTCATTTGCTGCAACCAGCCGCACATTCTCTTATGACTTTTCACAGGAGAGACACGCGCACGCACACACACACACACACACACACACACACACACACACACACACACACACACACACACACACACACACACACACACACACACACACACACGTCTATGTGGGGATGTATAAAATCCTCCTTATCATGCATTGCAACTGTCATGTCATCAACTCACTCAGGTAAATTCACCGGCTATCACCTTGTCCATTCACACATTGCGCTGTTCAAAACATTTATTATTATTATTATTATTATTAAAACAAGGGAGCTGGAAGCTTGAAGTCTGTTACTCTGTTTCATGTCAGGTCCTAGTAAGTTTGACATTTGCTTTCATACATACAGCCCCAGCAGTTAATGTCTGAATAACTTCAAGATTATCAGTGCTTGTGTGAAAGCCACTTCACCGTGATGAACTCGGCTCTCCTCACTTGACTTGACTGCTCCAGTTAACTATCTGTCACAGTGTTATAGTTTGCAGGTGTTTGCTTGATAAAGATGTGCGCACAGACTCTACGAATGGTTTTCAGCAACTGACAAATACGGCATGAAGCACTCTCTAGACAAAGGTTAAATGATTGCTCCTCCTCATTCCATCTGTTCCCCTAGCATGATTTGGCTCAACGTTTCTTCACCTCGGCCAGAAAACATCTCTTCCTAGCATGATTTGGCTTCACTTTTGTTCAAAACAGCCGGAAAATGGCATGAGTGCTGTTAGGAAATTAATTGTGGTTACATAACGTTTGGCTCCGGAGACCACGGGCGTTTTGTTTTAAAGGAGAAAAAAAACGTGTGGGCGAGACATGCATGAGAACTTGCATACGAGCGGAGTGAACCTTGATTTTCGCTAGCCAATAAGAGTGTAGAGGGGCGTCGCCGTCACGCCAAATGTGGTGACGTCAGTGTTCTCCACTGTGTGGAGTCGGGAGCAGAGGGGGGGCGTGGGGGTGGGGAGGCGAGCATATAGGTTGGTGAACCAATAGGAAGTCTCTGGCTGTCTCGGCCGAGAGATGGTCCGCCGCTCTATGTCCAGAAACCATAGGTCTCTTTCAGGCTACATAACGGGTGGTGTCTAATTCAATTAAATCTTTATTTATTCTCGGAAGAGTGAGGTTGCCCTCATTTATTATTGCAGTGTCGTCGAGATATTGACTGGGTCAATGGTGGTGGACCTCAGTTTTTTCAAGCTTAGATAGATATTATTTAAGACCTAAAGTGGATGAACGCTCGTGTGTGTGTGTGTGTGTGTGTGTGTGTGTGTTTGTGTTTGTGTGTGTGTGAGACACAATTTGGTACACATGCTGTCTCTGCTGAGAGGAGTGCATACTCATGCTGTGAGGCAAACACACAAAAATGCACAAGTATTCCAACTGGGACACAAACACACTGCCTGGAGAGAGAGAGAGAGAGAGACACTCACTTTCTCTTATCGAGGGTGTTGACTGGTGTTCTTGGACAGGGCTGTAGAAAGTGGCAAGGATTGGCTAACTGTTGCTGCTGAAATCAACATTTGTTACTTTTTATGACTACTTTTTTATTGGAACCTGAACAAATTAGTTTGAGGAGACTGTGTCTGCACACGCCACTGTAGGCCTTGCACAACAACACCACACATGCACATTTAACAAGGCAGTCTCACAGTTGAGCTGTGCTCTTTACATGCAATGATCATTGATCATGCAATGATCATTGGATCCTCTCCAAATTAGTTTGTCATTTTTTTCTCTCTCACTCACTCACTCACTCAATCACTAATACTCTCTCTCTAGCTTTATTTCTCTGTCTCTATCTCTCTGCACTTCCTTTCACTTCCACCCTCTCATCTCTTTTCATCTCTCTGTCTCTAGACAGAGCGAGACAGGGAGACGGTGCTGTATATAATAAGAAGAGACAGCGTCACAGCGTATCTACGACAGTGTCTGCTCAGGACACGGTCATTAGCAAGTGTCTTGTGTGCCTGTACTTAAGTGAGATTTTTCCATGTCTGTGTGCGTGCATGCATGTCTTTGAGTCCATTGAAGAGACAGACATTGTGATGTTTGCTTGTCTGTGTGTGCGCATGGGTGTCCAACTGTCCATGTAATGTACATCTACATTTTAACATGAGGCCACCGATGTTACTACTTGGCTTAACCATACAAGTTAGGAAAGTGTCTCTTTGGTTGTGCAGTGAACATCTGAACAAATTGGTTTGAGGACATATGCTGTATAATTTGTGTTTGTGTGCGTTAGCCAAGTACATGGACGCAATTGATGGTTTTGCAACTTCAGCCTTCCTTTTAAAAACCTCTGTACTAATTTTCTATTCTGACAAAGGGGAAAGTTTGGAATGCAGCCTGTATTTCACAACTGTGCAAAATTATTATCCCGTCTTTGATTGATTGATTGTGGCTGCCACCGTGTGTGCGCGTTTGTTTTAATGTGGTTGTTTAATGCTCAAACTGCTCATTGTGGTTAAAGAGACTGTGTGTGTGGTGGGCGCATGCCTGTTGTATAGTTAAACGATGTGGTGAAGTAGTTGGAGGGGTGTGTGTGTGTACACACAAGCTCTTACTGGGTCTGGAAGGAAAGTCACTTTGGATGAAAGCTTCAGATATACCTAGAATACATTTTTGATTCCCAGAGGGAAAGTGTGTTTAAATGTACAGTAAATGTTTTCTCGAAGGTACCTGGCTTAAGGGGGCTCATAAAATGTCTGTGTTTGTGTGTTTACTTTGAAGGGAAGGTAATGAGCCTGGAGATGAACTCACAGTCACCTACAGAGAGCTACTCCACAGGGTCTGTAAATTTGCCAACGTCCTGAAGTCACAAGGTACTTCTGTCATATGATACTGCAATATTACACACATTAATGCCTAAATGAACACTTGAGGTTTTTACAGTGTATAGTGCATGGGCAAAACTGCTTTAATTTCAATAAAAACGTCTGTTACTGTTGTCGTTCAAGCTATAACAAATCTACGTTATTTTAGTATTGTCTGTCCCTCTGCTCATTGTATGTCTTCAGGAGTGAAGAAGGGAGACCGTGTGTCCATCTACATGCCCATGGTGGTAGAGCTCGTGGTAGCCATGTTGGCCTGTGTCCGCATCGGAGCCGTGCACTCCATAGTGGTCAGCTAAATGTGAAATATAATGAACCATCTGAAAATCATCCTTACGGGCTTTTCACAAGGGAAGCGACTAAACGTACCTAATAGTGCTTTGAAATGAACCGAAAATGTCTCAGAACATCTCACTGACTTAATCTCGCTCACTTTGGACAATTCAGTTAATGATTTCCACAATGCTTGCATTCAGGAACTGTGCCGTGACGTGTCATGATTTATGTAATTTTAATCAAATCACTATTGCGCAGACATCCATTGTCAAGTTGTTGAATTCAGTGTGTAGGAATAATAACCTCCACCCCAATTTATTTTCTGATCGTCCTCATTGCTGGCGCTATAACAGGCCGCTTCACATTATGGCCTAGAACTCCTGAACTGTAGGTTGTAGAGTAAAAAAAAAATCTGCCTGATAAGACTTTCTGCCATTTTGTGTTTTTTTTGCACGGGAACCAAGTGGGTGTGACGTCGCTCCACATGTGAAAAGCCCTTTAGTTATTGTACTGCAGTCATTGTATTTACCTTGTAGCAACAGACCTTGTATCATAAATGAATTACTCACTAAGTTGGTCACCTATACTGGACCAGACATGGAAACATCCAGTCATTCATTTTATTTTGTGTGTGTGTCCACCATTTCCAAAAATGGTGGACATAGCAGATCTACAAGCTCACAAGACATGAACTCAACACAGTGTGAACCTTTAGATCTGCTATTTGCTAAACATTTTGATTTGAAAGTTTAACATTATTAAATTTGGCCTATTTTGGGTACATTATTATTTGTATTATTGGTACCAGACATTGTCAGTTATTTGTTATATCTTCCCTGTGCAATTTTTGTTTTTTATGAAAGCCTAAATGCCAAACATTCAGTGCAGAAAAAACCCATTAATTCAACACAATTTCATGATCGTGACAGTCCTATGTGCGCTTTCATGTCTCCAGTTCGCAGGCTTCTCTGCTGAATCTCTCTGTGAGAGGATCATGGACTCCCAGTGTTCACTGCTAATCACAGCAGGTGAGACACACAAACACACACACACACACACACACACACACACACACACACACACACACACACACTCTCAATTCCATTGTGGTGCTTGGTCTGGGACAAACAATATCGCAACAAAATACATGCATGCAAACCGTACATCAATAAATTAAACGAAGAAGAGCTACACTACCTACGGCATAAATACATGATCACATTACTAATATAGTTGAACATACTAGTCTGCAACATTTTCTAAAAGTCATATTTTGACCCTTATCTTAAAAAAGGAGATGGCTGCTGATGCTCTTTATGTTCTGCGGCAGTGAGCTTTAGCTTGCTGCTCCTCCAAACCATCTGATCCTGCCCACTGGCCTCCCACAAAGCATGTGGTGGCCAGTGTTTTCATAAATGAAGAGAAAAGTTTTTAGAAACTGGTTTGTATGCACTGTATGTCCCTTCTAAAGATCACAACTCATGCCACTATTTGTATGATGTCACAGAAATTATTATTATCATCATTCTTATTAGTCTTATGTTTTTAATCTATTTGTTACACCCACATTGTTCTTGTGAAGCACTTTTGTTATGATTGGCACACAGATTACATTTAGTCTGTTTCTTCTGATCATGTGTGTACAATGCTTTCAACCAAATGTTATTAGTAAAATAATTACTGTTGGTGTGTGGTTGAGCACAGAATCCCTGCAGGAACTGTCGCTGAACCAAATGGCACACATTACAATACCCACTTGGTGTTTCTTCAGAAATGGACTATTTCCCTATGTCTAATTAATATGTTGTCACAGAACAGTCACCAAAAATAGCTCATCTTCAAGTTCACAATGCGTCGCAAACTTTTAGGTTGACTATTTGTGCGCAGCATCCAACATCATCAACAAAGTATAATTACATTTGTCTATACATGTACCTGTATAGAATCATGGTACTCAAGTTGAAGTTTCACTTAAGGTAGCTTCACACCGCACCGACATCGGCCGCGGAAGGAGTTGGATAGTCTCCTGCCAACAACTTATCGTCGGCACAGCGTTATCGACAGGTCGGGAACTGGTCGGGACTTCAGACGTCGATCACCAACCGGACTTGTTTGGTCGGGGCCGACAGGCTAAGCCGGGCGTTAGCCCTGGGATGGTTAAAAGTGTTTTAACCAGCACTGCAGACTGCACGTTACTTGGCATGCACAAAAACAATGTTTCATTGACCCGACTGGTTTGTGCTGAACTTAAATGCTAGTTTGTTGCACTCTGTTGGAGTTGGAAACAGTCTCTTTGGTGGAGAAACACCTTTAGTCAAGTTCAGCTTATATGCCGCTGCGCTGACATCATAGATGTACAGTACACTGGAAAGACAGGAATGGATGACGTTGCAGCCATATACTGTATCTGAGTCACGACACCAGATACACTGAGGTCAGGTTGAAAGACTGTGTGTGCTCCTGGCTGCCTGTCACTACATCAGTTTGCCATAATAAACCTCCGACTGGGAAGTGATTGTGACTGAGCCCGAGGCTGGTTGAGGCGTGTAACATGAGGTGCTGACTGAGTTGTAAGCAGTAATAAACGTGTGATTAGCAGGCTTATAGTGGGTGAGCCAACCACTAGGCCTGGACCACTTAATCCTCTGCTACTAAGGCTAGGAAGGCTGTTTTACAAATCGCATTTTTACGGTTAAAGTACCAGTTTTAACCATAAATTCTGAGTTATACTTCAATGCATTGTGAGCTTGTAGATCAGCTCCAATCCTAACCCCTAAGCCTAACCATTTAAATGCTTAGTCCTAAACCCAACTATGAATTGTTAACCTAACGCACAAAAAAGGGTTATCCATTAAACAATCATTTCTCATTTGAGGACCCAGGCAAATGGGGATATTTGGCCCCCACAAGTATAGACACACACACACACACACACACACACACACACACACACAGTGTTGTCCAGTCATGGAGGTGCAGTGAGCTGATAGTGATCACCATGAGTCTAGCTGGGTCCATTCATTGCGACTGGTCTCCTGACAGCCAGACTTTAGTACCTTGTAAAGAAGCTTATGAGAGCATGGATTGTGATACAGACCTGGAATCTCACTAGGATCTCGTTCTTTTTATCAATTTTTATAACCTTAACAGGTTATAAAAACAGCAGGGTCAGTCAGTTAAACATCTTGACTGAAGAGTCTTACTTACAACCAATGATAATAAACTTTTATATCCACGATATAATTTATATAGCTGTTTTTTGCCAGGTGCTTTAAAAGCGTCTGGACTACATTTGCACGCACCACTACTGACGACTGTAATGGACACCTTTTCATGATTGGCTGCTCTAGGCTGCCTCTAAGCCCATAGTGTGAACGACATAAAAAAACAACACAGAAGCTGATGTTATGAGATAACTGGAGCCATAAAACAGTGCGTGAACCAACAAAAGAACGTTGGAAACGAACGAAAACGGGCGCTACACCTGGCAGTTATGAGTCTGACTGAGTCATTCTTGTTTTAATGGTGGTTGCATTTTAAATTACAACTGGAGTAAGATGGAGGACAGATAGAAGGAACAGTTAAGAAAAAATTTCCCTTCCCTTTATGTTAATGAAATGTCATATCTTTTTATTGATTTCAAGGCCACTTGAAACTAAGACATATAATATTGTCTGCTGTGTTGCTTTTCGATGTGTACACTGTACGTTTTACAAACACAGGATTATGACGTTATTATCCAAAGTGCCTTGTCCTCTGCATGGCAGGGGCGTCCTCCTCCCTGAGCCAAGCTTGCGCCTAACCGCATACCTGCTAGCAGTATCTAGAGGTATCTAAAGAGCACAAAGTACCTCTGTTTAGATCTTAGCAAGTTATTAGAAAACAAACTGTGAAATATTATTTATAACTTTTCATATTATTTTATATTATATTATATGACTACAGGGCGCAATTGTTCAGAAATGATGTTTTTTTTTCACGAGCTGGTCCAGCCATACATGGAACTTCCGGTTCCTAGGTTTGCCACCCATGTCCCTTTTATGCCCATATATGGAGATAGCTGATATCATCAGTATAATTTATGGCCATCAGGCCATGCCCCTTTTTGTGTCCATATATGGAGCTGACTGACTGTGGTTGTGGTCCCGCCCAATAGCCAATTTGTAATCTAGGATGAATACGTGTCATTGGATTACAAAATGGTCCACCGGGTCCGGACGGTGCTGAAAACACAAAACAACTTGAACTTGGACTGAAACACACTGCCACTCAGACACCACACATGAAAGTCGAAGGCTCAACTATGCACACCAGTTAGGTTGCCATGTTCACTAGGGATGGATAATTAATCGGTTATAAAAATGGCCCTAATAATAAATCAAGGTTAACTTGATCTTGCATCTTCTGTATGGGGTTGCCGTAAGGTACTTGTTTTTCATGATTTTAAACATTCTATATAAATGTGTATCAATACAGAGAACCGCATATATCCACAATGTTTAGGATTTATGCACAGAGCGATTAGCTCCATACATGGAGAGACAAAGAGAGAGGAATGACTACTTAGGGCCGATTCATACTCTTATTTTAGAGCCGGATAAAAGTCAATGTGACGTCATTTGAGGTTCGGGGGGGGGGGGGGGGGGGGGTTAGGAGTATGAATCGGCCCTAAGGCTGATTCAGTGGCCCTGTGGCAGTGCTCTGTGTCTTTCTTCTGTCCACTCTCTTTTCTTTTCTGCACTCCCCCATTTCTCATGTGTGTGTGTGTGTGTGTTTGTCTCTCTCTCTCTCTCAGATGGTTTCTATAGAGGAGATAAGCTGATCACTCTGAAGCTGATAGCTGACGAGGCACTGCAGAAATGCAAAGACAAGTAAGCTGGCTGCGCGGGCACACCGAGACACTAGACAGACATGTAATGATCTTAACTGTATTATGTACATGTAGGCTATTTGGGCTAATGGCCATGCTTTTGATGTGCTTTACACTAGTGCTTATATATGCTATACACTATCCTTGCCTGAGCATATACAAGCAATCAGCCTGAGTGAAGCAGCTGTGCCCAAGTCTTATCACATGCCTATAGCTGTTCTATTTACAAATACAACAAGACGATTTGAGAAATAAACTTGAATTAAATAAATAGATTAACATCACTGTCAACAACAACTAACTAACAGCGAAATAAATGGTATAGATGGGATTCTCCAACAGAGTGGGAGGTATAGCTGGGGGGAGTGGGGGGAGACTCGGAACATGATGTGAACATTCTTTGAACCGTCAGAACTGAAGGTTGCTGTTTTACGCTGTATGGTTTGGTTTGTTTGTTGCCCGGATAAACTCAGAGAATCCTACACTATATCTGAACGGTTTTTGGCAGCTACATTTTGTCATACTTTGTCATACTTGACATGGTGAGTTCTTTGAGCACCGAGGTGTGCTCATTGGTCATCTGGGTCCTCGTTCACAACGGAAATACAGTATACGACGAGGTGTAAATGAAATGCGTAATGATTGCGTATTTATCCATCCGATCAAGCTGCGACGAGCTCACGTGTCCTTCAGCGAAGGTGGCGTAATCGGTTAATTTGTGCGGATCGCCCGTGTATCTCATTCCGCCTCTTTGCCCGTACGCTCGCCCTCCACTCATGATATGAGCGTAAACGCCGTTGTGAATGAGGTCCCTGGTGTGGAACTCCTGGAGGAGAGACAGCTTTTGCTTGAGTCGATTGCCCCAGGGGTTATACGGCAGCTGACCAATCGGAACAAGTATATCACGGGGCACGGTGGCACAGTCGGTAGTGCTGTCGCCTCACAGCTAGAAGGTCCTGGGTTCGATTCCCGCTGGGGACGCTGTGGGTGCTGGGGTCGTATTCTCTCCTCCGCGTCATCAGTGCCCATACCCGAGGCGGGGTTGGTGAAAGGGCCCTTCTGTGTGGAGTTTGCATGTTCTCACCGTATCCAATAGGGTAGGTACCCTCACAAAAACATGCAGTAATCCTGGTCACTAAACTGCCTCCCCCTGGCCAGCCTGGGCGCCTGATGGAGGGGAAAGGAACTGGTTGGATTAACGTGTTCCTTCCACACGCTACGTCCGGCCGGTGGAAACTCTTCCCTGTCAGGTGAAAAGAAAAAGCTTGGACTCCTCATGCATAGGAGGAAGCATGAGGTCAGTCCGCTGTCCCCCGAGGTTGGCAGAGGAAGTGTAGTGCCCAGGATTACATTAGATAATTGACACTGGGTGAAAAAATGGGTTGCAAAATCGTGGGATAAAAATGTAATTTAAAAAAAGCATATTAACAAGCAGTTATTTTATCAGGATGGGTATATATACTGTATATCTTTGGGAAGAAACCACCTAACTCCAAAATGTTAAAAATTCAGAAAATGAAAAGTACCGGTATTCATTTTTCAGGAAATGAAGAAAACCTTACATTTTGAAAACAAAGCAATACGGCCTCATCAAAGTTGGTGCACTTTTGACTACTTTTTCATTTGTTCAATATTGTTTTAATCAACACATGTTCACATGTTCAATCAATAGCACTGATTTATGCAAAAAAAATAACTTCAAAAATTGAGTTAAGTGGTTTCCTTCCGACAGCAACAAATATATTTCATAATATCTCAATCTTCCTGGCCCTCTCTCACTAGTATTTCTCCATCTCTCTGCTCCGCCAGGGGTTTCCCAGTGGAGAGGTGCATTATGTTGAAGCACCTCTCTAAAGAACCAGAAGAGAGTCCACAGGGCTCCCAATCTCCACCTGCTAAGAGATCTTGCCCAGACATGCAGGTAAATGAACACGGTGAACTGTAAATCTCTTAGCGTTAATTGAACTCTTGAGAGTGTAAAAAAATGTCCCATACAGGATTTTACAGTGTAAACAGAGAGCCTAGGACCTGTCGACCTGTGTGTGTGATGTGGAGGGACAGACAACATAACCTAGTAAACCTACCACACAGTATTACGCCCACTGTCCGAGGAGCTAGACCACTGGTTTTCAATGTGGGAACCCCCAGGGGTCTATAATTGATAGATGGGAAACAAATGGGTTAGTAACTCAAGAGGGTCTAGAAATGGAATGTTCCTTTTTTTTTTACACGGCTTCTTACCCAACCTAAATCAACACTGTTGATTTTACAGTGTTGCTTGGGTTCCCAGAGATAAACATAATATCAAATGGGGGTCCGTGGCCTAACGCGCGTCAAACTGCGGCTGCTTGGAAATAAAAAAGGTTGAGAACCAGTGATCTTCTAGACTATTGAGGGAACCAAACAACCATGTCATTTCATACCAGGCCAGACTACATTAAAAGAAGGCTGAACTAAACCAGCTACCAGTCTATAAAAAGTACTAACAACCTTATATGTGAATGTGTAGCGAAGGTGTTATGTAAAGATCAACAGTCAGTGCATGAAGACCTCTTTACCCTGACAATGGAACTATTCCCCTTTTCATCACATATTATTTTGCTTTCATCTTTATCCCCAAATAATTCACCATTGCTTTGCTCCCATAAATGGTCGATTAATGTAACTTGTTTTCCTCTTGAGTTCCCAGTCATTCACTGGAACCCCTTTTCACTTCAGAACAATCCTGAAGCTGTTTAATCTTAGTATTGGGAAATTTTGTATTGAATGTCTTCGATCAGGCTGTATCCATGCCTGATCAAATCTCTCATGTTGCACATTGATTAGCCAAAAGTGTCTTCAAACTACTGAAAAATCGCCTTTTGTAAGGCACAAAGACTTTGCAAATAAGCATGCTTGTGCCCTGAAGCTTTTTTCAGAGGGATTCTAAATGTACAAACGTGATAGCTGAAGAGTTCTGACTTTAGCCTAACCCCCAGAGATTGAGAAACTCCACTTGATTAATATATTTAAGTTGCACTTCTAAAACCTTGTTTCATTGTGGCCCTGCTTCTTTCTCTTTGGGTTCATTCATGATTTTTGGTTTCTGACATTTTCCTCTCCTATTAACTGCTCCTTCCTCCCCTCCATCCATCCATCCATCCATCCCTGTAGCAGGAGAAGCACAAAGTAAAGAAAACACGCCCTGTCCCCCAGGTATTGTCACTCTTCTCCCCTGCATAGAACCTACTAACTCATTTATCTTATTTATTTAAGAGTCAAAATCCACTCCAGAAAGCAGAATTCATTACTCCTGTAAGTATGCTTCAGAAAACTGAATCATGACATCTTGAGAAAAGTACAAATGTTTGCCTAAAAAAAAAAAAATAATAATA
This sequence comes from Protomyctophum parallelum, assembly GCF_964188405.1. Classification (NCBI taxonomy): domain Eukaryota; kingdom Metazoa; phylum Chordata; class Actinopteri; order Myctophiformes; family Myctophidae; genus Protomyctophum; species Protomyctophum parallelum. The sequence goes on along the minus strand of NC_139705.1, from coordinate 18,945,680 downwards.
ATTTCTATTGATTGAAAAAAAAAAAAAACCTTGATCTTTTCCAAATTTCAATTGCTGATTGATGGAATAAAGTGTGAATTCTGTTTGTTACGGTGGGTTTTGGGAGCTAACGCCTGTCTTTCTTTGCCCTTGCTTAACAGTCTTTTATGTTCATGTTCTCCTCGGTAGAGTTTAAAAAATATGCTTAGGCGGGTTTGATTTTCACCTGTGCTTGTCCCAGGTGTTACATGCACACTATGTAACGCAACCTGTGACCAGCTGTCTCTCAAGGGTGGAGCTGTGTGTGTCTTTGCTAACTATCTAGCTATCTGGTCATTTCTCTCCTTACACAAACACACACGTGCACACAGTGAATCAGGGGTCTGTCATGTTTGTCTTGGCTTGTTAAGAATATAATTCGATTACCATCATATTTGATTACCATCATGCCTGGATACAATTGAATTTGAGTCACTGGTCCCACTGGATTTATTCAACACCTGGTGGGATGGCCAAGAATATATCATAGACTAGAGAAAATATAATATTAGTGTTTGTACAAAAGAAAATAAATCAAGTGCCGATTCACATTTGTATACATTACTATTTCTGTGTTCATACAAAGGCTTACTCTTTACACAATTTTCACTTAATCTTGTATCAAGAAACGGGTGACTGACCCCTGATTCTCACTGTTTGTCAGGAAACTACCGGGTAGGTCATTACACCATTTGTGTCGGGGACCAGAGGTGTTCTGTGTTCTCCTTCAGCAGCCAGATAATCTGTCTGTTGAATGTGGCGTCTTGTCTGACCTCCCTGGCATGTAATAAACTCTCTCTGGCACAGGGTGTTTATCTCATAGACTGTAAAATATATGGGGTAAGGGATCCCTGACGTCACACCCATTGGTTTCTCTACAGACTCATTTTGAAGCCACTAGTTCAGTGATAAAAAGGGCAGCGAGTGCAAAGAAAAGTAAATAAAAAGAAAAACAACCCCATTTGAAATGAGAGAAAGTATACTTGTTGTTTTAGTTGAATGAAAGAACACGGGGCTCCATCACACTTTAAGGTGTATATCATTAGTTGGCTCTGTTACATTTTAGCCTCTAACCCTGAGACCAGCATTATGGCAAATGTATTTCTGTGTGAACGATGGCGAATTGGGATCAGAACTGGGGCGAGCTGCTAACCAAACGGAAGCCACTCGGCTCTCTGCGTTTGAACAATATTGTCTGGCACATATAAAGTACCAATTGGATTAAACAAGCATCCACTTAAAGTAATTGTAGTTTTGAACTCATTTGTTTCTTATAGTGATCTCAGTGATGTGCTGTCCTTGGTATCTCATCCCCTGAATGTATTTCTCTCATGTTTAATTTACTGTATACTCTCATCATATGATGGTGTCACTCGCAAAAAAACGGGTCATACGATGAAATATAAATTGGGCTTTGGTCACCCCCTGATTTCACAACATGTTTGCCCCCGTTCTGATGATGTGACATGGAATAAGTTACCATGACCTGCTTGTATGTCTGTAACTTTTCTACAGTCCAACCTAATTCGCTCTCATGCACAACCACTGTGATTAGATGCTTTAGTCACACTTTCTTCACTTGTTGTTGTTTTGTTCACTTCTTCTTAGTGACAGTAGCTAGAGAAGCATGCCTATTTTCAAACTGACGTTTTCTCTCTCACTCTTGGTTTGTGTTTTTTCCACAAGGTAGAGACATTTAGTTGTTTTGCATTCTCTACGGTTGATGATTGGTCCTTCATGGTCTTATTGAGAATGATCTTTTTGGGGGTACTTCTCTGATGCTTATATTGTTTGTATTTCTGCCACTTGTCTGTTTGTACATTTTTTTTGTACCAATTGCAAATATTTGTACAAATATTTCTGTGTGTGTGTGCGTGTGCATTTTGTGTCATTGCATGGGTTTGTGTGTGTGTGTGCGCATGAATCTGTGTTTGTTTGTGATTGCATGTGTTTGTGTGTATTCTACCAGGTTCCATGGAACCCGGCGGTGGATGCGTGTTGGCACACCTTGCTGTGTGACGCATCTGACGAGTGTGAACCGGAGTGGTGTGACTCCGAAGACCCTCTGTTCATTCTCTATACCAGCGGCTCCACTGGAAAACCTAAGGTACATAACACGCTACACACACACAGGGATGGGCCGATAATCGTTTCTCGTGATAAGAAAACTCTCACAATAATCGTATCGTGAAGATTTTAGTTTATCATGAAACTGTCCTTCGTCATACACGAGAACTATCTTTTGAATTATCTTTTGTTGAGCTGCAAATTCAGTACCACTTAAACCCTCTATACTTGATAAAACGGACCAATAAAGAGTGCATATTTTTGGTGAACGTCCCCACCAAAATACAAATTCTGGTGGTTCATTACATGTGGTTTTTGTGCATTTTTTAAGTTTTAAGCATATTTAGATTATTGCGATATTATTGTTCATCGCAATTCTTTTTGGCGCAATAATCGTGACATGTCATTTTCATATCGTCCCATCTACAGAGTGCGCGCACACATGCACACACGAGCGCGCGCACACACACACACACACACACCAACACACACCCTAACCTTATCTGTTTGCTTTCAGGGTGTGCTCCACACAGTCAGTGGCTACATGCTCTACGCTGCCACCACCTTCAAGCTGGTGTTTGACTACCAGCCCGATGACATCTACTGGTGCACTGCAGACATTGGCTGGATCACTGGCCACTCCTACATCACCTACGGCCCATTGGCCAACGGGGCCACCAGTGTCCTGGTGAGTGGAGCCTGACACCATGCTGTAATCATCGGGATTTGATTATTATTATTTTGTTCTTGATGAATGAAACTTGTGAATTAAAGCCTCCATGAGTTTCTGCTGACTACTTCTATTCTATATCTAACTACTAGTATGAACCACTTAACCCACTTTGGGCGGGAACCCCTTTTGGTGTTTTAAACATTATTATGTTATAATTTAGCTATTGAAAAATAGCAGATCTACAAGCTCGTAGGTCTGCTATTTTTGAAAAATAGTGAAGAATTTTATTTCAGAAGACTGGAGCATTTAGAAGACTTTTTTATTTTATTTTGAGGTCAGGCCTAAAATTTCTCCTCCACACCAAATCTATCTATCTATAATGCCGTAAATAACCGATGTCCAAGCTCTCAAGTTACGTGTCGCAATGCATTGTGAGCTTGTAGGTCTGTTATTTTTGCCGAATGTTCGCCTCCAGAATAGGGAAGCTAGTGGTTGAAGGCATTACTGTATGTCATGAGTTCCAGATTTAGGTGATGATGATGAAACATTGGGAGTGGATAGTACTTTTCCACGTAGCTGGGAGATAAGGCTGCTACCCTCTTGAGCCCTCTGAAGTCATAATATCTCTTTTAATTAATGTCATTAAGACATTTATATTGCTCTGACATCATGGCTCTTTATGATCCTTTGCCAGCAGGTGGCTCCTGAGACCACCAAACCACTGCTTACGGCTTTTGTAAAACTACATTCCGAATGCCCCCTGTGGCTGTAACATAATGCACAACTATGCAGGCTGTAAATGATGCATCCCTTGCTGGTACTGGGGTGGCTGTACAATTAATCGAAACTAGCAATTCAAATGAGTTATTTTAGGTATCACGATTATGTAATGGTGAAATTATCCAATTACACAGTTGTTAGTAACCGGAAATATGTCTAACCAATCTCCCATCGCAATGAGCACTAACTATGAGACCCTGCAGATCATGTCTGTGTCTGTCCCGCTGTGACACCACCCGCCCGCCACCAGAGGGCGCAGCTGTAGCGCACACACACACACACACACACACACAGTAGAAAACTTAAAAAAATTACTAACTAAAAAGGAAAAAAAAGTACGTAATTTATTCTAATTGTTGTTATTGCAATTTACGAGCTGCGTTCGCTTCCCGCGTTTGCGCGTCTTACTTGTTTAATTAGTTGAGGCCCACAACACCTTCACATGACTCAGTCCTCTACCTCTGGTTCTCTACTCTAATAATCCACAGTTGATTTTCCACCTTTTATTAGTACTATACACATGGATCTTATTAGTCTATAAGCATGGAAGCCTAGATTGGACCAAAGAACTGCTGTTCAGTAGTTCATATACCTTGTCCTTTACTGTACGTATGTCAGCGAAGTCATCTTGAGTACCATGTTTGTTTTGCCAACACACACCCTCTTACATTTGTCATGAGAATAGCGTGTGTGTGTGTGTGTGTGTGTGTGTGTGTGTGTGTGTGTGTGTGTGTGTGTGTGTGTGTGTGTGTGTGTGTGTGTGTGTGTGTGTGTGTGTGTGTGTGTGTGTGTGTGTGTGTGTGTGTGTGTGTGTGTGTGTGTGTGTGTGTGTGTGTGTGTGCGCAGTTTGAGGGCCTGCCCACCTACCCTGATGTGAGTCGCATGTGGGAGATCGTGGACAAATATCATGTGACCAAATTCTACACCGCTCCTACTGCCATCAGAATGCTGATGAAGTATGGCAATGATCCTGTACACAAGTAAGACTGCCTGTTTGCCTGTCTGTCTTTCGAAGATCATCAAACTTGAACGTTGACTCAACGTTGAGTTGAGTAAATTTCGAGAGCTTCTCCAGTTATCAACATGATGTGCGTGCCAGCTCCTCTCTCCCTCGTATCGTCTCTCTCTACCTCATTCATTTCTCTCTCTTTCTGTCTCTCTCTATTCATGTCTCTTGTCCTCTCTCTCTAGGTATACGCGTGGCTCTCTGAAGGTGCTGGGTACAGTAGGAGAGCCCATCAACCCCGAGGCGTGGCAGTGGTACTATAACGTCGTGGGAGACGGCAGATGTCCCATAGTGGACACCTTCTGGCAGACTGAAACCGTTAGTTACTATTCTAGAGATAAAAAACCTTTATTGTTGTATTTAGTTGTTTCTTCTTGTAATCAGTCAGAGCCAGGTGTTCAATTGTCTCTGATGTCTTGTCTCGTTTCTCAGGGTGGACATGTGTTGACTCCTCTGCCTGCTGCCACGCCCATGAAGCCAGGCTCAGCTGTAAGTGTATTCTGTTTATTGGTACACTAATGACCCTGCTGTACAGTGAAGCGACTGCATTTTACTACAGGCTGGGGGTTCCAATAGAATAGAACCCTCAACCTGACTATGTTAGTGCCTTGCTCTAACCATTGATCTACGCTGCCAATAGAAGCCCCAACCTGGGCCTGGGCCACTATACCCATTGAGCCACTTTGAATAATGATTAGTTCAGAGTCTGTCTGCTACTATCAGTTTCTTTATGGTTTAGCTTTATTTACACAATGCTAAAGTGATGCTGTAAAACGGCAAAAGCACAGAAAGATAACGCCTCACCTCAAACACAGCCGACCAAGAAGTCTTTTAAGATCAGAACATGTCATAAAGGAGCAGACCGCGATGAATGAACGATAAAAATAATGGAACCGTTTCTTCCTCTTCTGCGTCAGACCTTCCCTTTCTTCGGCGTGGTGCCCGCCATCTTGAATGAGTCGGGGGAGGAGCTGGAGGGACCAAGCGAAGGATACCTGGTGAGGACAATTGTGTTGTAAACCTCAGCATTATGTTTGTCTATATATCTCGTCGTGTTAAGCCTGAGTTATAATTAGGTGCGCACAGAAAATGGCAGATCTACAAGCACACAACTAGTCCATATGCATACAGTATATACAACCTTGTGCCAAAGCAGTGCAGATCCATGTGTGTAATCCATGTGGAATAATTGTTTCCAGAATGTGACTATACTGTATGTGTTTTTGTCCAGGTATTCAAGCAGCCGTGGCCTGGTATAATGAGGACGGTGTACGGGAACCATGCCAGGTTTGAGACCACGTACTTCAAGAAGTTCCCTGGTTACTACGTCACTGGAGACGGTGAGTCGTTTTAAATAAAACAAAACACCACTGGAGCAGAGCCTGTGTGCGGACTTCTTTCTTCTTTCAAACACTGACTGAGTCAGAGACATTGGTGTGTAAACATACAACCTCTGTACTCTGTGGCATAGTGAGCTAGTCCAAGAGACTGCACGCACGGCCACATAAAACGGGTGCGGGACAAAGAATTAAACATTTGGGTACATTTTACATTTTTTTAACTAAAATCGAGGTTTTCTTTACTGGTTTCACCTTTAGCTAAGCCCCGCTCTCTCCCACTTAGACACGTTCCAGCTGGGCTCATTCATTCCAATGTAAATATCATTTTACACATTAAATACTGGTTCATATTTGGAACCAGACCTTCAAAATCTCTTCCAAATCTGTCAACAAGGCCTGCCATATGCACTGATAAAATATGTGCGTGTTATTTCTTTTTTAAAACAATGTTTAATCGTATAGGAAAGTTTTCATGGAGACGTCTGTCGAACCCATGTTATGCTTAGCTGTGATTGGACCATAGCAGTTTGGGGAGGGGCTTAGCTATGGGTCACTCCGACATGCGGGAACAACAGTCGGACTCTAACATGCACTGCTCCAGTGCTTGCGGTAAGGTTAGTGTTTGAGGTAGGTTAGGTTAGGGTTTGAGGTAGGTTAGGTAGGTTAGGTTAGGGTTTGAGGTAGGTTAGGTAGGTTAGGTTAGGGTTTGAGCTAGGTTAGGTTAGGTTAAGGTTTGAGGTAGGTTAGGTTAAGGTTTGAGGTAGGTTAGGTTAAGGTTTGAGGTAGGTTAGGTTAAGGTTTGAGGTAGGTTGTCGGTCTAATGACTGTCGGACCAATAATAGTGTCGGAACTAAAGCCTGTACCCGATCTAATTCACTCTGTCCATTCTCATCCAAGAACAATGCAACAACGCATTTTGTCATGGAAATCGTTTTAGGACAGAATGGAAGTTGAATCCTTGTGTCTATTGATGATTAATGTCTACTGTTGCTTGTTTGATCCCGCAGGTTGCCGTAGAGACAAGGATGGCTATTATTGGATCACAGGGAGGATTGACGACATGTTGAACGTCTCAGGTAAGCTTCTGATTGGACAGACCGGACCTACATACTGTATGCGTTTGTCTGGACCACACCTTTCCATGCCATGCACCCCCAAAAAGCCATAGGAACTGGCTGTGTCACTCCCTTTCTGCAAGATAGGACGTTTATTTCTAATGAGATACTGCGTATGAATGTTCTCATCAACATAATTCCTAATAATTAAAAAAAAAGTTGAGAAAGGGTTTTCTTTTTTTTTATGTTTTTCTTTTGTGGCTTTCGCCTTTTTTTTCATGGAGGGACAGACAGGAAATTGGGAGAGAGATGGGGGGGTGACATGCAGTAAAGGCCGTCGAGATTGGGAGTCCATTGTGTCTGGACCGCTGAGCCATGGCCCAGGCATTCCCGCATCAGCTTATGCAGGGTTTTTTGTTAGGTTAACAAGCATTGAGGATAGTAAGTGACAGTTCTTCCTAGTGTTATTAATGTATCCATTTTGTAACTTGAGAGTGTACAAATGTACTCAGAAAGGTAGGGGTTAATTTGGTTAAATTTGTCTCGGAGTTAACACTGAGGATTTCATTGTGTACTCTGTATTCTCTCTCTCTCTCTGTATACTCTATCTATCTCTCTCTCTCTCTCTCTCTCTTCAGGTCATTTGTTGAGTACAGCGGAGGTAGAGTCGTCGCTGGTAGAACACGAGGCTGTAGCAGAAGCGGCGGTGGTGGGCAGACCTCACCCGGTCAAAGGAGAGAGTCTGTACTGCTTTGTGACGCTCACTGCAGGAGTCACCTACAACATCACACTGGAGGCAGAGCTGAAGAGACAAGGTGCGTGTGTGTGTGTGAATGTAGTCTGTTTACACACAATGAGCATAGCAAAAACCAAACCACTGCATAAGGTTGGTAAATGTGCGTGATCGAACCATTTTTCATGGTCTTTTTCCAGTGAGGGAAAAGATCGGTGCCATTGCCACACCGGACTACATCCAGAATGCACCGAACCTCCCCAAGACCAGATCAGGTCAGATTACAGTACAGTCTGTCAGCACATCGGGAACGTTCCCGTGCAAATTATACACATCAAATAACTCTCTCTCTCTCTCTCCGTCTCCCGCCCTGCTTCCTCCAGGTAAAATCATGCGCAGGGTGCTGCGTAAGATTGCGTGCGGGGAGCGGGACCTTGGCGACATCTCCACGCTGGCCGACGACTCTGTCGTAGAGCAGCTCTTCCAGAACCGCCGCTGTTGACCTGGGCGCACCACAGCACCAGTGGCCACACACACACACACACACACACACACACACACACACACACACACACACACACACACACACACGCAGGGAAGAATATGAGGAATGGGTAGAAAGGCAGGATGAGTGTTAAACAAACTTTGGGGGGGGGGGGTTCAGGCATTGGGTACAGAAAGCAGCCCTTAGCTCTGGTCCTGGGTATTACTGCTGGTCTCCTATTCCATCAGGGATTTAATGACATTCACCTGGTGTACCACCAGGTCTGCATCAGCCATTTCAGCTGGTAGTACAGAAGATCAGCAGTATTATATTATCCACCAGGAGTTCAAGAAAGATCAACTGTATTGGTATTGTTGGAGCCTTAAACGGTCATCCATAGACTGCTCCAGAAGTTTAAATGGACGGGGTAGGACACACCGGTGTTCATTCACGTTTCCTCTTTCACACAATTTCACAGTTCAGGATTTAAACTGGTGATTTGAAGGTCATGAGGTCAGACTTTTCAAACCTGTAAGCCACTGCCATACAATTCCATCCAAATCCAATAAATAGAGATCAAACGCAGATATTTCCTGACCACAGGGACGGGGACAAAAGTTAACCACTTTAACCCGAAAAAAAACTAAAACCATCAAATATTTCAATATTAGCCAATCTACAAGCTCACAACCAACACTTCCCATCACGCCGCGTTGTGATCTCAAGATCGACAATTTTGGTGGTGGGGGGGGGGGGGGGGGGGGGGGGGGAGAGCTGACGCAGAATCAGTTTAACAATTCACTGTGTTTTCATTTCACTGCCTTTTCATTTATCGGAAGGAAGTTCTCGTTCATGGCCAACCGTGGCGGACGGTTCAGTGTGTCATTCATGGACACTGACCTCTCTGTTTCAGTTTGGTGCCGCGCTGTGACCCCTGTGCCCTCATTAAATGAGGATCAGAGGGTTGTTTCTGAATAGGGATGTCACGTAGCTCAACCGGCCCACTTGTATTAAGGAAATTACCCTGTAGTTAATTTACTTCCTTTTTTTTCTTCTTTTTTTTTTTTAATAACTGGTTTATTGTGTAGAAAGAGTCTGAACAAGCAGTTTTAGAAGACAAACATTTATATTATATACACATGCATACAAACAGTCAAGACTGGAACAGTGTGAGTGTAAATAAAACTATACAGTAAAATACAAAATACTACACATTAGGCCCATGACCCCACATAGCATACGGTGTATACAGAAACGCTGATGGAATCAATCGTAGTCCCCCTCCCTCCCCTCCCCATTTACATCGTTTGCAGTGGAAGATATATGAATATGAATATGATGATACCAAGGTGAATTCAAACATGGATATTAAGGTCGTAGGCACGTTGCGGAACCGAGGAGGAGATGACTTTGGCTTTACTTTACTTTTAGTTAAAAATGCCATTATTTAATTAAAAGGGGAAAAAAGTAGACTAATTGGGCTCAATGGTCGCTAATGGTGGAGTTCAGGACAGCTGGCTTGCTGTTGGTGCCGTGTTTTATTGGGAGTGCAGCTGTTGAGCGGTCTCCTCTGGTGGGCGTCGGCTTCATGGTCCTGTAGAGCATCTCCATCTGCTTGTTTTTCTTCAGAAAGCTTCTCTTTCTCCATGCGGTGGAGCTCCCACTGCTCTGCCACGTACTGGAGAAACATCTGGAACTTAACGCCCCTGCACGCTTTCCCAGGCGTCCATCTCAGCTTTCAGTTTTTTTTCTCCAGCTTGGACAGGCTTTTATGCAGTTCTGTCCTCTTGTTTCTCCTCCTTGAGCAGATTCCCTCCTTTTGTTGTTAAACCTTCGCTGGATCAGTGGCTTTTCTTTCCAGCTCCAGGAAGAGTCTCCAGTTGTCCTCCCGTCGAATCTTGAGGTCGACAAACTCTTCGTGCCTTCGTTCCTTCTCTGCCGCCTGGCTTTGCGATGTGACGGCGTAAAGGCCTGTAGTTACTCCAGTGATGGCACGGAGGACGCGTCGATGGCGTAGGGCTCTGGACACAGGATTTCACAGAGCTGCTCCTCCTCCTCCAGAAGAGCTTTGAGCTGCTGCAGCCTCTGGCTTCTCTCCTTCACCCTGTCCTTCTCTTTCTGGAGGATAGTCAACCCGCCCTGGCTTTCACTCATGCAGTGAGTTTCTCTCTTCATTCATGCGGGCCACGGACTCGGCCGCGACCACCTCACTCTTCCTCATGAAGACGGCCCCAGACCATGGTTCTCTTCTAAGGTTTAGATGTATAACAGTACAACTAATATCTCACAATAGCAAACACTGCAGTCTCTCTCTCTCTCTCTCTCTCTCTCTCTCTCACTTATACAACCTTTAATAGACTACTCTACCTACTTCCCTCTTTGCTCGTTGCCTGTGGTGGCCAATCATGGCTCAGGGAGGGCTGAGTGCATTTTATTTGAATTAATTCCAACCGAGCGTTACACTGCCGATATTGGATTGAAATTACTTTGTGACCGTTAGGGTTGTCAAAAGGCAATACCATGCGTTTAAAATGATTCGATTCCATTAATAATAGATCTATTATCAAAAGTCCTAAGCTACAAAAAAATAACAGAGAAAAAGACCTACAATAAATTGTTCAATCCATGGCTGCACAGATGAAACGGTGAAGAAACACACCTGGTCCTCAATCTGTGGATGTTATGTAGCTTATCTGTATGAATTGAAATATGGTTTGCTTCAAAGTAAAGTATTAAAATAATACAGTAGTATCCAATCTGAGACAATATACAATTGAAATAAGTTCAGGATGTATTCCATCAAGTCATTATTATTGACTTTCTCATGTAAATGAAAAGAAAAATAATCATCCTATTTTGACCTTTTTTTTTACGTGGTATCGAAAGAAGTCTTTTTTAATTTAAAATTCTGGTATCGTGACAACCCTACTTTACATTACAGTTTAGCGTAATCCCCCCCCCCCCCCCCCCCATGTGTTCCCAGATTGCAGTTTAGCTAGTTTCATTGTATTAATAATTAGTTGTACTAAAGGGACTACACCATTATGCTCCTTCAGCCAGAATGAGACACACAAGCAGGGATGCAACGGTTAGATTTTAATCTATTTTGTGGGGAAATTTTGAAATTCCATTGGTGTCATATTTAATTTATTTAATGGGGAAAAAATAGCCAATATACAAGCTAAAAAAAGACTGTTGTGACAGTTTGTAGATTGACATTTTCATTATTTCTTGCGTGACACCATCGTATGACAAAGTGACGGGGCTTAAAAGGTTAATTAGACCAATCGATTTAGATGGTTATGTTGAGCCCTGCTCAGTGAAATGAGCCCCTGGTTGGAATGAAACTTCGCCTGCACTCAGCCGTCCATGATGTCACATGGCTGGACACTGCTGCTATGCCATAGTTCACTGACCATCAGTTACAGCCTGACAAAGCTTTTAGTTTTACTGATTATTATTATTATATTTTTTTATGTAGATTTGTTTTGGGGAGTCATCTCAATTTATTTATTTTAATAGTTTTTCAGCTTTGATGTAGGAATGTTTTGTGTCTCCTTGTCTTTTCGTCTCTGAAGCTTAATTCGTGATATATCGTACAATGGTGTGGCTTGCTGAAAAGAACCAATCTTCAGATCTTTTTGGCAAGCGACACCATAATGCTATTGGCCCTGATTTGTACCTGGTCACAGCAGCGGAATCGCTCACCAAAAATAGCCAATGTACACATCTACAATATGCTGTGAGCTTGCAGATCAGCTATTCCTTGTACACATCTACAATATCCTGTGAGCTTGATGTACACATCTACAATATGCTGTGAGCTTGTAGCCTGGTTAATAAACCAGACCGAATCAGCCGTTGGTGAGCTTGCAGATCAGCTATTCCTTGTACACATCTACAATATGCTGTGAGCTTGATGTACACATCTACAATATGCTGTGAGCTTGCAGATCAGCCATTCCTTGCGCACAACAAAGTATAAATCAACCCTTAGTTAAGAGACACTTAGACTGTATGTCCACTAGGCACTCTCGGATCACTATCGCCCCCTCGAACCATTAGCCCAATCTGTTTCCCCTTCCATGGAAAACGATTGCTAAAAACATTGCTTACTGCCCCAAGTCCACAACACGTTGCATCTCACATGTATCCATTGTCTCCCCCCCCCGAACGTTGTAAGCATCAGTATGAACTAAACAGACAAAAGAAAGCTAAATCTTTTTGTGTTGTCTATAGGTCTATAACCTATAACATATCCGAACTCTTATCCCTGTGAAAATAAACCCTCAAAAGCTATACTATCCAACATAATAAAAATAACTGTCAGATATGAATCACATACAGTACATTGTTGACCACATTTATTCCTATAGTTGAATTCAGTTTTCAACACATTTAACTTCCATCTTAATTCCAACTCCTGGTGCTTTAAGATGGGCAATATGAAAACGAGGAAATAAAAGAACTGCTTTAAATCCAAGTGGACATTAGATCTAAGACGGGGTTCCCTAGCCGCAGCACTTCCACTTCCAGAGGTGCGCAGCATAAGTACTATGCCATCAACCGGTAATTAAACATTAATGCTGGGAATATGGTAAAACTTTAACACTAGAGTTTGCACTGGGGCCTAGTTGTGGTGTTGACGGAATTGTTCCATTGGGATAAATTCATGCACAGCCCTGTCAGACCACCTCGCAACAAGGGCTGGGATCCGTTAGGATTTTAACGATTCCGGTTTCTCAACGATTCCCTCTTGACTGTCCGAATCCTAACAGTTCCTTTAACGATTCCTGTATATTTAAAAATATATAATTTTGACTAATGGTAATAGTCCTTGAAATAAAAAAGTTGGAGAACCACTGACTGTGTAATTAACCGATTTCGGTAGCAGTTTAAAAAGTGCCCCCCCCCCCCCTGATTTGTCCGATTCCGGATCCCAACCCTATACTCGCAACACACTTTTAAGTCCCAAGCCACAGGTTGAGGAACACTGCTGCATACATCTATTCCTCTGCCTACTGGGAGTTGATTTGGTGCATTTCTAAACTTTTGTTTTGTTTTAGTTTGTCTATTTTTATGTGTGTATTAGAAGGAAAAAAAAGACAAATAATAGTAATAATCTGAGCAGAAATGAGTGACCTTGCAGAGGTTTATCTTCATCTTTTTATCATTTTCTTATTTTTATCTGTTGCCGTTTGTGTTTATATGTGCCAACCTAACAATGAAACTGGTTGTAATTAAGCTTGTAATGGATGTGCGATATATTATATGTGTTGTGATAAGTAACTCTGAGGAAGGAAAGATATTTTTGATTTGTTTTGTCTTGGCTTGTAGTTTTGCTGTTCATCTTCCGTTTGAAATGGTTTCAGTTGATCCCTTTGTATCAAAGTGTAATGCAAAAGACAGTAAAAAGACATGACTACTACCTCCACTGCAACTGTGTCACTTCTGGTGTCAACTTCATTTTTCTAATTTGCTTTTGTGTCAACATGCTGTCCTTCAGTATGAGGGGGGGGGGAGGGAAGGGTCAAATGATTAGGCCTACATGAGTGCTTTGAACAAGGTGGACCCGCTTGTGTGTAATGCTTTATTGGGTCGTCCGCTCACAGTTAACGGTCTTTGTATTGAGTTGTGCTTGAAATGTACTGTAATTCTGCAAACTGTTAATAAATATTTCAATCAAAAAAATCTATTACCGAGGACTGGCCACAAGGTGGCAGCAATGTAACATGGAAGACAAAGACAGTTCTTTAAGGTCATCACAGGATCCAATTGAACATATGTAGACCGCGGCCATCTTGCAAGCAAAGTGCTAACTAGATGCAAGTTCCCTTTAACGGCCCATACATCCAACAGAAAAGTCCTGTTTGTATAAAATTTGGCATTTAAAAAAAAAATCACTTTCACTTTAACGCCATTCACATTTCACACTTTATAATTCGGCTTACTGTGGACACATGCATGCTGGAACTTTTTACATTGAAATGTTTTGTAGTTTTTGAATTATTTAACTTAAACGCCCAATGCATTGTCAATGGCAATAGCACAAACTTTGGCACACTACTAGTCCTACATCCCATTCAAACTTTAAAATGTTCATCTTACGGTTTGCCTGAAAAAGTATCATTGAAATGTTTTATAGTTGGCACCTCAAACTCAAAGAAACACTTTCACCTAGAAACTCCATTCACACTTTTTGAGTGGTGCCTAAGTGTTGGATTATCCAGTCGTCAAATTATAATGGATGTTGGGTTTGATTGATTGACATTTTTATTCAGTTTGTAGAATGGAGACATTTCAAACGAAGTTATAAAGAGGGAAGTCCGCACACAGGCTCAGCTCCACAGTGTTTCATTTATTTTAAAACACCGACATCCACAAACAGAAACAACGTTTCGGCCATAGACCCATAGTAGGCCGTCATCAGGTGATATGGCTGGCTGGCCAAGCCCCTGTTTGATGGAGAGGTTTATTATGTGGGTGGTGATTGGAGCTATGGAGATGGCTGAGTATCTGAGAAATTTGGAGCGAATATTGTCATGGCCAGTGGCCTTGTTGGGTTGCAGGGCACAACGTTTTTTGAGTATAGAGTACCTCATCAGTTGTTACCATTATCAGTTTAAAATTGCATACTACAGCGTGAGTGTCACACAAAAGCATAAAAAGTAGCAGATCCATAAGCTCGAAACGCGTCGTGAAGCGACAAGTTTTGAGCTTGTCGAACTGCTATTTTTACTATTGTTCGAGGGGTGCTAGCCCCTCCTATGTCCAGCTTTGTGTAAACACAAACATTGTCCTAACGAGTATTGAATGCCATTGACAATGAATGGCCAGTTTTGAGTGTTTGTGCAAACACAAACATTGTGTAAACACAAACATCGAAGACAAAAGTGAGTACCGCAAATTGTGATTGGCCGGAATGAGGTGATGTATGATGATAAGAGCGCCCCTCATTTCCCACGGGTGTGATTTTTTAAATATTTAATTTACATATTTTTTTGTGGTCTACCTGCACAACCTTATAGTGATCTACTGCTAGACTGCGATCTACCTTTTGGGCACCCCTGAACCAGAGGAACCAGGCCTCGTAGGTTACATATCCCGACACAATCTCCAGGGACACAGCAGTGACGTTCCAAAAACTGGGAGCAGCAGTGGCTGACAGGACCCTATGGAAAGATGTGGCATCGAGCACCTCGACGACAGTCGAAGGATGATGATGATGATGATGATGATGAGGTATCTACTTTATACTTCTACTACATTATCTCAGAGACGTTGTACTTTATATTTCTATTACTATTAGTATACATATTTTGAAAAATCTGCTCAGGTCAGCTTGCTCTCGACAGCCCAATATTGCTGATTTGTCTTTTGGGTGTTTATGTTCCAAAACTCAACTTGAACACGACTTACTGTGCTGTGCTGGAACCAATAATCTACATTCTGCATCGTGGCTGTTTAGCCCATAGTGCCAGAAAGAATGTCTATCTTTCCAGTGGATGCTGTCTGTCTGTGGCTTATTTTAATAATAAAACATCCTTCTCAGGTTGGGTCTGACTGTCAGTGTGGGTGGGTGGGAGCACATGAATTATACATTAAGACCAACTGGAAGAAGAGCTCTGACAGAACATTGCTGTATCTCAGTGGTTCTCAACCAGTGGTCCAGGGACCACTGGTTGAGAACGGACCCTTTGGGTGCATTCAGTTTCATCTTACACTCTCAAGAGTCAAGTTATCGTTAAACAGCTGCATGACAGCATTACTTAATTTAAATGAAGTAGTCTACACATCAACGTCAATACAGCATGGAATTATGGTAACGATAACAAAATAATCCAAAGTTTTGGGTCTGAGAGGCTAAATCTCTCCTTTCTTTCTTTCTTTCTTTCTTTCTTTCTTTCTTTCTTTCCCACATATGCACACTCTACGTCTACACTAGTCTACCCCAATCTCTCTCTCCTAGAAGCAGTAGGCCTACTATACCTTTCTACCTTTCTATTTATACAGTACATGATTCCTCACATTAACTAGATACCATGTTAAACATTTAAAGTATAGAGAGGTTTTCAGTGTGTCACTCTCTGACGGAGAGAGAGAGGGTGTGTCAGCTGTGTCCCCTAGAGACCCCTGTTTTAAGTGTACACACGCATGTCACACGCAAATCGTGTGTGTGTGTGTGTGTGTGTGTGTGTGTGGGTGGGGGGGGGTTGATAGGCAGAGTGGTGCTGAGCTGGACATTTTTCTTTCAGTCAGGCTGGCTATATATGGTCTCTGATCTGGTGGCCTTCAATCTATGTTCATTACACTGAATCAATGTTGAACTCTCTCTCTCCCCCCCCCCTCTCTCTCTCTCTCTCTCTCTCTCTCTCTCTCTCTCTTTCTCTCTCTCCCCCCCTCTCTGTCCTTCACTCCGCTGCTGTCACGATTTAGTTTCTCCCGTGTTTCCTCTCAATCAATTCCTCACCTCACCCCCCCTTTCTCTCTTATCTTGCAGAGAGAGAGGAATACAGATGGGTTTGTTTTGAGATAGGAGTTCTGCCTGCCTTCTCTAAGAGTATAAACCACTGTACATCAAAACTAAAACAAATATGGATTGATGGATTCAGAATCATGAAAACCACCTAGTTTAACACGTCAAATGCTACTTAAAGCGTAATTTTTTTTTTAAACATTTTTGCCTTATAGGATGTTAATAGTATGGTCACATTATTAACCCCTATAAAAATAAATGCTCAATACCAACATCTGGTCAGCAAGTGGATTCATGAATGTATGTATATCCTGAAAAGGAATCTTTGAAATGTTTAATAGTTTTAGAAATATAGTGCTTTCAAATTTTAGACATTTACAATGGGGCTCAATGGCAGAAATTGGCACGTCAAAAAAGCACGTTCACCTAGAAACTCCATTCACACTTTTTATTATTCAGCTTACTGTGGAGACACATGCTGGAACTTTTTACTTTGAAATGTTTTGTAGTTTCTGAGTTATTTACCTTAAACGCCCAATGCATTCTCTATCGCAATAGCACGAACGTTGGCATGCTACTAGTCCTACATACTTACACCTAGCAACCCCATTCTAGCCTACTTAGGTTCATCTTACGGTGGACATGTTTGCCTGAAAAGGAATCTTTGAAATGTTTCATAGTTTTAGAAATATAGTGCTTTCAAATTTGAGACATTTAACATGGGGCTCAATGGCAGCTCTATAGGCACGTCAAAAGTCACTTTCACCTAGAAACTCCATTCACACTTTTTATTATTCAGCTTACTGTGGAGACACATGCTGGAACTTTTTTTTATTTTTATGTTTTGTAGTTTATGAGTTATTTAACTTAAACGCCCAATGCATTCTCTATGGCAATAGCACAACATTTGGCATGCTACTAGTCCTACATACTTACACCTAGCAACCCCATTCTAGCCTACTTAGGTTCATCTTACGGTGGACATGTTTGCCTGAAAAGGAATCTTTGAAATGTTTCATAGTTTTAGAAATATAGTGCTTTCAAATTTGAGACATTTAACATGGGGCTCAATGGCAGCTCTATAGGCACGTCAAAAGTCACTTTCACCTAGAAACTCCATTCACACTTTTTATTATTCAGCTTACTGTGGAGACACATGCTGGAACTTTTTTTTATTTTTATGTTTTGTAGTTTATGAGTTATTTAACTTAAACGCCCAATGCATTCTCTATGGCAATAGCACAAAATTTGGCATGCTACTAGTCCTACATACTTACACCTAGCAACCCCATTCTAGCCTACTTAGGTTCATCTTACGGTGGACATGTTTGCCTGAAAAGGAATCTTTGAAATGTTTCATAGTTTTAGAAATATAGTGCTTTCAAATTTGAGACATTTAACATGGGGCTCAATGGCAGCTCTATAGGCAAGTCAAAAGTCACTTTCACCTAGAAACTCCATTCACACTTTTTATTATTCAGCTTACTGTGGAGACACATGCTGGAACTTTTTTTCTTTTTTTATGTTTTGTAGTTTATGAGTTATTTAACTTAAACGCCCAATGCATTCTCTATGGCAATAGCACAAACTTTGGCATGCTACTAGTCCTACATACTTACACCTAGCAACCCCATTCTAGCCTACTTAGGTTCATCTTACGGTGGACATGTTTGCCTGAAAAGGAATCTTTGAAATGTTTCATAGTTTTAGAAATATAGTGCTTTCAAATTTGAGACATTTAACATGGGGCTCAATGGCAGCTCTATAGGCACGTCAAAAGTCACTTTCACCTAGAAACTCCATTCACACTTTTTATTATTCAGCTTACTGTGGAGACACATGCTGGAACTTTTTTTTTTTTAATGTTTTGTAGTTTATGAGTTATTTAACTTAAACGCCCAATGCATTCTCTATGGCAATAGCACAAAATTTGGCATGCTACTAGTCCTACATACTTACACCTAGCAACCCCATTCTAGCCTACTTAGGTTCATCTTACGGTGGACATGTTTGCCTGAAAAGGAATCTTTGAAATGTTTCATAGTTTTAGAAATATAGTGCTTTCAAATTTGAGACATTTAACATGGGGCTCAATGGCAGCTCTATAGGCAAGTCAAGAGTCACTTTCACCTAGAAACTCCATTCACACTTTTTATTATTCAGCTTACTGTGGAGACACATGCTGGAACTTTTTTTTATTTTTATGTTTTGTAGTTTATGAGTTATTTAACTTAAACGCCCAATGCATTCTCTATGGCAATAGCACAAAATTTGGCATGCTACTAGTCCTACATACTTACACCTAGCAACCCCATTCTAGCCTACTTAGGTTCATCTTACGGTGGACATGTTTGCCTGAAAAGGAATCTTTGAAATGTTTCATAGTTTTAGAAATATAGTGCTTTCAAATTTGAGACATTTAACATGGGGCTCAATGGCAGCTCTATAGGCAAGTCAAGAGTCACTTTCACCTAGAAACTCCATTCACACTTTTTATTATTCAGCTTACTGTGGA
This sequence comes from Protomyctophum parallelum, assembly GCF_964188405.1. Lineage (NCBI taxonomy): Eukaryota > Metazoa > Chordata > Actinopteri > Myctophiformes > Myctophidae > Protomyctophum > Protomyctophum parallelum. The sequence continues at coordinate 18,926,533 of NC_139705.1, read as the reverse complement.
GACACATGCTGGAACTTTTTTTTATTTTTATGTTTTGTAGTTTATGAGTTATTTAACTTAAACGCCCAATGCATTCTCTATGGCAATAGCACAAAATTTGGCATGCTACTAGTCCTACATACTTACACCTAGCAACCCCATTCTAGCCTACTTAGGTTCATCTTACGGTGGACATGTTTGCCTGAAAAGGAATCTTTGAAATGTTTCATAGTTTTAGAAATATAGTGCTTTCAAATTTGAGACATTTAACATGGGGCTCAATGGCAGCTCTATAGGCACGTCAAAAGTCACTTTCACCTAGAAACTCCATTCACACTTTTTATTATTCAGCTTACTGTGGAGACACATGCTGGAACTTTTTTTTATTTTTATGTTTTGTAGTTTATGAGTTATTTAACTTAAACGCCCAATGCATTCTCTATGGCAATAGCACAAAATTTGGCATGCTACTAGTCCTACATACTTACACCTAGCAACCCCATTCTAGCCTACTTAGGTTCATCTTACGGTGGACATGTTTGCCTGAAAAGGAATCTTTGAAATGTTTCATAGTTTTAGAAATATAGTGCTTTCAAATTTGAGACATTTAACATGGGGCTCAATGGCAGCTCTATAGGCACGTCAAAAGTCACTTTCACCTAGAAACTCCATTCACACTTTTTATTATTCAGCTTACTGTGGAGACACATGCTGGAACTTTTTTTTATTTTTATGTTTTGTAGTTTATGAGTTATTTAACTTAAACGCCCAATGCATTCTCTATGGCAATAGCACAACATTTGGCATGCTACTAGTCCTACATACTTACACCTAGCAACCCCATTCTAGCCTACTTAGGTTCATCTTACGGTGGACATGTTTGCCTGAAAAGGAATCTTTGAAATGTTTCATAGTTTTAGAAATATAGTGCTTTCAAATTTGAGACATTTAACATGGGGCTCAATGGCAGCTCTATAGGCACGTCAAAAGTCACTTTCACCTAGAAACTCCATTCACACTTTTTATTATTCAGCTTACTGTGGAGACACATGCTGGAACTTTTTTTTATTTTTATGTTTTGTAGTTTATGAGTTATTTAACTTAAACGCCCAATGCATTCTCTATGGCAATAGCACAAAATTTGGCATGCTACTAGTCCTACATACTTACACCTAGCAACCCCATTCTAGCCTACTTAGGTTCATCTTACGGTGGACATGTTTGCCTGAAAAGGAATCTTTGAAATGTTTCATAGTTTTAGAAATATAGTGCTTTCAAATTTGAGACATTTAACATGGGGCTCAATGGCAGCTCTATAGGCAAGTCAAAAGTCACTTTCACCTAGAAACTCCATTCACACTTTTTATTATTCAGCTTACTGTGGAGACACATGCTGGAACTTTTTTTCTTTTTTTATGTTTTGTAGTTTATGAGTTATTTAACTTAAACGCCCAATGCATTCTCTATGGCAATAGCACAAACTTTGGCATGCTACTAGTCCTACATACTTACACCTAGCAACCCCATTCTAGCCTACTTAGGTTCATCTTACGGTGGACATGTTTGCCTGAAAAGGAATCTTTGAAATGTTTCATAGTTTTAGAAATATAGTGCTTTCAAATTTGAGACATTTAACATGGGGCTCAATGGCAGCTTCTATAGGCACGTCAAAAGTCACTTTCACCTAGAAACTCCATTCACACTTTTTATTATTCAGCTTACTGTGGAGACACATGCTGGAACTTTTTTTTTTTTTTATGTTTTGTAGTTTATGAGTTATTTAACTTAAACGCCCAATGCATTCTCTATGGCAATAGCACAAAATTTGGCATGCTACTAGTCCTACATACTTACACCTAGCAACCCCATTCTAGCCTACTTAGGTTCATCTTACGGTGGACATGTTTGCCTGAAAAGGAATCTTTGAAATGTTTCATAGTTTTAGAAATATAGTGCTTTCAAATTTGAGACATTTAACATGGGGCTCAATGGCAGCTCTATAGGCAAGTCAAGAGTCACTTTCACCTAGAAACTCCATTCACACTTTTTATTATTCAGCTTACTGTGGAGACACATGCTGGAACTTTTTTTTATTTTTATGTTTTGTAGTTTATGAGTTATTTAACTTAAACGCCCAATGCATTCTCTATGGCAATAGCACAAAATTTGGCATGCTACTAGTCCTACATACTTACACCTAGCAACCCCATTCTAGCCTACTTAGGTTCATCTTACGGTGGACATGTTTGCCTGAAAAGGAATCTTTGAAATGTTTCATAGTTTTAGAAATATAGTGCTTTCAAATTTGAGACATTTAACATGGGGCTCAATGGCAGCTCTATAGGCAAGTCAAGAGTCACTTTCACCTAGAAACTCCATTCACACTTTTTATTATTCAGCTTACTGTGGAGACACATGCTGGAACTTTTTTTTATTTTTATGTTTTGTAGTTTATGAGTTATTTAACTTAAACGCCCAATGCATTCTCTATGGCAATAGCACAAAATTTGGCATGCTACTAGTCCTACATACTTACACCTAGCAACCCCATTCTAGCCTACTTAGGTTCATCTTACGGTGGACATGTTTGCCTGAAAAGGAATCTTTGAAATGTTTCATAGTTTTAGAAATATAGTGCTTTCAAATTTGAGACATTTAACATGGGGCTCAATGGCAGCTCTATAGGCACGTCAAAAGTCACTTTCACCTAGAAACTCCATTCACACTTTTTATTATTCAGCTTACTGTGGAGACACATGCTGGAACTTTTTTTTATTTTTATGTTTTGTAGTTTATGAGTTATTTAACTTAAACGCCCAATGCATTCTCTATGGCAATAGCACAAAATTTGGCATGCTACTAGTCCTACATACTTACACCTAGCAACCCCATTCTAGCCTACTTAGGTTCATCTTACGGTGGACATGTTTGCCTGAAAAGGAATCTTTGAAATGTTTCATAGTTTTAGAAATATAGTGCTTTCAAATTTGAGACATTTAACATGGGGCTCAATGGCAGCTCTATAGGCACGTCAAAAGTCACTTTCACCTAGAAACTCCATTCACACTTTTTATTATTCAGCTTACTGTGGAGACACATGCTGGAACTTTTTTTTATTTTTATGTTTTGTAGTTTATGAGTTATTTAACTTAAACGCCCAATGCATTCTCTATGGCAATAGCACAAAATTTGGCATGCTACTAGTCCTACATACTTACACCTAGCAACCCCATTTTAGCCTACTTAGGTTCATCTTACGGTGGACATGTTTGCCTGAAAAGGAATCTTTGAAATGTTTCATAGTTTTAGAAATATAGTGCTTTCAAATTTGAGACATTTAACATGGGGCTCAATGGCAGCTCTATAGGCACGTCAAAAGTCACTTTCACCTAGAAACTCCATTCACACTTTTTATTATTCAGCTTACTGTGGAGACACATGCTGGAACTTTTTTTTATTTTTATGTTTTGTAGTTTATGAGTTATTGTGGGCTCGCCACAGCGAGCACACACTAGTTACTCTCAGTTTATATTTATTGTGGGCTCGCCACAGCGAGCACACACTAGATATTGCCAGTTTATATTTATTCCGCTTCTTTATTCCGCCGTTTTTTTGGCACCTAACTACTTCCGCATAGTTTATACTAGAAATTTAGTTCAAACTTCAAACTGTTCAGCTCTTTGCAGTTATTTATGCTCCAATTAGAATTTTTACAAAGTTTTATACTTTTTATACTTTTTAACTTTTTAACTTTTTTTTACATTCTTTATAGTGAGAGTCGATGGAAGAAAGGTCCCATTTTTCACAGTTAACTTTTTTGAGCTCTTATTACTCCATCATACTTTCACTTTGAAACTTCATTCAAACTTTATAATGTTCATCTATCTTTGAACTTTCATTGGTGAAAAAGTTGTTTTGAAAAAGTTTATACTTTTTAAAATATTTAACTTTATTTATGTTTTTTTCCTCCCATTGACAATGTATGGGATTTATCTCTAAATCAACCTCACTTTTGCAGCCTCATTACTCTGGCATACTTTGTCGTAGAAACGTGATTTAAACTTTAGAAAGCTCACACGACTCTGGACTTTTTCGTGGTTCAAACCGTATTCGAATACGTTAAACGTTTTTTCCGAAATCGCAGTTCAATCGCAGGCCGTTTCGCCTAATTAGTGCCAAGTTAGAGTGCAGTGCTTCTTTCACTAGAGTGCGGGAAGTGAAAATCTTTCCTTGAAAATTTACCAAACAAATTGCCGTCCCGGCCAAAATATTCACTTTACACGCATGTCCTTTGGTCATTTTGTAGCCACACATGTCCTCTTTCACACAATGTGACCACCAAAACACAGAGACATACAGAATGTGAACTACGGCCTTTTAAGTGACACAAATACAGTCAATCTGCTCATTGACCTCAATTGTAAAATCCTTACGAGGAAATTATCGCGATGACAATTCTTAACTCGCTCTTATAACCACATTTTCGATCGTACCAACACCAAAATCGCACATGGTGTACCTCAATATCTCAGGCCACTCACAGCGAAGAAATTATTTGCATTCGACTTTTACTTTTTGCGATAGAGCAATTTGTTCGGGCATAGTTTCCCCCCATTCAAGACCATTCAAGATCAAGACCTTCAAGTTGCGCGCCACTTGTTTGTCTTTTACACTTCCACAGCTGAGACATATAAGAGCTTAATTACAGGGCTGAAATTAAAGTTACAAGATCTCAATGAGTTGCTCTGCGATACCTTGTGGGCTTGTAGGTCTGCTATTTGTGCAATTGGATGGCCTTTACACAGCTCTCGCAAGAGCACGCACGCACGCATGCACGCACGCACACACACACCCTGTCTTCCTATTGGCTGGCCTTTACACAGCTCTCGCAAGTGCACGCACGCACGCACGCACGCACACACGCACGCACACACACACACACACGTTTATAAAAAAATATTTTCAAAAAAATAAAAAAAAAATTAAAAAATTAAAAAAACTTTAAAAAAAATAAATAAATGAAAAAAAATGATTTTTTTTAAAAAAAATTAAAAAAAATTAAAAAAATTAAAAAAATGAAAAAAATTAAAAAAATTAAAAATAAAATAAAAATTGAAAAAAAATGAAAAAAATGAAAACTTAAAAATTAGCATGTTAGCATTAGCATGTTAGCATGTTAGCATGTTAGCATGTTAGCATTAGCATGTTGACATTAGCATGTTAGCATGATAGCATTAGCATGTTAGCATGTTAGCATTAGCATGTTAGCATGTTAGCATTAGCATGTTAGCATTAGCATGTTAACATTAGCATGTTAGCATGTTAGCATGATAGCATTAGCATGTTAGCATGTTAGCATTAGCATGTTAGCATGTTAGCATTAGCATGTTAGCATGTTAGCATTAGCATGTTAGCATGATAGCATTAGCATGTTATCATTAGCATGTTAGCATGTTAGCATTAGCATGTTAGCATTAGCATGTTAGTATGTTAGCATTAGCATGTTAGCATGATACCATTAGCATGTTAGCATTAGCATGTTAGCATGTTAGCATTAGCATGTTAGCATTAGCATGTTAGCATGATAGCATTAGCATGTTAGCATGTTAGCATTAGCATGTTAGCATGTTAGCATTAGCATGTTAGCATGTTAGCATTAGCATGTTAGCATGATAGCATTAGCATGTTAGCATTAGCATGTTAGCATGTTAGCATTAGCATGTTAGCATTAGCATGTTAGCATTAGCATGATAGCATTAGCATGTTAACATTAGCATGTTAGCATGATAGCATTAGCATGTTAGCATTAGCATGTTAGCATGTTAGCATTAGCATGTTAGCATTAGCATGATTAAAAAATTAAAAAATGAAAAAAATGAAAAACATTAAAAAATTAAAACTAACTTTTTTTTAAACTTAAAAGGAAAAAAATAATAATAAAGAACTTAATATTTTTTATCTTAATATTTTTTTAAAGAAATATCTTAGACCATTATCAATAATCATTGTGTTTATGCTTTTAAAGATAGGCCTATATGCTATTTGAACCTTCTATTTACATGTAAAAGTATGCTATTTCTGTTAAGCTCATGAATGCTTTTATATGTATACTCCATTGGATTGACTATTTTTTTTCTTTTTTACCTTTTCTTGATTCATCAAGAATACATTGTAAAGCATTATTCATACATTACAAATCATTAGTAGACAGTAATACTTTACTTACTTTATTCTGCCCCTTTTTGGGCATCATACTACTTCCACATACTTTATTTCCGCTTTATGCAGTTATTTATGCTTAAACTATAGTTTTTACAAATGTTCATACTTTTTTAACTTTTACTTCAGCTTTAATACATTTTCTACTTTTCTTTACAATATGTTACAGTCCAGAAATTTTGATTATGGACTTAGACCACCAATGGTAACACCATTACTCCGGTCCCCGAGTTTCAAACTTGACACGGCAATAACTTTATACAAAGCATTTTACGCGAGCCCACGCAGTTTCTACAGGAACTGCTTTCTAGTTGTGGGCTCGCCACAGCGAGCACACAATAGTTATTGCCAGCCTATATTTGTGGGCTCGCCACAGCGAGCACACAATAGTTATTGGCAGCCTATATTTGTGGGCTCGCCTCAGCGAGCACACTATTGTTACCCTTGGATTTCAAACTTCGGTATCCTACTAGTTCCACATACTTTATGCTAGAAATTTAGTTCAAACTTCAAACTGTTCAGCTCTTTGCAGTTATTTATGCTTCAATTGGAATTTTTACAATTTTTTATACTTTTTATACTTTTTAACTTTTTAACTTTTTAAACTTCCTCCCATAGACAATGTATGGCATTTTATCTCTAAATCAACCTCACTTTTGCAGCCTCATTACTCTGGCATACTTTGTCGTAGAAACGTGATTTAAACTTTAGAAAGCTCACACGACTCTGGACTTTTTCGTGGTTCAAACCGTATTCGAATACGTTAAACGGTTTTTCCGAAATCGCAGTTCAATCGCAGGCCGTTTCGCCTAATTAGTGCCAACTTAGAGTGCAGGGCTTCTTTCACTAGAGTGTACAAACAGAAAATCTTTCCTTGAAAATTTACCAAACAAATTGCCGTCCCGGCCAAAATATTCACTTTACACGCATGTTCTTTGGTCATTTTGTAGCCACACATGTCCTCTTTCACACAATGTGACCACCAAAACACAGAGACATACAGAATGTGAACTACGGCCTTTTAAGTGACACAAATACAGTCAATCTGCTCATTGACCTCCATAGTAAAATCCTTACGAGGAAATTATCGCGATGACAATTCTTAACTCGCTCTTATAACCACATTTTCGATCGTACCAACACCACAATCGCACATGGTGTACCTCAATATCTCAGGCCACTCACAGCGAAGAAATTATTTGCATTCGACTTTTACTTTTTGCGATAGAGCAATTTGTTCGGGCATAGTTTCCCCCCATTCAGAACCATTGTAAAATAAGAGATCAAGTTGCGCGCCACTTGTTTGTCTTTTACACTTCCACAGCTGAGACATATAAGGGCTTAATTACAGGGCTGAAATTAAAGTTACAAGATCTCAATGAGTTGCTCTGCGATACCTTGTGGGCTTGTAGGTCTGCTATTTGTGCAATTGGATGGCCTTTACACAGCTTTACACATGCACGCACGCACACACACACCCTGTCTTCCTATTGGCTGGCCTTTACACAGCTCTCGCAAGTGCACGCACGCACGCACGCACGCACGCACGCACGCACGAACGCACACACACACACACACGTTTATAAAAAAATATTTTCAAAAAAAATAAAAAAAATAAAAAAACTTAAAAAAAATAAAAAAAATAAAAAAACTTAAAAAAAATTAAAAAAAATAAAAAAAATGAAAAAAATGAAAAAAAATGAAAAAAATGAAAAAAATGAAAAAAATTGAAAAAAATGAAAAAAAATGAAAAAAATGAAAAAAATTGAAAAAAATGAAAAAAATGAAAAAAATGAAAAAAATGAAAACTTAAAAATATTTTTTTTTCTTTTTTACTTAAAAAGAAAAAACTTCAATTTTTTAGATTTTTTTTTTTTTTTTTACATTTAAAGAAAAACTTTAAAAACACTTCTACAACTTCCACATACTTTATTCTGCTTAAACTATAGTTTTTACACATTTTCATACTTTTTTTAACTTTTACTTCAGCTTTAATGCATTTTCTACTTTTCTTTACAATATGCTACAGTCCCGAAATTTTGATTATAGATTTAGAACACCAATGGTAACACCATTACTCCGGTCCCCGAGTTTCAAACTTGACACGGCAATAACTTTATACAAAGCATTTTACGCGAGCCCACGCAGTTTCTACAGGAACTGCTTTCTAGTTATTCTTATTCTTTATTCCGCCCTTTTTTTGGCACCTAACTACTTCCGCATACTTTATACTAGAAATTTAGTTCAAACTTCAAACTGTTCAGCTCTTTGCAGTTATTTATGCTCCAATTAGAATTTTTACAAAGTTTTATACTTTTTATACTTTTCAACTTTTTAACTTTTTTTTACATTCTTTATAGTGAGAGTCGATGGAAGAAAGGTCCCATTTTTCACAGTTAACTTTTTTGAGCTCTTATTACTCCGTCATACTTTCACTTTGAAACTTCATTCAAACTTTATAATGTTCATCTATCTTTGAACTTTAATTGGTGAAAAAGTTGTTTTGAAAAAGTTTATACTTTTTAAAATATTTAACTTTATTTATAGTTTTTTCCTCCCATTGACAATGTATGGGATTTATCTCTAAATCAACCTCACTTTTGCAGCCTCATTACTCTGGCATACTTTGTCGTAGAAACGTGATTTAAACTTTAGAAAGCTCACACGACTCTGGACTTTTTCGTGGTTCAAACCGTATTCGAATACGTTAAACGTTTTTTCCGAAATCGCAGTTCAATCGCAGGCCGTTTCGCCTAATTAGTGCCAACTTAGAGTGCGGGCTTTTTTCACTAGAGTGCGTAGAACAGAAAATCTTTCCTTGAAAATTTACCAAACAAATTGCCGTCCCGGCCAAGATATTCACTTTACACGCATGTCCTTTGGTCATTTTGTAGCCACACATGTCCTCTTTCACACAATGTGACCACCAAAACACAGAGACATACAGAATGTGAACTACGGCCTTTTAAGTGACACAAATACAGTCAATCTGCTCATTGACATCCATTGTAGAAATCTTACGAGGAAATTATTGCGATGACAATTCTTAACTCGCTCTTATAACCACATTTTCGATCGTACCAACACCACAATCGCACATGGTGTACCTCAATATCTCAGGCCACTCACAGCGAAAGAATTATTTGCATTCGACTTTTACTTTTTGCGATAGAGCAATTTGTTCGGGCATAGTTTCCCCCCATTCAGAACCATTGTAAAATAAGAGATCAAGTTGCGCGCCACTTGTTTGTCTTTTACACTTCCACAGCTGAGACATATAAGGGCTTAATTACAGGGCTGAAATTAAAGTTACAAGATCTCAATGAGTTGCTCTGCGATACCTTGTGGGCTTGTAGGTCTGCTATTTGTGCAATTGGATGGCCTTTACACAGATAGATCAGATAGAGATGAAAAAGTATTTTCAAAAAAGTCTTTTCAAAAGTATTTTCAAAAAAGTATTTTCAAAAAAGTATTTTCAAAAAAGTATTTTCAAAAAAGTATTTTCAAAAAAGTATTTTCAAAAAAATTAAAAAAATGAAAAAAAAATGAAAAAATTAAAAAAATTAAAAAAAATTAAAAAAAATTAAAAAAATGAAAAAAAATGAAAAAAATTTAAAAAAATGAAAAAAATGAAAAAAAATAAAAAAAATGAAAAAAATGAAAAAAAAATGAAAAAAATGAAAACTTAAAAAAAAAAAAATCTTTTTTACTTAAAAAGAAAAAACTTCAATTCTTTAGATTTTTTTTTTTTTTTTTACATTTAAAGAAAAACTTTAAAAACACTTCTACAACTTCCACATACTTTATTCTGCTTAAACTATAGTTTTTACACATTTTCATACTTTTTTTAACTTTTACTTCAGCTTTAATGCATTTTCTACTTTTCTTTACAATATGCTACAGTCCCGAAATTTTGATTATAGATTTAGAACACCAATGGTAACATCATTACTCCGGTCCCCGAGTTTCAAACTTGACACGGCAATAACTTTATACAAAGCATTTTACGCGAGCCCACGCAGTTTCTACAGGAACTGCTTTCTAGTTATTTGTTTATTCTTCTTTATTCCACCCTTTTTTCGGTTTCCTACTACTTCCACATACTTTATGCTAGAAATTTAGTTCAAACTTCAAACTGTTCAGCTCTTTGCAGTTATTATTGCTCCAATTAGAATTTTTACAAAGTTTTATACTTTTTATACTTTTTAACTTTTTAACTTTTTTTTACATTCTTTATAGTGAGAGTCGATGGAAGAAAGGTCCCATTTTTCACAGTTAACTTTTTTGAGCTCTTATTACTCCGTCATACTTTCACTTTGAAACTTCATTCAAACTTTATAATGTTCATCTATCTTTGAACTTTCATTGGTGAAAAAGTTGTTTTGAAAAAGTTTATACTTTTTAAAATATTTAACTTTATTTATAGTTTTTTCCTCCCATCGACAATGTATGGGATTTATCTCTAAATCAACCTCACTTTTGCAGCCTCATTACTCTGGCATACTTTGTCGTAGAAACGTGATTTAAACTTTAGAAAGCTCACACGACTCTGGACTTTTTCGTGGTTCAAACCGTATTAGAATACGTTAAACGGTTTTTTCGAAATCGCAGTTCAATCGCAGGCCGTTTCGCCTAATTAGTGCCAACTTAGAGTGCGGGCTTTTTTCACTAGAGTGCGTAGAACAGAAAATCTTTCCTTGAAAATTTACCAAACAAATTGCCGTCCCGGCCAAAATATTCATTTTCTACGCATGTCCTTTGGTCATTTTGTAGCCACACATGTCCTCTTTCACACAATGTGACCACCAAAACACAGAGACATACAGAATGTGAACTACGGCCTTTTAAGTGACACAAATACAGTCAAGCTGCTCATTGACATCCATTGTAGAAATCTTACGAGGACATTATCGCGATGACAATTCTTAACTCGCTCTTATAACCACATTTTCGATCGTACCAACACCACAATCGCACATGGTGTACCTCAATATCTCAGGCCACTCACAGCGAAGAAATTATTTGCATTCGACTTTTACTTTTTGCGATAGAGCAATTTGTTCGGGCATAGTTTCCCCCCATTCAAGACCATTCAAGATCAAGACCTTCAAGTTGCGCGCCACTTGTTTGTCTTTTACACTTCCACAGCTGAGACATATAAGAGCTTAATTACAGGGCTGAAATTAAAGTTACAAGATCTCAATGAGTTGCTCTGCGATACCTTGTGGGCTTGTAGGTCTGCTATTTGTGCAATTGGATGGCCTTTACACAGCTCTCGCAAGAGCACGCACGCACGCATGCACGCACGCACGCATGCACGCACGCACACACACACCCTGTCTTCCTATTGGCTGGCCTTTACACAGCTCTCGCAAGTGCACGCACGCATGCACGCACGCACGCACACGCACACACACACACACACACACACACACACGTTTATAAAAAAATATTTTCAAAAAAAATAAAAAAAAAATTAAAAATTAAAAAAACTTAAAAAAAATGAAAAAAATTTAAAAAAATTAAAAAAAATTAAAATAAATTAAAAAAATTAAAAAAATGAAAAAATTGAAAAAAATTGAAAAAAATGAAAAAAATGAAAACTTAAAAATTAGCATGTTAGCATTAGCATGTTAGCATGTTAGCATGTTAGCATTAGCATGATAGCATTAGCATGTTAGCATGATAGCATTAGCATGTTAGCATGTTAGCATTAGCATGTTGACATTAGCATGTTAGCATGATAGCATTAGCATGTTAGCATGTTAGCATTAGCATGTTAGCATTAGCATGTTAGCATGTTAGCATTAGCATGTTAGCATTAGCATGTTAACATTAGCATGTTAGCATGTTAGCATGATGGCATTAGCATGTTAGCATGTTAGCATTAGCATGTTAGCATGTTAGCATTAGCATGTTAGCATGTTAGCATGTTAGCATTAGCATGTTAGCATGATAGCATTAGCATGTTATCATTAGCATGTTATCATTAGCATGTTAGCATGTTAGCATTAGCATGTTAGCATTAGCATGTTAGCATGTTAGCATGATAGCATTAGCATGTTAGCATGTTAGCATGTTAGCATGTTAGCATGTTAGCATGTTAGCATTAGCATGTTAGCATGTTAGCATGTTAGCATGATAGCATTAGCATGTTAGCATGTTAGCATTAGCATGTTAGCATTAGCATGTTAGCATTAGCATGTTAGCATTAGCATGTTAGCATTAGCATGATAGCATTAGCATGTTAACATTAGCATGTTAGCATGATAGCATTAGCATGTTAGCATGTTAGCATTAGCATGTTAGCATGTTAGCATTAGCATGATTAAAAAATTAAAAAATTAAAAAAAATGAAAAACATTAACAAAATTAAAACTTTAACTTTTTTTTAAACTTAAAAGGAAAAAAATAATAATAAAGAACTTAATATTTTTTATCTTAATATTTTTTTTAAGAAATATCTTAGACCATTATCAATAATCATTGTGTTTATGCTTTTAAAGATAGGCCTATATGCTATTTGAACCTTCTTTTTACATGTAAAAGTATGCTATTTCTGTTAAGCTCATGAATGCTTTTATATGTATACTCCATTGGATTGACTATATATTTTTTTTTTACCTTTTCTTGATTCATCAAGAATACATTGTAAAGCATTATTCATACATTACAAATCATTAGTAGACAGTAATACTTTACTTACTTTATTCTGCCCCTTTTTGGGCATCATACTACTTCCACATACTTTATTTCCGCTTTATGCAGTTATTTATGCTTAAACTATAGTTTTTACACATTTTCATACTTTTTTTTAACTTTTACTTCAGCTTTAATGCATTTTCTACTTTTGTTTACAATATGCTACAGTCCCGAAATTTTGATTATAGATTTAGAACACCAATGGTAACACCATTACTCCGGTCCCCGAGTTTCAAACTTGACACGGCAATAACTTTATACAAAGCATTTTACGCGAGCCCACGCAGTTTCTACAGGAACTGCTTTCTAGTTATTATTATTCCAATTTCCGCCTTTTTCTTTCGGTTTCCTACTACTTCCACATACTTTATGCTAGAAATTTAGTTCAAACTTCAAACTGTTCAGCTCTTTGCAGTTATTATTGCTCCAATTAGAATTTTTACAAAGTTTTATACTTTTTATACTTTTTAACTTTTTAACTTTTTTTTACATTCTTTATAGTGAGAGTCGATGGAAGAAATGTCCCATTTTTCACAGTTAACTTTTTTGAGCTCTTATTACTCCGTCATACTTTCACTTTGAAACTTCATTCAAACTTTATAATGTTCATCTATCTTTGAACTTTCATTGGTGAAAAAGTTGTTTTGAAAAAGTTTATACTTTTTTAAATATTTAACTTTATTTATAGTTTTTTCCTCCCATTGACAATGTATGGGATTTATCTCTAAATCAACCTCACTTTTGCAGCCTCATTACTCTGGCATACTTTGTCGTAGAAACGTGATTTAAACTTTAGAAAGCTCACACGACTCTGGACTTTTTCGTGGTTCAAACCGTATTCGAATACGTTAAACGGTTTTTCCGAAATCGCAGTTCAATCGCAGGCCGTTTCGCCTAATTAGTGCCAAGTTAGAGTGCAGGGCTTCTTTCACTAGAGTGTGTGAACAGAAAATCTTTCCTTGAAAATCTACCAAACAAATTGCCGTCCCGGCCAAAATATTCACTTTACACGCATGTCCTTTGGTCATTTTGTAGCCACACATGTCCTCTTTCACACAATGTGACCACCAAAACACAGAGACATACAGAATGTGAACTACGGCCTTTTAAGTGACACAAATACAGTCAATCTGCTCATTGACCTCAATTGTAAAATCCTTACGAGGAAATTATCGCGATGACAATTCTTAACTCGCTCTTATAACCACATTTTCGATCGTACCAACACCAGAATCGCACATGGTGTACCTCAATATCTCAGGCCACTCACAGCGAAAAAATTATTTGCATTCGACTTTTACTTTTTGCGATAGAGCAATTTGTTCGGGCATAGTTTCCCCCCATTCAGAACCATTGTAAAATAAGAGATCAAGTTGCGCGCCACTTGTTTGTCTTTTACACTTCCACAGCTGAGACATATAAGGGCTTAATTACAGGGCTGAAATTAAAGTTACAAGATCTCAATGAGTTGCTCTGCGATACCTTGTGGGCTTGTAGGTCTGCTATTTGTGCAATTGGATGGCCTTTACACAGCTTTACACATGCACGCACGCACACACACACCCTGTCTTCCTATTGGCTGGCCTTTACACAGCTCTCGCAAGTGCACGCACGCACGCACGCACGCACGCACGCACGCACGCACGCACACACACACACACACGTTTATAATAAAATATTTTCAAAAAAAAAAAATATATATAAAAAAAATAAAAAAACTTAAAAAAAATTAAAACAATAAAAAAATTAAAAAAAATGAAAAAAATGAAAAAAATGAAAAAAATTAAAAAAAATGAAAAAATTGAAAAAAAATGAAAAAAATAAAAAAATGAAAAAAATGAAAAAAATGAAAAAAATGAAAAAAATGAAAACTTAAAAATATTTTTTTTTCTTTTTTACTTAAAAAGAAAAAACTTCAATTTTTTAGATTTTTTTTTTTTTTTACATTTAAAGAAAAACTTTAAAAACACTTCTACAACTTCCACATACTTTATTCTGCTTAAACTATAGTTTTTACACATTTTCATACTTTTTTTAACTTTTACTTCAGCTTTAATGCATTTTCTACTTTTCTTTACAATATGCTACAGTCCCGAAATTTTGATTATAGATTTAGAACACCAATGGTAACACCATTACTTATTAAAATTGGATTTCTTTTTTTAAAATTAAAAAATTAAAAACTTTAACTTTTTTTTTAAACTTAAAAAGAAAAAACTTTTAATAAGAAACTTAATATTATTATTTTTTTACATTTAAAGAAAAATCTTAGACCATTATGAATAATCATTGTGTTTATGCTTTTAAAGATAGGCCTATATGCTATTTGCACCTTCTTTTACATGTAAAAGTATGCTATTTCTGTTAAGCTCATGAATGCT
The DNA here is from genome assembly GCF_964188405.1 of Protomyctophum parallelum. NCBI lineage: Eukaryota > Metazoa > Chordata > Actinopteri > Myctophiformes > Myctophidae > Protomyctophum > Protomyctophum parallelum. The sequence continues at coordinate 18,911,252 of NC_139705.1, read as the reverse complement.
TTTATATGTATACTCCATTGGATTTACTCTTTTTTTTCTTTTTCTTTTTTACCTTTTCTTAATTCATCAAGAATACATTGTAAAGCATTATTCATACATTACAAATAATTAGTAGACAGTAATACTTTACTTACTTTATTCTGCCACTTTTTGGGCATCGTACTACTTCCACATACTTTATTCCGCTTTATGCAGTTATTTATGCTTATTCTTTTTACCAATTTTTATACATTATTTTTTAAACTTTTCTTTCAGCTTTAATACATTTTCTACTGTACATTATATACATTGCGTCTTTTGGCGAGCCCACGCAGTTTCTGCAGGGAACTGCTTTCTAGTTTAACTTAAACGCCCAATGCATTCTCTATGGCAATAGCACAAAATTTGGCATGCTACTAGTCCTACATACTTACACCTAGCAACCCCATTCTAGCCTACTTAGGTTCATCTTACGGTGGACATGTTTGCCTGAAAAGGAATCTTTGAAATGTTTCATAGTTTTAGAAATATAGTGCTTTCAAATTTGAGACATTTAACATGGGGCTCAATGGCAGCTCTATAGGCAAGTCAAAAGTCACTTTCACCTAGAAACTCCATTCACACTTTTTATTATTCAGCTTACTGTGGAGACACATGCTGGAACTTTTTTTTATTTTTATGTTTTGTAGTTTATGAGTTATTTAACTTAAACGCCCAATGCATTCTCTATGGCAATAGCACAACATTTGGCATGCTACTAGTCCTACATACTTACACCTAGCAACCCCATTCTAGCCTACTTAGGTTCATCTTACGGTGGACATGTTTGCCTGAAAAGGAATCTTTGAAATGTTTCATAGTTTTAGAAATATAGTGCTTTCAAATTTGAGACATTTAACATGGGGCTCAATGGCAGCTCTATAGGCACGTCAAAAGTCACTTTCACCTAGAAACTCCATTCACACTTTTTATTATTCAGCTTACTGTGGAGACACATGCTGGAACTTTTTTTTATTTTTATGTTTTGTAGTTTATGAGTTATTTAACTTAAACGCCCAATGCATTCTCTATGGCAATAACACAAAATTTGGCATGCTACTAGTCCTACATACTTACACCTAGCAACCCCATTCTAGCCTACTTAGGTTCATCTTACGGTGGACATGTTTGCCTGAAAAGGAATCTTTGAAATGTTTCATATAGTTTTAGAAATATAGTGCTTTCAAATTTGAGACATTTAACATGGGGCTCAATGGCAGCTCTATAGGCACGTCAAAAGTCACTTTCACCTAGAAACTCCATTCACACTTTTTATTATTCAGCTTACTGTGGAGACACATGCTGGAACTTTTTTTTATTTTTATGTTTTGTAGTTTATGAGTTATTTAACTTAAACGCCCAATGCATTCTCTATGGCAATAGCACAAAATTTGGCATGCTACTAGTCCTACATACTTACACCTAGCAACCCCATTCTAGCCTACTTAGGTTCATCTTACGGTGGACATGTTTGCCTGAAAAGGAATCTTTGAAATGTTTCATAGTTTTAGAAATATAGTGCTTTCAAATTTGAGACATTTAACATGGGGCTCAATGGCAGCTCTATAGGCACGTCAAAAGTCACTTTCACCTAGAAACTCCATTCACACTTTTTATTATTCAGCTTACTGTGGAGACACATGCTGGAACTTCCACATACTTTATTCTGCTTAAACTATAGTTTTTACACATTTTCATACTTTTTTTAACTTTTACTTCAGCTTTAATGCATTTTCTACTTTTCTTTACAATATGCTACAGTCCCGAAATTTTGATTATAGATTTAGAACACCAATGGTAACACCATTACTTATTAAAATTGGATTTCTTTTTTTAAAATTAAAAAATTAAAAACTTTAACTTTTTTTTTAAACTTAAAACGAAAAAACTTTTAATAAGAAACTTAATATTATTATTTTTTTACATTTAAAGAAAAATCTTAGACCATTATGAATAATCATTGTGTTTATGCTTTTAAAGATAGGCCTATATGCTATTTGCACCTTCTTTTACATGTAAAAGTATGCTATTTCTGTTAAGCTCATGAATGCTTTTATATGTATACTCCATTGGATTTACTCTTTTTTTTCTTTTTCTTTTTTACCTTTTCTTAATTCATCAAGAATACATTGTAAAGCATTATTCATACATTACAAATAATTAGTAGACAGTAATACTTTACTTACTTTATTCTGCCACTTTTTGGGCATCGTACTACTTCCACATACTTTATTCCGCTTTATGCAGTTATTTATGCTTATTCTTTTTACCAATTTTTATACATTATTTTTTAAACTTTTCTTTCAGCTTTAATACATTTTCTACTGTACATTATATACATTGCGTCTTTTGGCGAGCCCACGCAGTTTCTGCAGGGAACTGCTTTCTAGTTTAACTTAAACGCCCAATGCATTCTCTATGGCAATAGCACAAAATTTGGCATGCTACTAGTCCTACATACTTACACCTAGCAACCCCATTCTAGCCTACTTAGGTTCATCTTACGGTGGACATGTTTGCCTGAAAAGGAATCTTTGAAATGTTTCATAGTTTTAGAAATATAGTGCTTTCAAATTTGAGACATTTAACATGGGGCTCAATGGCAGCTCTATAGGCAAGTCAAAAGTCACTTTCACCTAGAAACTCCATTCACACTTTTTATTATTCAGCTTACTGTGGAGACACATGCTGGAACTTTTTTTTATTTTTATGTTTTGTAGTTTATGAGTTATTTAACTTAAACGCCCAATGCATTCTCTATGGCAATAGCACAACATTTGGCATGCTACTAGTCCTACATACTTACACCTAGCAACCCCATTCTAGCCTACTTAGGTTCATCTTACGGTGGACATGTTTGCCTGAAAAGGAATCTTTGAAATGTTTCATAGTTTTAGAAATATAGTGCTTTCAAATTTGAGACATTTAACATGGGGCTCAATGGCAGCTCTATAGGCACGTCAAAAGTCACTTTCACCTAGAAACTCCATTCACACTTTTTATTATTCAGCTTACTGTGGAGACACATGCTGGAACTTTTTTTTATTTTTATGTTTTGTAGTTTATGAGTTATTTAACTTAAACGCCCAATGCATTCTCTATGGCAATAACACAAAATTTGGCATGCTACTAGTCCTACATACTTACACCTAGCAACCCCATTCTAGCCTACTTAGGTTCATCTTACGGTGGACATGTTTGCCTGAAAAGGAATCTTTGAAATGTTTCATATAGTTTTAGAAATATAGTGCTTTCAAATTTGAGACATTTAACATGGGGCTCAATGGCAGCTCTATAGGCACGTCAAAAGTCACTTTCACCTAGAAACTCCATTCACACTTTTTATTATTCAGCTTACTGTGGAGACACATGCTGGAACTTTTTTTTATTTTTATGTTTTGTAGTTTATGAGTTATTTAACTTAAACGCCCAATGCATTCTCTATGGCAATAGCACAAAATTTGGCATGCTACTAGTCCTACATACTTACACCTAGCAACCCCATTCTAGCCTACTTAGGTTCATCTTACGGTGGACATGTTTGCCTGAAAAGGAATCTTTGAAATGTTTCATAGTTTTAGAAATATAGTGCTTTCAAATTTGAGACATTTAACATGGGGCTCAATGGCAGCTCTATAGGCACGTCAAAAGTCACTTTCACCTAGAAACTCCATTCACACTTTTTATTATTCAGCTTACTGTGGAGACACATGCTGGAACTTCCACATACTTTATTCTGCTTAAACTATAGTTTTTACACATTTTCATACTTTTTTTAACTTTTACTTCAGCTTTAATGCATTTTCTACTTTTCTTTACAATATGCTACAGTCCCGAAATTTTGATTATAGATTTAGAACACCAATGGTAACACCATTACTTATTAAAATTGGATTTCTTTTTTTAAAATTAAAAAATTAAAAACTTTAACTTTTTTTTTAAACTTAAAAAGAAAAAACTTTTAATAAGAAACTTAATATTATTATTTTTTTACATTTAAAGAAAAATCTTAGACCATTATGAATAATCATTGTGTTTATGCTTTTAAAGATAGGCCTATATGCTATTTGCACCTTCTTTTACATGTAAAAGTATGCTATTTCTGTTAAGCTCATGAATGCTTTTATATGTATACTCCATTGGATTTACTCTTTTTTTTCTTTTTCTTTTTTACCTTTTCTTAATTCATCAAGAATACATTGTAAAGCATTATTCATACATTACAAATAATTAGTAGACAGTAATACTTTACTTACTTTATTCTGCCACTTTTTGGGCATCGTACTACTTCCACATACTTTATTCCGCTTTATGCAGTTATTTATGCTTATTCTTTTTACCAATTTTTATACATTATTTTTTAAACTTTTCTTTCAGCTTTAATACATTTTCTACTGTACATTATATACATTGCGTCTTTTGGCGAGCCCACGCAGTTTCTGCAGGGAACTGCTTTCTAGTTTAACTTAAACGCCCAATGCATTCTCTATGGCAATAGCACAAAATTTGGCATGCTACTAGTCCTACATACTTACACCTAGCAACCCCATTCTAGCCTACTTAGGTTCATCTTACGGTGGACATGTTTGCCTGAAAAGGAATCTTTGAAATGTTTCATAGTTTTAGAAATATAGTGCTTTCAAATTTGAGACATTTAACATGGGGCTCAATGGCAGCTCTATAGGCAAGTCAAAAGTCACTTTCACCTAGAAACTCCATTCACACTTTTTATTATTCAGCTTACTGTGGAGACACATGCTGGAACTTTTTTTTATTTTTATGTTTTGTAGTTTATGAGTTATTTAACTTAAACGCCCAATGCATTCTCTATGGCAATAGCACAACATTTGGCATGCTACTAGTCCTACATACTTACACCTAGCAACCCCATTCTAGCCTACTTAGGTTCATCTTACGGTGGACATGTTTGCCTGAAAAGGAATCTTTGAAATGTTTCATAGTTTTAGAAATATAGTGCTTTCAAATTTGAGACATTTAACATGGGGCTCAATGGCAGCTCTATAGGCACGTCAAAAGTCACTTTCACCTAGAAACTCCATTCACACTTTTTATTATTCAGCTTACTGTGGAGACACATGCTGGAACTTTTTTTTATTTTTATGTTTTGTAGTTTATGAGTTATTTAACTTAAACGCCCAATGCATTCTCTATGGCAATAACACAAAATTTGGCATGCTACTAGTCCTACATACTTACACCTAGCAACCCCATTCTAGCCTACTTAGGTTCATCTTACGGTGGACATGTTTGCCTGAAAAGGAATCTTTGAAATGTTTCATATAGTTTTAGAAATATAGTGCTTTCAAATTTGAGACATTTAACATGGGGCTCAATGGCAGCTCTATAGGCACGTCAAAAGTCACTTTCACCTAGAAACTCCATTCACACTTTTTATTATTCAGCTTACTGTGGAGACACATGCTGGAACTTTTTTTTATTTTTATGTTTTGTAGTTTATGAGTTATTTAACTTAAACGCCCAATGCATTCTCTATGGCAATAGCACAAAATTTGGCATGCTACTAGTCCTACATACTTACACCTAGCAACCCCATTCTAGCCTACTTAGGTTCATCTTACGGTGGACATGTTTGCCTGAAAAGGAATCTTTGAAATGTTTCATAGTTTTAGAAATATAGTGCTTTCAAATTTGAGACATTTAACATGGGGCTCAATGGCAGCTCTATAGGCACGTCAAAAGTCACTTTCACCTAGAAACTCCATTCACACTTTTTATTATTCAGCTTACTGTGGAGACACATGCTGGAACTTCCACATACTTTATTCTGCTTAAACTATAGTTTTTACACATTTTCATACTTTTTTTAACTTTTACTTCAGCTTTAATGCATTTTCTACTTTTCTTTACAATATGCTACAGTCCCGAAATTTTGATTATAGATTTAGAACACCAATGGTAACACCATTACTTATTAAAATTGGATTTCTTTTTTTAAAATTAAAAAATTAAAAACTTTAACTTTTTTTTTAAACTTAAAAAGAAAAAACTTTTAATAAGAAACTTAATATTATTATTTTTTTACATTTAAAGAAAAATCTTAGACCATTATGAATAATCATTGTGTTTATGCTTTTAAAGATAGGCCTATATGCTATTTGCACCTTCTTTTACATGTAAAAGTATGCTATTTCTGTTAAGCTCATGAATGCTTTTATATGTATACTCCATTGGATTTACTCTTTTTTTTCTTTTTCTTTTTTACCTTTTCTTAATTCATCAAGAATACATTGTAAAGCATTATTCATACATTACAAATAATTAGTAGACAGTAATACTTTACTTACTTTATTCTGCCACTTTTTGGGCATCGTACTACTTCCACATACTTTATTCCGCTTTATGCAGTTATTTATGCTTATTCTTTTTACCAATTTTTATACATTATTTTTTAAACTTTTCTTTCAGCTTTAATACATTTTCTACTGTACATTATATACATTGCGTCTTTTGGCGAGCCCACGCAGTTTCTGCAGGGAACTGCTTTCTAGTTTAACTTAAACGCCCAATGCATTCTCTATGGCAATAGCACAAAATTTGGCATGCTACTAGTCCTACATACTTACACCTAGCAACCCCATTCTAGCCTACTTAGGTTCATCTTACGGTGGACATGTTTGCCTGAAAAGGAATCTTTGAAATGTTTCATAGTTTTAGAAATATAGTGCTTTCAAATTTGAGACATTTAACATGGGGCTCAATGGCAGCTCTATAGGCAAGTCAAAAGTCACTTTCACCTAGAAACTCCATTCACACTTTTTATTATTCAGCTTACTGTGGAGACACATGCTGGAACTTTTTTTTATTTTTATGTTTTGTAGTTTATGAGTTATTTAACTTAAACGCCCAATGCATTCTCTATGGCAATAGCACAACATTTGGCATGCTACTAGTCCTACATACTTACACCTAGCAACCCCATTCTAGCCTACTTAGGTTCATCTTACGGTGGACATGTTTGCCTGAAAAGGAATCTTTGAAATGTTTCATAGTTTTAGAAATATAGTGCTTTCAAATTTGAGACATTTAACATGGGGCTCAATGGCAGCTCTATAGGCACGTCAAAAGTCACTTTCACCTAGAAACTCCATTCACACTTTTTATTATTCAGCTTACTGTGGAGACACATGCTGGAACTTTTTTTTATTTTTATGTTTTGTAGTTTATGAGTTATTTAACTTAAACGCCCAATGCATTCTCTATGGCAATAACACAAAATTTGGCATGCTACTAGTCCTACATACTTACACCTAGCAACCCCATTCTAGCCTACTTAGGTTCATCTTACGGTGGACATGTTTGCCTGAAAAGGAATCTTTGAAATGTTTCATATAGTTTTAGAAATATAGTGCTTTCAAATTTGAGACATTTAACATGGGGCTCAATGGCAGCTCTATAGGCACGTCAAAAGTCACTTTCACCTAGAAACTCCATTCACACTTTTTATTATTCAGCTTACTGTGGAGACACATGCTGGAACTTTTTTTTATTTTTATGTTTTGTAGTTTATGAGTTATTTAACTTAAACGCCCAATGCATTCTCTATGGCAATAGCACAAAATTTGGCATGCTACTAGTCCTACATACTTACACCTAGCAACCCCATTCTAGCCTACTTAGGTTCATCTTACGGTGGACATGTTTGCCTGAAAAGGAATCTTTGAAATGTTTCATAGTTTTAGAAATATAGTGCTTTCAAATTTGAGACATTTAACATGGGGCTCAATGGCAGCTCTATAGGCACGTCAAAAGTCACTTTCACCTAGAAACTCCATTCACACTTTTTATTATTCAGCTTACTGTGGAGACACATGCTGGAACTTTTTTTTATTTTTATGTTTTGTAGTTTATGAGTTATTTAACTTAAACGCCCAATGCATTCTCTATGGCAATAGCACAAAATTTGGCATGCTACTAGTCCTACATACTTACACCTAGCAACCCCATTCTAGCCTACTTAGGTTCATCTTACGGTGGACATGTTTGCCTGAAAAGGAATCTTTGAAATGTTTCATAGTTTTAGAAATATAGTGCTTTAAAATTTGAGACATTTAACATGGGGCTCAATGGCAGCTCTATAGGCAAGTCAAAAGTCACTTTCACCTAGAAACTCCATTCACACTTTTTATTATTCAGCTTACTGTGGAGACACATGCTGGAACTTTTTTTTATTTTTATGTTTTGTAGTTTATGAGTTATTTAACTTAAACGCCCAATGCATTCTCTATGGCAATAGCACAAAATTTGGCATGCTACTAGTCCTACATACTTACACCTAGCAACCCCATTCTAGCCTACTTAGGTTCATCTTACGGTGGACATGTTTGCCTGAAAAGGAATCTTTGAAATGTTTCATAGTTTTAGAAATATAGTGCTTTCAAATTTGAGACATTTAACATGGGGCTCAATGGCAGCTCTATAGGCACGTCAAAAGTCACTTTCACCTAGAAACTCCATTCACACTTTTTATTATTCAGCTTACTGTGGAGACACATGCTGGAACTTTTTTTTATTTTTATGTTTTGTAGTTTATGAGTTATTTAACTTAAACGCCCAATGCATTCTCTATGGCAATAGCACAAAATTTGGCATGCTACTAGTCCTACATACTTACACCTAGCAACCCCATTCTAGCCTACTTAGGTTCATCTTACGGTGGACATGTTTGCCTGAAAAGGAATCTTTGAAATGTTTCATAGTTTTAGAAATATAGTGCTTTCAAATTTGAGACATTTAACATGGGGCTCAATGGCAGCTCTATAGGCACGTCAAAAGTCACTTTCACCTAGAAACTCCATTCACACTTTTTATTATTCAGCTTACTGTGGAGACACATGCTGGAACTTTTTTTTATTTTTATGTTTTGTAGTTTATGAGTTATTTAACTTAAACGCCCAATGCATTCTCTATGGCAATAGCACAAAATTTGGCATGCTACTAGTCCTACATACTTACACCTAGCAACTCCATTCTAGCCTACTTAGGTTCATCTTACGGTGGACATGTTTGCCTGAAAAGGAATCTTTGAAATGTTTCATAGTTTTAGAAATATAGTGCTTTAAAATTTGAGACATTTAACATGGGGCTCAATGGCAGCTCTATAGGCAAGTCAAAAGTCACTTTCACCTAGAAACTCCATTCACACTTTTTATTATTCAGCTTACTGTGGAGACACATGCTGGAACTTTTTTTTATTTTTATGTTTTGTAGTTTATGAGTTATTTAACTTAAACGCCCAATGCATTCTCTATGGCAATAGCACAAAATTTGGCATGCTACTAGTCCTACATACTTACACCTAGCAACCCCATTCTAGCCTACTTAGGTTCATCTTACGGTGGACATGTTTGCCTGAAAAGGAATCTTTGAAATGTTTCATAGTTTTAGAAATATAGTGCTTTAAAATTTGAGACATTTAACATGGGGCTCAATGGCAGCTCTATAGGCAAGTCAAAAGTCACTTTCACCTAGAAACTCCATTCACACTTTTTATTATTCAGCTTACTGTGGAGACACATGCTGGAACTTTTTTTTATTTTTATGTTTTGTAGTTTATGAGTTATTTAACTTAAACGCCCAATGCATTCTCTATGGCAATAGCACAAAATTTGGCATGCTACTAGTCCTACATACTTACACCTAGCAACCCCATTCTAGCCTACTTAGGTTCATCTTACGGTGGACATGTTTGCCTGAAAAGGAATCTTTGAAATGTTTCATAGTTTTAGAAATATAGTGCTTTAAAATTTGAGACATTTAACATGGGGCTCAATGGCAGCTCTATAGGCAAGTCAAAAGTCACTTTCACCTAGAAACTCCATTCACACTTTTTATTATTCAGCTTACTGTGGAGACACATGCTGGAACTTTTTTTTATTTTTATGTTTTGTAGTTTATGAGTTATTTAACTTAAACGCCCAATGCATTCTCTATGGCAATAGCACAAAATTTGGCATGCTACTAGTCCTACATACTTACACCTAGCAACCCCATTCTAGCCTACTTAGGTTCATCTTACGGTGGACATGTTTGCCTGAAAAGGAATCTTTGAAATGTTTCATAGTTTTAGAAATATAGTGCTTTCAAATTTGAGACATTTAACATGGGGCTCAATGGCAGCTCTATAGGCACGTCAAAAGTCACTTTCACCTAGAAACTCCATTCACACTTTTTATTATTCAGCTTACTGTGGAGACACATGCTGGAACTTTTTTTTATTTTTATGTTTTGTAGTTTATGAGTTATTTAACTTAAACGCCCAATGCATTCTCTATGGCAATAACACAAAATTTGGCATGCTACTAGTCCTACATACTTACACCTAGCAACCCCATTCTAGCCTACTTAGGTTCATCTTACGGTGGACATGTTTGCCTGAAAAGGAATCTTTGAAATGTTTCATATAGTTTTAGAAATATAGTGCTTTCAAATTTGAGACATTTAACATGGGGCTCAATGGCAGCTCTATAGGCACGTCAAAAGTCACTTTCACCTAGAAACTCCATTCACACTTTTTATTATTCAGCTTACTGTGGAGACACATGCTGGAACTTTTTTTTATTTTTATGTTTTGTAGTTTATGAGTTATTTAACTTAAACGCCCAATGCATTCTCTATGGCAATAGCACAAAATTTGGCATGCTACTAGTCCTACATACTTACACCTAGCAACCCCATTCTAGCCTACTTAGGTTCATCTTACGGTGGACATGTTTGCCTGAAAAGGAATCTTTGAAATGTTTCATAGTTTTAGAAATATAGTGCTTTCAAATTTGAGACATTTAACATGGGGCTCAATGGCAGCTCTATAGGCACGTCAAAAGTCACTTTCACCTAGAAACTCCATTCACACTTTTTATTATTCAGCTTACTGTGGAGACACATGCTGGAACTTTTTTTTATTTTTATGTTTTGTAGTTTATGAGTTATTTAACTTAAACGCCCAATGCATTCTCTATGGCAATAGCACAAAATTTGGCATGCTACTAGTCCTACATACTTACACCTAGCAACCCCATTCTAGCCTACTTAGGTTCATCTTACGGTGGACATGTTTGCCTGAAAAGGAATCTTTGAAATGTTTCATAGTTTTAGAAATATAGTGCTTTCAAATTTGAGACATTTAACATGGGGCTCAATGGCAGCTCTATAGGCACGTCAAAAGTCACTTTCACCTAGAAACTCCATTCACACTTTTTATTATTCAGCTTACTGTGGAGACACATGCTGGAACTTTTTTTTATTTTTATGTTTTGTAGTTTATGAGTTATTTAACTTAAACGCCCAATGCATTCTCTATGGCAATAGCACAAAATTTGGCATGCTACTAGTCCTACATACTTACACCTAGCAACCCCATTCTAGCCTACTTAGGTTCATCTTACGGTGGACATGTTTGCCTGAAAAGGAATCTTTGAAATGTTTCATAGTTTTAGAAATATAGTGCTTTCAAATTTGAGACATTTAACATGGGGCTCAATGGCAGCTCTATAGGCAAGTCAAAAGTCACTTTCACCTAGAAACTCCATTCACACTTTTTATTATTCAGCTTACTGTGGAGACACATGCTGGAACTTTTTTTTATTTTTATGTTTTGTAGTTTATGAGTTATTTAACTTAAACGCCCAATGCATTCTCTATGGCAATAGCACAACATTTGGCATGCTACTAGTCCTACATACTTACACCTAGCAACCCCATTCTAGCCTACTTAGGTTCATCTTACGGTGGACATGTTTGCCTGAAAAGGAATCTTTGAAATGTTTCATAGTTTTAGAAATATAGTGCTTTCAAATTTGAGACATTTAACATGGGGCTCAATGGCAGCTCTATAGGCACGTCAAAAGTCACTTTCACCTAGAAACTCCATTCACACTTTTTATTATTCAGCTTACTGTGGAGACACATGCTGGAACTTTTTTTTATTTTTATGTTTTGTAGTTTATGAGTTATTTAACTTAAACGCCCAATGCATTCTCTATGGCAATAACACAAAATTTGGCATGCTACTAGTCCTACATACTTACACCTAGCAACCCCATTCTAGCCTACTTAGGTTCATCTTACGGTGGACATGTTTGCCTGAAAAGGAATCTTTGAAATGTTTCATATAGTTTTAGAAATATAGTGCTTTCAAATTTGAGACATTTAACATGGGGCTCAATGGCAGCTCTATAGGCACGTCAAAAGTCACTTTCACCTAGAAACTCCATTCACACTTTTTATTATTCAGCTTACTGTGGAGACACATGCTGGAACTTTTTTTTATTTTTATGTTTTGTAGTTTATGAGTTATTTAACTTAAACGCCCAATGCATTCTCTATGGCAATAGCACAAAATTTGGCATGCTACTAGTCCTACATACTTACACCTAGCAACCCCATTCTAGCCTACTTAGGTTCATCTTACGGTGGACATGTTTGCCTGAAAAGGAATCTTTGAAATGTTTCATAGTTTTAGAAATATAGTGCTTTCAAATTTGAGACATTTAACATGGGGCTCAATGGCAGCTCTATAGGCACGTCAAAAGTCACTTTCACCTAGAAACTCCATTCACACTTTTTATTATTCAGCTTACTGTGGAGACACATGCTGGAACTTTTTTTTATTTTTATGTTTTGTAGTTTATGAGTTATTTAACTTAAACGCCCAATGCATTCTCTATGGCAATAGCACAAAATTTGGCATGCTACTAGTCCTACATACTTACACCTAGCAACCCCATTCTAGCCTACTTAGGTTCATCTTACGGTGGACATGTTTGCCTGAAAAGGAATCTTTGAAATGTTTCATAGTTTTAGAAATATAGTGCTTTAAAATTTGAGACATTTAACATGGGGCTCAATGGCAGCTCTATAGGCAAGTCAAAAGTCACTTTCACCTAGAAACTCCATTCACACTTTTTATTATTCAGCTTACTGTGGAGACACATGCTGGAACTTTTTTTTATTTTTATGTTTTGTAGTTTATGAGTTATTTAACTTAAACGCCCAATGCATTCTCTATGGCAATAGCACAAAATTTGGCATGCTACTAGTCCTACATACTTACACCTAGCAACCCCATTCTAGCCTACTTAGGTTCATCTTACGGTGGACATGTTTGCCTGAAAAGGAATCTTTGAAATGTTTCATAGTTTTAGAAATATAGTGCTTTAAAATTTGAGACATTTAACATGGGGCTCAATGGCAGCTCTATAGGCAAGTCAAAAGTCACTTTCACCTAGAAACTCCATTCACACTTTTTATTATTCAGCTTACTGTGGAGACACATGCTGGAACTTTTTTTTATTTTTATGTTTTGTAGTTTATGAGTTATTTAACTTAAACGCCCAATGCATTCTCTATGGCAATAGCACAAAATTTGGCATGCTACTAGTCCTACATACTTACACCTAGCAACCCCATTCTAGCCTACTTAGGTTCATCTTACGGTGGACATGTTTGCCTGAAAAGGAATCTTTGAAATGTTTCATAGTTTTAGAAATATAGTGCTTTAAAATTTGAGACATTTAACATGGGGCTCAATGGCAGCTCTATAGGCAAGTCAAAAGTCACTTTCACCTAGAAACTCCATTCACACTTTTTATTATTCAGCTTACTGTGGAGACACATGCTGGAACTTTTTTTTATTTTTATGTTTTGTAGTTTATGAGTTATTTAACTTAAACGCCCAATGCATTCTCTATGGCAATAGCACAAAATTTGGCATGCTACTAGTCCTACATACTTACACCTAGCAACCCCATTCTAGCCTACTTAGGTTCATCTTACGGTGGACATGTTTGCCTGAAAAGGAATCTTTGAAATGTTTCATAGTTTTAGAAATATAGTGCTTTAAAATTTGAGACATTTAACATGGGGCTCAATGGCAGCTCTATAGGCAAGTCAAAAGTCACTTTCACCTAGAAACTCCATTCACACTTTTTATTATTCAGCTTACTGTGGAGACACATGCTGGAACTTTTTTTTATTTTTATGTTTTGTAGTTTATGAGTTATTTAACTTAAACGCCCAATGCATTCTCTATGGCAATAGCACAAAATTTGGCATGCTACTAGTCCTACATACTTACACCTAGCAACCCCATTCTAGCCTACTTAGGTTCATCTTACGGTGGACATGTTTGCCTGAAAAGGAATCTTTGAAATGTTTCATAGTTTTAGAAATATAGTGCTTTCAAATTTGAGACATTTAACATGGGGCTCAATGGCAGCTCTATAGGCACGTCAAAAGTCACTTTCACCTAGAAACTCCATTCACACTTTTTATTATTCAGCTTACTGTGGAGACACATGCTGGAACTTTTTTTTATTTTTATGTTTTGTAGTTTATGAGTTATTTAACTTAAACGCCCAATGCATTCTCTATGGCAATAACACAAAATTTGGCATGCTACTAGTCCTACATACTTACACCTAGCAACCCCATTCTAGCCTACTTAGGTTCATCTTACGGTGGACATGTTTGCCTGAAAAGGAATCTTTGAAATGTTTCATATAGTTTTAGAAATATAGTGCTTTCAAATTTGAGACATTTAACATGGGGCTCAATGGCAGCTCTATAGGCACGTCAAAAGTCACTTTCACCTAGAAACTCCATTCACACTTTTTATTATTCAGCTTACTGTGGAGACACATGCTGGAACTTTTTTTTATTTTTATGTTTTGTAGTTTATGAGTTATTTAACTTAAACGCCCAATGCATTCTCTATGGCAATAGCACAAAATTTGGCATGCTACTAGTCCTACATACTTACACCTAGCAACCCCATTCTAGCCTACTTAGGTTCATCTTACGGTGGACATGTTTGCCTGAAAAGGAATCTTTGAAATGTTTCATAGTTTTAGAAATATAGTGCTTTCAAATTTGAGACATTTAACATGGGGCTCAATGGCAGCTCTATAGGCACGTCAAAAGTCACTTTCACCTAGAAACTCCATTCACACTTTTTATTATTCAGCTTACTGTGGAGACACATGCTGGAACTTTTTTTTATTTTTATGTTTTGTAGTTTATGAGTTATTTAACTTAAACGCCCAATGCATTCTCTATGGCAATAGCACAAAATTTGGCATGCTACTAGTCCTACATACTTACACCTAGCAACCCCATTCTAGCCTACTTAGGTTCATCTTACGGTGGACATGTTTGCCTGAAAAGGAATCTTTGAAATGTTTCATAGTTTTAGAAATATAGTGCTTTAAAATTTGAGACATTTAACATGGGGCTCAATGGCAGCTCTATAGGCAAGTCAAAAGTCACTTTCACCTAGAAACTCCATTCACACTTTTTATTATTCAGCTTACTGTGGAGACACATGCTGGAACTTTTTTTTATTTTTATGTTTTGTAGTTTATGAGTTATTTAACTTAAACGCCCAATGCATTCTCTATGGCAATAGCACAAAATTTGGCATGCTACTAGTCCTACATACTTACACCTAGCAACCCCATTCTAGCCTACTTAGGTTCATCTTACGGTGGACATGTTTGCCTGAAAAGGAATCTTTGAAATGTTTCATAGTTTTAGAAATATAGTGCTTTCAAATTTGAGACATTTAACATGGGGCTCAATGGCAGCTCTATAGGCACGTCAAAAGTCACTTTCACCTAGAAACTCCATTCACACTTTTTATTATTCAGCTTACTGTGGAGACACATGCTGGAACTTTTTTTTATTTTTATGTTTTGTAGTTTATGAGTTATTTAACTTAAACGCCCAATGCATTCTCTATGGCAATAGCACAAAATTTGGCATGCTACTAGTCCTACATACTTACACCTAGCAACCCCATTCTAGCCTACTTAGGTTCATCTTACGGTGGACATGTTTGCCTGAAAAGGAATCTTTGAAATGTTTCATAGTTTTAGAAATATAGTGCTTTCAAATTTGAGACATTTAACATGGGGCTCAATGGCAGCTCTATAGGCACGTCAAAAGTCACTTTCACCTAGAAACTCCATTCACACTTTTTATTATTCAGCTTACTGTGGAGACACATGCTGGAACTTTTTTTTATTTTTATGTTTTGTAGTTTATGAGTTATTTAACTTAAACGCCCAATGCATTCTCTATGGCAATAGCACAAAATTTGGCATGCTACTAGTCCTACATACTTACACCTAGCAACCCCATTCTAGCCTACTTAGGTTCATCTTACGGTGGACATGTTTGCCTGAAAAGGAATCTTTGAAATGTTCCATAGTTTTAGAAATATAGTGCTTTAAAATTTGAGACATTTAACATGGGGCTCAATGGCAGCTCTATAGGCAAGTCAAAAGTCACTTTCACCTAGAAACTCCATTCACACTTTTTATTATTCAGCTTACTGTGGAGACACATGCTGGAACTTTTTTTTATTTTTATGTTTTGTAGTTTATGAGTTATTTAACTTAAACGCCCAATGCA
Organism: Protomyctophum parallelum; assembly: GCF_964188405.1. Classification (NCBI taxonomy): domain Eukaryota; kingdom Metazoa; phylum Chordata; class Actinopteri; order Myctophiformes; family Myctophidae; genus Protomyctophum; species Protomyctophum parallelum. Next base: position 18,894,785 of record NC_139705.1, on the reverse strand, counting down.
TTCTCTATGGCAATAGCACAAAATTTGGCATTCTACTAGTCCTACATACTTACACCTAGCAACCCCATTCTAGCCTACTTAGGTTCATCTTACGGTGGACATGTTTGCCTGAAAAGGAATCTTTGAAATGTTTCATAGTTTTAGAAATATAGTGCTTTAAAATTTGAGACATTTAACATGGGGCTCAATGGCAGCTCTATAGGCAAGTCAAAAGTCACTTTCACCTAGAAACTCCATTCACACTTTTTATTATTCAGCTTACTGTGGAGACACATGCTGGAACTTTTTTTTATTTTTATGTTTTGTAGTTTATGAGTTATTTAACTTAAACGCCCAATGCATTCTCTATGGCAATAGCACAAAATTTGGCATGCTACTAGTCCTACATACTTACACCTAGCAACCCCATTCTAGCCTACTTAGGTTCATCTTACGGTGGACATGTTTGCCTGAAAAGGAATCTTTGAAATGTTTCATAGTTTTAGAAATATAGTGCTTTCAAATTTGAGACATTTAACATGGGGCTCAATGGCAGCTCTATAGGCACGTCAAAAGTCACTTTCACCTAGAAACTCCATTCACACTTTTTATTATTCAGCTTACTGTGGAGACACATGCTGGAACTTTTTTTTATTTTTATGTTTTGTAGTTTATGAGTTATTTAACTTAAACGCCCAATGCATTCTCTATGGCAATAGCACAAAATTTGGCATGCTACTAGTCCTACATACTTACACCTAGCAACCCCATTCTAGCCTACTTAGGTTCATCTTACGGTGGACATGTTTGCCTGAAAAGGAATCTTTGAAATGTTTCATAGTTTTAGAAATATAGTGCTTTCAAATTTGAGACATTTAACATGGGGCTCAATGGCAGCTCTATAGGCACGTCAAAAGTCACTTTCACCTAGAAACTCCATTCACACTTTTTATTATTCAGCTTACTGTGGAGACACATGCTGGAACTTTTTTTTATTTTTATGTTTTGTAGTTTATGAGTTATTTAACTTAAACGCCCAATGCATTCTCTATGGCAATAGCACAAAATTTGGCATGCTACTAGTCCTACATACTTACACCTAGCAACCCCATTCTAGCCTACTTAGGTTCATCTTACGGTGGACATGTTTGCCTGAAAAGGAATCTTTGAAATGTTCCATAGTTTTAGAAATATAGTGCTTTAAAATTTGAGACATTTAACATGGGGCTCAATGGCAGCTCTATAGGCAAGTCAAAAGTCACTTTCACCTAGAAACTCCATTCACACTTTTTATTATTCAGCTTACTGTGGAGACACATGCTGGAACTTTTTTTTATTTTTATGTTTTGTAGTTTATGAGTTATTTAACTTAAACGCCCAATGCATTCTCTATGGCAATAGCACAAAATTTGGCATGCTACTAGTCCTACATACTTACACCTAGCAACCCCATTCTAGCCTACTTAGGTTCATCTTACGGTGGACATGTTTGCCTGAAAAGGAATCTTTGAAATGTTTCATAGTTTTAGAAATATAGTGCTTTAAAATTTGAGACATTTAACATGGGGCTCAATGGCAGCTCTATAGGCAAGTCAAAAGTCACTTTCACCTAGAAACTCCATTCACACTTTTTATTATTCAGCTTACTGTGGAGACACATGCTGGAACTTTTTTTTATTTTTATGTTTTGTAGTTTATGAGTTATTTAACTTAAACGCCCAATGCATTCTCTATGGCAATAGCACAAAATTTGGCATGCTACTAGTCCTACATACTTACACCTAGCAACCCCATTCTAGCCTACTTAGGTTCATCTTACGGTGGACATGTTTGCCTGAAAAGGAATCTTTGAAATGTTTCATAGTTTTAGAAATATAGTGCTTTAAAATTTGAGACATTTAACATGGGGCTCAATGGCAGCTCTATAGGCACGTCAAAAGTCACTTTCACCTAGAAACTCCATTCACACTTTTTATTATTCAGCTTACTGTGGAGACACATGCTGGAACTTTTATTTTATTTTTATGTTTTGTAGTTTATGAGTTATTTAACTTAAACGCCCAATGCATTCTCTATGGCAATAGCACAAAATTTGGCATGCTACTATTCCTACATACTTACACCTAGCAACCCCATTCTAGCCTACTTAGGTTCATCTTACGGTGGACATGTTTGCCTGAAAAGGAATCTTTGAAATGTTTCATAGTTTTAGAAATATAGTGCTTTCAAATTTGAGACATTTAACATGGGGCTCAATGGCAGCTCTATAGGCACGTCAAAAGTCACTTTCACCTAGAAACTCCATTCACACTTTTTATTATTCAGCTTACTGTGGAGACACATGCTGGAACTTTTTTTTATTTTTATGTTTTGTAGTTTATGAGTTATTTAACTTAAACGCCCAATGCATTCTCTATGGCAATAGCACAAAATTTGGCATGCTACTAGTCCTACATACTTACACCTAGCAACCCCATTCTAGCCTACTTAGGTTCATCTTACGGTGGACATGTTTGCCTGAAAAGGAATCTTTGAAATGTTTCATAGTTTTAGAAATATAGTGCTTTCAAATTTGAGACATTTAACATGGGGCTCAATGGCAGCTCTATAGGCACGTCAAAAGTCACTTTCACCTAGAAACTCCATTCACACTTTTTATTATTCAGCTTACTGTGGAGACACATGCTGGAACTTTATTTGTATTTTTATGTTTTGTAGTTTATGAGTTATTTAACTTAAACGCCCAATGCATTCTCTATGGCAATAGCACAAAATTTGGCATGCTACTAGTCCTACATACTTACACCTAGCAACCCCATTCTAGCCTACTTAGGTTCATCTTACGGTGGACATGTTTGCCTGAAAAGGAATCTTTGAAATGTTTCATAGTTTTAGAAATATAGTGCTTTCAAATTTGAGACATTTAACATGGGGCTCAATGGCAGCTCTATAGGCACGTCAAAAGTCACTTTCACCTAGAAACTCCATTCACACTTTTTATTATTCAGCTTACTGTGGAGACACATGCTGGAACTTTTTTTTATTTTTATGTTTTGTAGTTTATGAGTTATTTAACTTAAACGCCCAATGCATTCTCTATGGCAATAACACAAAATTTGGCATGCTACTAGTCCTACATACTTACACCTAGCAACCCCATTCTAGCCTACTTAGGTTCATCTTACGGTGGACATGTTTGCCTGAAAAGGAATCTTTGAAATGTTTCATATAGTTTTAGAAATATAGTGCTTTCAAATTTGAGACATTTAACATGGGGCTCAATGGCAGCTCTATAGGCACGTCAAAAGTCACTTTCACCTAGAAACTCCATTCACACTTTTTATTATTCAGCTTACTGTGGAGACACATGCTGGAACTTTTTTTTATTTTTATGTTTTGTAGTTTATGAGTTATTTAACTTAAACGCCCAATGCATTCTCTATGGCAATAGCACAAAATTTGGCATGCTACTAGTCCTACATACTTACACCTAGCAACCCCATTCTAGCCTACTTAGGTTCATCTTACGGTGGACATGTTTGCCTGAAAAGGAATCTTTGAAATGTTTCATATAGTTTTAGAAATATAGTGCTTTCAAATTTGAGACATTTAACATGGGGCTCAATGGCAGCTCTATAGGCACGTCAAAAGTCACTTTCACCTAGAAACTCCATTCACACTTTTTATTATTCAGCTTACTGTGGAGACACATGCTGGAACTTTTTTTTATTTTTATGTTTTGTAGTTTATGAGTTATTTAACTTAAACGCCCAATGCATTCTCTATGGCAATAGCACAAAATTTGGCATGCTACTAGTCCTACATACTTACACCTAGCAACCCCATTCTAGCCTACTTAGGTTCATCTTACGGTGGACATGTTTGCCTGAAAAGGAATCTTTGAAATGTTTCATAGTTTTAGAAATATAGTGCTTTAAAATTTGAGACATTTAACATGGGGCTCAATGGCAGCTCTATAGGCAAGTCAAAAGTCACTTTCACCTAGAAACTCCATTCACACTTTTTATTATTCAGCTTACTGTGGAGACACATGCTGGAACTTTTTTTTATTTTTATGTTTTGTAGTTTATGAGTTATTTAACTTAAACGCCCAATGCATTCTCTATGGCAATAGCACAAAATTTGGCATGCTACTAGTCCTACATACTTACACCTAGCAACCCCATTCTAGCCTACTTAGGTTCATCTTACGGTGGACATGTTTGCCTGAAAAGGAATCTTTGAAATGTTTCATAGTTTTAGAAATATAGTGCTTTCAAATTTGAGACATTTAACATGGGGCTCAATGGCAGCTCTATAGGCACGTCAAAAGTCACTTTCACCTAGAAACTCCATTCACACTTTTTATTATTCAGCTTACTGTGGAGACACATGCTGGAACTTTTTTTTATTTTTATGTTTTGTAGTTTATGAGTTATTTAACTTAAACGCCCAATGCATTCTCTATGGCAATAGCACAAAATTTGGCATGCTACTAGTCCTACATACTTACACCTAGCAACCCCATTCTAGCCTACTTAGGTTCATCTTACGGTGGACATGTTTGCCTGAAAAGGAATCTTTGAAATGTTTCATAGTTTTAGAAATATAGTGCTTTAAAATTTGAGACATTTAACATGGGGCTCAATGGCAGCTCTATAGGCAAGTCAAAAGTCACTTTCACCTAGAAACTCCATTCACACTTTTTATTATTCAGCTTACTGTGGAGACACATGCTGGAACTTTTTTTTATTTTTATGTTTTGTAGTTTATGAGTTATTTAACTTAAACGCCCAATGCATTCTCTATGGCAATAGCACAAAATTTGGCATGCTACTAGTCCTACATACTTACACCTAGCAACCCCATTCTAGCCTACTTAGGTTCATCTTACGGTGGACATGTTTGCCTGAAAAGGAATCTTTGAAATGTTTCATAGTTTTAGAAATATAGTGCTTTAAAATTTGAGACATTTAACATGGGGCTCAATGGCAGCTCTATAGGCAAGTCAAAAGTCACTTTCACCTAGAAACTCCATTCACACTTTTTATTATTCAGCTTACTGTGGAGACACATGCTGGAACTTTTTTTTATTTTTATGTTTTGTAGTTTATGAGTTATTTAACTTAAACGCCCAATGCATTCTCTATGGCAATAGCACAAAATTTGGCATGCTACTAGTCCTACATACTTACACCTAGCAACCCCATTCTAGCCTACTTAGGTTCATCTTACGGTGGACATGTTTGCCTGAAAAGGAATCTTTGAAATGTTTCATAGTTTTAGAAATATAGTGCTTTCAAATTTGAGACATTTAACATGGGGCTCAATGGCAGCTCTATAGGCACGTCAAAAGTCACTTTCACCTAGAAACTCCATTCACACTTTTTATTATTCAGCTTACTGTGGAGACACATGCTGGAACTTTTTTTTATTTTTATGTTTTGTAGTTTATGAGTTATTTAACTTAAACGCCCAATGCATTCTCTATGGCAATAGCACAAAATTTGGCATGCTACTATTCCTACATACTTACACCTAGCAACCCCATTCTAGCCTACTTAGGTTCATCTTACGGTGGACATGTTTGCCTGAAAAGGAATCTTTGAAATGTTTCATAGTTTTAGAAATATAGTGCTTTCAAATTTGAGACATTTAACATGGGGCTCAATGGCAGCTCTATAGGCACGTCAAAAGTCACTTTCACCTAGAAACTCCATTCACACTTTTTATTATTCAGCTTACTGTGGAGACACATGCTGGAACTTTTTTTTATTTTTATGTTTTGTAGTTTATGAGTTATTTAACTTAAACGCCCAATGCATTCTCTATGGCAATAGCACAAAATTTGGCATGCTACTAGTCCTACATACTTACACCTAGCAACCCCATTCTAGCCTACTTAGGTTCATCTTACGGTGGACATGTTTGCCTGAAAAGGAATCTTTGAAATGTTTCATAGTTTTAGAAATATAGTGCTTTCAAATTTGAGACATTTAACATGGGGCTCAATGGCAGCTCTATAGGCACGTCAAAAGTCACTTTCACCTAGAAACTCCATTCACACTTTTTATTATTCAGCTTACTGTGGAGACACATGCTGGAACTTTTTTTTATTTTTATGTTTTGTAGTTTATGAGTTATTTAACTTAAACGCCCAATGCATTCTCTATGGCAATAGCACAAAATTTGGCATGCTACTAGTCCTACATACTTACACCTAGCAACCCCATTCTAGCCTACTTAGGTTCATCTTACGGTGGACATGTTTGCCTGAAAAGGAATCTTTGAAATGTTTCATAGTTTTAGAAATATAGTGCTTTCAAATTTGAGACATTTAACATGGGGCTCAATGGCAGCTCTATAGGCAAGTCAAAAGTCACTTTCACCTAGAAACTCCATTCACACTTTTTATTATTCAGCTTACTGTGGAGACACATGCTGGAACTTTTTTTTATTTTTATGTTTTGTAGTTTATGAGTTATTTAACTTAAACGCCCAATGCATTCTCTATGGCAATAGCACAAAATTTGGCATGCTACTAGTCCTACATACTTACACCTAGCAACCCCATTCTAGCCTACTTAGGTTCATCTTACGGTGGACATGTTTGCCTGAAAAGGAATCTTTGAAATGTTTCATAGTTTTAGAAATATAGTGCTTTCAAATTTGAGACATTTAACATGGGGCTCAATGGCAGCTCTATAGGCACGTCAAAAGTCACTTTCACCTAGAAACTCCATTCACACTTTTTATTATTCAGCTTACTGTGGAGACACATGCTGGAACTTTTTTTTATTTTTATGTTTTGTAGTTTATGAGTTATTTAACTTAAACGCCCAATGCATTCTCTATGGCAATAGCACAAAAGTTGGCATGCTACTAGTCCTACATACTTACACCTAGCAACCCCATTCTAGCCTACTTAGGTTCATCTTACGGTGGACATGTTTGCCTGAAAAGGAATCTTTGAAATGTTTCATAGTTTTAGAAATATAGTGCTTTCAAATTTGAGACATTTAACATGGGGCTCAATGGCAGCTCTATAGGCACGTCAAAAGTCACTTTCACCTAGAAACTCCATTCACACTTTTTATTATTCAGCTTACTGTGGAGACACATGCTGGAACTTTTTTTTATTTTTATGTTTTGTAGTTTATGAGTTATTTAACTTAAACGCCCAATGCATTCTCTATGGCAATAGCACAAAATTTGGCATGCTACTAGTCCTACATACTTACACCTAGCAACCCCATTCTAGCCTACTTAGGTTCATCTTACGGTGGACATGTTTGCCTGAAAAGGAATCTTTGAAATGTTTCATAGTTTTAGAAATATAGTGCTTTCAAATTTGAGACATTTAACATGGGGCTCAATGGCAGCTCTATAGGCACGTCAAAAGTCACTTTCACCTAGAAACTCCATTCACACTTTTTATTATTCAGCTTACTGTGGAGACACATGCTGGAACTTTATTTTTATTTTTATGTTTTGTAGTTTATGAGTTATTTAACTTAAACGCCCAATGCATTCTCTATGGCAATAGCACAAAATTTGGCATGCTACTAGTCCTACATACTTACACCTAGCAACCCCATTCTAGCCTACTTAGGTTCATCTTACGGTGGACATGTTTGCCTGAAAAGGAATCTTTGAAATGTTTCATAGTTTTAGAAATATAGTGCTTTCAAATTTGAGACATTTAACATGGGGCTCAATGGCAGCTCTATAGGCACGTCAAAAGTCACTTTCACCTAGAAACTCCATTCACACTTTTTATTATTCAGCTTACTGTGGAGACACATGCTGGAACTTTTTTTTATTTTTATGTTTTGTAGTTTATGAGTTATTTAACTTAAACGCCCAATGCATTCTCTATGGCAATAGCACAAAATTTGGCATGCTACTAGTCCTACATACTTACACCTAGCAACCCCATTCTAGCCTACTTAGGTTCATCTTACGGTGGACATGTTTGCCTGAAAAGGAATCTTTGAAATGTTTCATAGTTTTAGAAATATAGTGCTTTCAAATTTGAGACATTTAACATGGGGCTCAATGGCAGCTCTATAGGCAAGTCAAAAGTCACTTTCACCTAGAAACTCCATTCACACTTTTTATTATTCAGCTTACTGTGGAGACACATGCTGGAACTTTTTTTTATTTTTATGTTTTGTAGTTTATGAGTTATTTAACTTAAACGCCCAATGCATTCTCTATGGCAATAGCACAAAATTTGGCATGCTACTAGTCCTACATACTTACACCTAGCAACCCCATTCTAGCCTACTTAGGTTCATCTTACGGTGGACATGTTTGCCTGAAAAGGAATCTTTGAAATGTTTCATAGTTTTAGAAATATAGTGCTTTCAAATTTGAGACATTTAACATGGGGCTCAATGGCAGCTCTATAGGCAAGTCAAAAGTCACTTTCACCTAGAAACTCCATTCACACTTTTTATTATTCAGCTTACTGTGGAGACACATGCTGGAACTTTTTTTTATTTTTATGTTTTGTAGTTTATGAGTTATTTAACTTAAACGCCCAATGCATTCTCTATGGCAATAGCACAAAATTTGGCATGCTACTAGTCCTACATACTTACACCTAGCAACCCCATTCTAGCCTACTTAGGTTCATCTTACGGTGGACATGTTTGCCTGAAAAGGAATCTTTGAAATGTTTCATAGTTTTAGAAATATAGTGCTTTCAAATTTGAGACATTTAACATGGGGCTCAATGGCAGCTCTATAGGCACGTCAAAAGTCACTTTCACCTAGAAACTCCATTCACACTTTTTATTATTCAGCTTACTGTGGAGACACATGCTGGAACTTTTTTTTATTTTTATGTTTTGTAGTTTATGAGTTATTTAACTTAAACGCCCAATGCATTCTCTATGGCAATAGCACAAAATTTGGCATGCTACTAGTCCTACATACTTACACCTAGCAACCCCATTCTAGCCTACTTAGGTTCATCTTACGGTGGACATGTTTGCCTGAAAAGGAATCTTTGAAATGTTTCATAGTTTTAGAAATATAGTGCTTTCAAATTTGAGACATTTAACATGGGGCTCAATGGCAGCTCTATAGGCACGTCAAAAGTCACTTTCACCTAGAAACTCCATTCACACTTTTTATTATTCAGCTTACTGTGGAGACACATGCTGGAACTTTTTTTTATTTTTATGTTTTGTAGTTTATGAGTTATTTAACTTAAACGCCCAATGCATTCTCTATGGCAATAGCACAAAATTTGGCATGCTACTAGTCCTACATACTTACACCTAGCAACCCCATTCTAGCCTACTTAGGTTCATCTTACGGTGGACATGTTTGCCTGAAAAGGAATCTTTGAAATGTTTCATAGTTTTAGAAATATAGTGCTTTCAAATTTGAGACATTTAACATGGGGCTCAATGGCAGCTCTATAGGCAAGTCAAAAGTCACTTTCACCTAGAAACTCCATTCACACTTTTTATTATTCAGCTTACTGTGGAGACACATGCTGGAACTTTTTTTTATTTTTATGTTTTGTAGTTTATGAGTTATTTAACTTAAACGCCCAATGCATTCTCTATGGCAATAGCACAAAATTTGGCATGCTACTAGTCCTACATACTTACACCTAGCAACCCCATTCTAGCCTACTTAGGTTCATCTTACGGTGGACATGTTTGCCTGAAAAGGAATCTTTGAAATGTTTCATAGTTTTAGAAATATAGTGCTTTCAAATTTGAGACATTTAACATGGGGCTCAATGGCAGCTCTATAGGCACGTCAAAAGTCACTTTCACCTAGAAACTCCATTCACACTTTTTATTATTCAGCTTACTGTGGAGACACATGCTGGAACTTTTCTTTATTTTTATGTTTTGTAGTTTATGAGTTATTTAACTTAAACGCCCAATGCATTCTCTATGGCAATAGCACAAAATTTGGCATGCTACTAGTCCTACATACTTACACCTAGCAACCCCATTCTAGCCTACTTAGGTTCATCTTACGGTGGACATGTTTGCCTGAAAAGGAATCTTTGAAATGTTTCATAGTTTTAGAAATATAGTGCTTTCAAATTTGAGACATTTAACATGGGGCTCAATGGCAGCTCTATAGGCAAGTCAAAAGTCACTTTCACCTAGAAACTCCATTCACACTTTTTATTATTCAGCTTACTGTGGAGACACATGCTGGAACTTTTTTTTATTTTTATGTTTTGTAGTTTATGAGTTATTTAACTTAAACGCCCAATGCATTCTCTATGGCAATAGCACAAAATTTGGCATGCTACTAGTCCTACATACTTACACCTAGCAACCCCATTCTAGCCTACTTAGGTTCATCTTACGGTGGACATGTTTGCCTGAAAAGGAATCTTTGAAATGTTTCATAGTTTTAGAAATATAGTGCTTTCAAATTTGAGACATTTAACATGGGGCTCAATGGCAGCTCTATAGGCACGTCAAAAGTCACTTTCACCTAGAAACTCCATTCACACTTTTTATTATTCAGCTTACTGTGGAGACACATGCTGGAACTTTTTTTTATTTTTATGTTTTGTAGTTTATGAGTTATTTAACTTAAACGCCCAATGCATTCTCTATGGCAATAGCACAAAATTTGGCATGCTACTAGTCCTACATACTTACACCTAGCAACCCCATTCTAGCCTACTTAGGTTCATCTTACGGTGGACATGTTTGCCTGAAAAGGAATCTTTGAAATGTTTCATAGTTTTAGAAATATAGTGCTTTCAAATTTGAGACATTTAACATGGGGCTCAATGGCAGCTCTATAGGCACGTCAAAAGTCACTTTCACCTAGAAACTCCATTCACACTTTTTATTATTCAGCTTACTGTGGAGACACATGCTGGAACTTTTCTTTATTTTTATGTTTTGTAGTTTATGAGTTATTTAACTTAAACGCCCAATGCATTCTCTATGGCAATAGCACAACATTTGGCATGCTACTAGTCCTACATACTTACACCTAGCAACCCCATTCTAGCCTACTTAGGTTCATCTTACGGTGGACATGTTTGCCTGAAAAGGAATCTTTGAAATGTTTCATAGTTTTAGAAATATAGTGCTTTCAAATTTGAGACATTTAACATGGGGCTCAATGGCAGCTCTATAGGCACGTCAAAAGTCACTTTCACCTAGAAACTCCATTCACACTTTTTATTATTCAGCTTACTGTGGAGACACATGCTGGAACTTTTTTTTATTTTTATGTTTTGTAGTTTATGAGTTATTTAACTTAAACGCCCAATGCATTCTCTATGGCAATAGCACAAAATTTGGCATGCTACTAGTCCTACATACTTACACCTAGCAACCCCATTCTAGCCTACTTAGGTTCATCTTACGGTGGACATGTTTGCCTGAAAAGGAATCTTTGAAATGTTTCATAGTTTTAGAAATATAGTGCTTTCAAATTTGAGACATTTAACATGGGGCTCAATGGCAGCTCTATAGGCACGTCAAAAGTCACTTTCACCTAGAAACTCCATTCACACTTTTTATTATTCAGCTTACTGTGGAGACACATGCTGGAACTTTTCTTTATTTTTATGTTTTGTAGTTTATGAGTTATTTAACTTAAACGCCCAATGCATTCTCTATGGCAATAGCACAAAATTTGGCATGCTACTAGTCCTACATACTTACACCTAGCAACCCCATTCTAGCCTACTTAGGTTCATCTTACGGTGGACATGTTTGCCTGAAAAGGAATCTTTGAAATGTTTCATAGTTTTAGAAATATAGTGCTTTCAAATTTGAGACATTTAACATGGGGCTCAATGGCAGCTCTATAGGCAAGTCAAAAGTCACTTTCACCTAGAAACTCCATTCACACTTTTTATTATTCAGCTTACCGTGGAGACACATGCTGGAACTTTTTTTTATTTTGATGTTTTGTAGTTTATGAGTTATTTAACTTAAACGCCCAATGCATTCTCTATGGCAATAGCACAACATTTGGCATGCTACTAGTCCTACATACTTACACCTAGCAACCCCATTCTAGCCTACTTAGGTTCATCTTACGGTGGACATGTTTGCCTGAAAAGGAATCTTTGAAATGTTTCATAGTTTTAGAAATATAGTGCTTTCAAATTTGAGACATTTAACATGGGGCTCAATGGCAGCTCTATAGGCAAGTCAAGAGTCACTTTCACCTAGAAACTCCATTCACACTTTTTATTATTCAGCTTACTGTGGAGACACATGCTGGAACTTTTTTTTATTTTTATGTTTTGTAGTTTATGAGTTATTTAACTTAAACGCCCAATGCATTCTCTATGGCAATAGCACAAAATTTGGCATGCTACTAGTCCTACATACTTACACCTAGCAACCCCATTCTAGCCTACTTAGGTTCATCTTACGGTGGACATGTTTGCCTGAAAAGGAATCTTTGAAATGTTTCATAGTTTTAGAAATATAGTGCTTTCAAATTTGAGACATTTAACATGGGGCTCAATGGCAGCTCTATAGGCACGTCAAAAGTCACTTTCACCTAGAAACTCCATTCACACTTTTTATTATTCAGCTTACTGTGGAGACACATGCTGGAACTTTTTTTTATTTTTATGTTTTGTAGTTTATGAGTTATTTAACTTAAACGCCCAATGCATTCTCTATGGCAATAGCACAAAATTTGGCATGCTACTAGTCCTACATACTTACACCTAGCAACCCCATTCTAGCCTACTTAGGTTCATCTTACGGTGGACATGTTTGCCTGAAAAGGAATCTTTGAAATGTTTCATAGTTTTAGAAATATAGTGCTTTCAAATTTGAGACATTTAACATGGGGCTCAATGGCAGCTCTATAGGCACGTCAAAAGTCACTTTCACCTAGAAACTCCATTCACACTTTTTATTATTCAGCTTACTGTGGAGACACATGCTGGAACTTTTTTTTATTTTTATGTTTTGTAGTTTATGAGTTATTTAACTTAAACGCCCAATGCATTCTCTATGGCAATAGCACAAAATTTGGCATGCTACTAGTCCTACATACTTACACCTAGCAACCCCATTTTAGCCTACTTAGGTTCATCTTACGGTGGACATGTTTGCCTGAAAAGGAATCTTTGAAATGTTTCATAGTTTTAGAAATATAGTGCTTTCAAATTTGAGACATTTAACATGGGGCTCAATGGCAGCTCTATAGGCACGTCAAAAGTCACTTTCACCTAGAAACTCCATTCACACTTTTTATTATTCAGCTTACTGTGGAGACACATGCTGGAACTTTTTTTTATTTTTATGTTTTGTAGTTTATGAGTTATTTAACTTAAACGCCCAATGCATTCTCTATGGCAATAGCACAAAATTTGGCATGCTACTAGTCCTACATACTTACACCTAGCAACCCCATTCTAGCCTACTTAGGTTCATCTTACGGTGGACATGTTTGCCTGAAAAGGAATCTTTGAAATGTTTCATAGTTTTAGAAATATAGTGCTTTCAAATTTGAGACATTTAACATGGGGCTCAATGGCAGCTCTATAGGCACGTCAAAAGTCACTTTCACCTAGAAACTCCATTCACACTTTTTATTATTCAGCTTACTGTGGAGACACATGCTGGAACTTTATTTTTATTTTTATGTTTTGTAGTTTATGAGTTATTTAACTTAAACGCCCAATGCATTCTCTATGGCAATAGCACAAAATTTGGCATGCTACTAGTCCTACATACTTACACCTAGCAACCCCATTCTAGCCTACTTAGGTTCATCTTACGGTGGACATGTTTGCCTGAAAAGGAATCTTTGAAATGTTTCATAGTTTTAGAAATATAGTGCTTTCAAATTTGAGACATTTAACATGGGGCTCAATGGCAGCTCTATAGGCACGTCAAAAGTCACTTTCACCTAGAAACTCCATTCACACTTTTTATTATTCAGCTTACTGTGGAGACACATGCTGGAACTTTTTTTTATTTTTATGTTTTGTAGTTTATGAGTTATTTAACTTAAACGCCCAATGCATTCTCTATGGCAATAACACAAAATTTGGCATGCTACTAGTCCTACATACTTACACCTAGCAACCCCATTCTAGCCTACTTAGGTTCATCTTACGGTGGACATGTTTGCCTGAAAAGGAATCTTTGAAATGTTTCATATAGTTTTAGAAATATAGTGCTTTCAAATTTGAGACATTTAACATGGGGCTCAATGGCAGCTCTATAGGCACGTCAAAAGTCACTTTCACCTAGAAACTCCATTCACACTTTTTATTATTCAGCTTACTGTGGAGACACATGCTGGAACTTTTTTTTATTTTTATGTTTTGTAGTTTATGAGTTATTTAACTTAAACGCCCAATGCATTCTCTATGGCAATAGCACAAAATTTGGCATGCTACTAGTCCTACATACTTACACCTAGCAACCCCATTCTAGCCTACTTAGGTTCATCTTACGGTGGACATGTTTGCCTGAAAAGGAATCTTTGAAATGTTTCATAGTTTTAGAAATATAGTGCTTTCAAATTTGAGACATTTAACATGGGGCTCAATGGCAGCTCTATAGGCACGTCAAAAGTCACTTTCACCTAGAAACTCCATTCACACTTTTTATTATTCAGCTTACTGTGGAGACACATGCTGGAACTTTTTTTTATTTTTATGTTTTGTAGTTTATAAGTTATTTAACTTAAACGCCCAATGCATTCTCTATGGCAATAGCACAAAATTTGGCATGCTACTAGTCCTACATACTTACACCTAGCAACCCCATTCTAGCCTACTTAGGTTCATCTTACGGTGGACATGTTTGCCTGAAAAGGAATCTTTGAAATGTTTCATAGTTTTAGAAATATAGTGCTTTAAAATTTGAGACATTTAACATGGGGCTCAATGGCAGCTCTATAGGCAAGTCAAAAGTCACTTTCACCTAGAAACTCCATTCACACTTTTTATTATTCAGCTTACTGTGGAGACACATGCTGGAACTTTTTTTTATTTTTATGTTTTGTAGTTTATGAGTTATTTAACTTAAACGCCCAATGCATTCTCTATGGCAATAGCACAAAATTTGGCATGCTACTAGTCCTACATACTTACACCTAGCAACCCCATTCTAGCCTACTTAGGTTCATCTTACGGTGGACATGTTTGCCTGAAAAGGAATCTTTGAAATGTTTCATAGTTTTAGAAATATAGTGCTTTCAAATTTGAGACATTTAACATGGGGCTCAATGGCAGCTCTATAGGCACGTCAAAAGTCACTTTCACCTAGAAACTCCATTCACACTTTTTATTATTCAGCTTACTGTGGAGACACATGCTGGAACTTTTTTTTATTTTTATGTTTTGTAGTTTATGAGTCATTTAACTTAAACGCCCAATGCATTCTCTATGGCAATAGCACAAAATTTGGCATGCTACTAGTCCTACATACTTACACCTAGCAACCCCATTCTAGCCTACTTAGGTTCATCTTACGGTGGACATGTTTGCCTGAAAAGGAATCTTTGAAATGTTTCATAGTTTTAGAAATATAGTGCTTTCAAATTTGAGACATTTAACATGGGGCTCAATGGCAGCTCTATAGGCACGTCAAAAGTCTCTTTCACCTAGAAACTCCATTCACACTTTTTATTATTCAGCTTACTGTGGAGACACATGCTGGAACTTTTTTTTATTTTTATGTTTTGTAGTTTATGAGTTATTTAACTTAAACGCCCAATGCATTCTCTATGGCAATAGCACAAAATTTGGCATGCTACTAGTCCTACATACTTACACCTAGCAACCCCATTCTAGCCTACTTAGGTTCATCTTACGGTGGACATGTTTGCCTGAAAAGGAATCTTTGAAATGTTTCATAGTTTTAGAAATATAGTGCTTTAAAATTTGAGACATTTAACATGGGGCTCAATGGCAGCTCTATAGGCAAGTCAAAAGTCACTTTCACCTAGAAACTCCATTCACACTTTTTATTATTCAGCTTACCGTGGAGACACATGCTGGAACTTTTTTTTATTTTGATGTTTTGTAGTTTATGAGTTATTTAACTTAAACGCCCAATGCATTCTCTATGGCAATAGCACAACATTTGGCATGCTACTAGTCCTACATACTTACACCTAGCAACCCCATTCTAGCCTACTTAGGTTCATCTTACGGTGGACATGTTTGCCTGAAAAGGAATCTTTGAAATGTTTCATAGTTTTAGAAATATAGTGCTTTCAAATTTGAGACATTTAACATGGGGCTCAATGGCAGCTCTATAGGCAAGTCAAGAGTCACTTTCACCTAGAAACTCCATTCACACTTTTTATTATTCAGCTTACTGTGGAGACACATGCTGGAACTTTTTTTTATTTTTATGTTTTGTAGTTTATGAGTTATTTAACTTAAACGCCCAATGCATTCTCTATGGCAATAGCACAAAATTTGGCATGCTACTAGTCCTACATACTTACACCTAGCAACCCCATTCTAGCCTACTTAGGTTCATCTTACGGTGGACATGTTTGCCTGAAAAGGAATCTTTGAAATGTTTCATAGTTTTAGAAATATAGTGCTTTCAAATTTGAGACATTTAACATGGGGCTCAATGGCAGCTCTATAGGCACGTCAAAAGTCACTTTCACCTAGAAACTCCATTCACACTTTTTATTATTCAGCTTACTGTGGAGACACATGCTGGAACTTTTTTTTATTTTTATGTTTTGTAGTTTATGAGTTATTTAACTTAAACGCCCAATGCATTCTCTATGGCAATAGCACAAAATTTGGCATGCTACTAGTCCTACATACTTACACCTAGCAACCCCATTCTAGCCTACTTAGGTTCATCTTACGGTGGACATGTTTGCCTGAAAAGGAATCTTTGAAATGTTTCATAGTTTTAGAAATATAGTGCTTTCAAATTTGAGACATTTAACATGGGGCTCAATGGCAGCTCTATAGGCAAGTCAAAAGTCACTTTCACCTAGAAACTCCATTCACACTTTTTATTATTCAGCTTACTGTGGAGACACATGCTGGAACTTTTTTTTATTTTTATGTTTTGTAGTTTATGAGTTATTTAACTTAAACGCCCAATGCATTCTCTATGGCAATAGCACAAAATTTGGCATGCTACTAGTCCTACATACTTACACCTAGCAACCCCATTCTAGCCTACTTAGGTTCATCTTACGGTGGACATGTTTGCCTGAAAAGGAATCTTTGAAATGTTTCATAGTTTTAGAAATATAGTGCTTTCAAATTTGAGACATTTAACATGGGGCTCAATGGCAGCTCTATAGGCAAGTCAAAAGTCACTTTCACCTAGAAACTCCATTCACACTTTTTATTATTCAGCTTACTGTGGAGACACATGCTGGAACTTTTTTTTATTTTTATGTTTTGTAGTTTATGAGTTATTTAACTTAAACGCCCAATGCATTCTCTATGGCAATAGCACAAAATTTGGCATGCTACTAGTCCTACATACTTACACCTAGCAACCCCATTCTAGCCTACTTAGGTTCATCTTACGGTGGACATGTTTGCCTGAAAAGGAATCTTTGAAATGTTTCATAGTTTTAGAAATATAGTGCTTTCAAATTTGAGACATTTAACATGGGGCTCAATGGCAGCTCTATAGGCACGTCAAAAGTCACTTTCACCTAGAAACTCCATTCACACTTTTTATTATTCAGCTTACTGTGGAGACACATGCTGGAACTTTTTTTTATTTTTATGTTTTGTAGTTTATGAGTTATTTAACTTAAACGCCCAATGCATTCTCTATGGCAATAGCACAAAATTTGGCATGCTACTAGTCCTACATACTTACACCTAGCAACCCCATTCTAGCCTACTTAGGTTCATCTTACGGTGGACATGTTTGCCTGAAAAGGAATCTTTGAAATGTTTCATAGTTTTAGAAATATAGTGCTTTAAAATTTGAGACATTTAACATGGGGCTCAATGGCAGCTCTATAGGCAAGTCAAAAGTCACTTTCACCTAGAAACTCCATTCACACTTTTTATTATTCAGCTTACCGTGGAGACACATGCTGGAACTTTTTTTTATTTTGATGTTTTGTAGTTTATGAGTTATTTAACTTAAACGCCCAATGCATTCTCTATGGCAATAGCACAACATTTGGCATGCTACTAGTCCTACATACTTACACCTAGCAACCCCATTCTAGCCTACTTAGGTTCATCTTACGGTGGACATGTTTGCCTGAAAAGGAATCTTTGAAATGTTTCATAGTTTTAGAAATATAGTGCTTTCAAATTTGAGACATTTAACATGGGGCTCAATGGCAGCTCTATAGGCAAGTCAAGAGTCACTTTCACCTAGAAACTCCATTCACA
Organism: Protomyctophum parallelum; assembly: GCF_964188405.1. NCBI lineage: Eukaryota > Metazoa > Chordata > Actinopteri > Myctophiformes > Myctophidae > Protomyctophum > Protomyctophum parallelum. Next base: position 18,876,460 of record NC_139705.1, on the reverse strand, counting down.
CTTTTTATTATTCAGCTTACTGTGGAGACACATGCTGGAACTTTTTTTTATTTTTATGTTTTGTAGTTTATGAGTTATTTAACTTAAACGCCCAATGCATTCTCTATGGCAATAGCACAAAATTTGGCATGCTACTAGTCCTACATACTTACACCTAGCAACCCCATTCTAGCCTACTTAGGTTCATCTTACGGTGGACATGTTTGCCTGAAAAGGAATCTTTGAAATGTTTCATAGTTTTAGAAATATAGTGCTTTCAAATTTGAGACATTTAACATGGGGCTCAATGGCAGCTCTATAGGCACGTCAAAAGTCACTTTCACCTAGAAACTCCATTCACACTTTTTATTATTCAGCTTACTGTGGAGACACATGCTGGAACTTTTTTTTATTTTTATGTTTTGTAGTTTATGAGTTATTTAACTTAAACGCCCAATGCATTCTCTATGGCAATAGCACAAAATTTGGCATGCTACTAGTCCTACATACTTACACCTAGCAACCCCATTCTAGCCTACTTAGGTTCATCTTACGGTGGACATGTTTGCCTGAAAAGGAATCTTTGAAATGTTTCATAGTTTTAGAAATATAGTGCTTTCAAATTTGAGACATTTAACATGGGGCTCAATGGCAGCTCTATAGGCAAGTCAAAAGTCACTTTCACCTAGAAACTCCATTCACACTTTTTATTATTCAGCTTACTGTGGAGACACATGCTGGAACTTTTTTTTATTTTTATGTTTTGTAGTTTATGAGTTATTTAACTTAAACGCCCAATGCATTCTCTATGGCAATAGCACAAAATTTGGCATGCTACTAGTCCTACATACTTACACCTAGCAACCCCATTCTAGCCTACTTAGGTTCATCTTACGGTGGACATGTTTGCCTGAAAAGGAATCTTTGAAATGTTTCATAGTTTTAGAAATATAGTGCTTTCAAATTTGAGACATTTAACATGGGGCTCAATGGCAGCTCTATAGGCAAGTCAAAAGTCACTTTCACCTAGAAACTCCATTCACACTTTTTATTATTCAGCTTACTGTGGAGACACATGCTGGAACTTTTTTTTATTTTTATGTTTTGTAGTTTATGAGTTATTTAACTTAAACGCCCAATGCATTCTCTATGGCAATAGCACAAAATTTGGCATGCTACTAGTCCTACATACTTACACCTAGCAACCCCATTCTAGCCTACTTAGGTTCATCTTACGGTGGACATGTTTGCCTGAAAAGGAATCTTTGAAATGTTTCATAGTTTTAGAAATATAGTGCTTTCAAATTTGAGACATTTAACATGGGGCTCAATGGCAGCTCTATAGGCACGTCAAAAGTCACTTTCACCTAGAAACTCCATTCACACTTTTTATTATTCAGCTTACTGTGGAGACACATGCTGGAACTTTTTTTTATTTTTATGTTTTGTAGTTTATGAGTTATTTAACTTAAACGCCCAATGCATTCTCTATGGCAATAGCACAAAATTTGGCATGCTACTAGTCCTACATACTTACACCTAGCAACCCCATTCTAGCCTACTTAGGTTCATCTTACGGTGGACATGTTTGCCTGAAAAGGAATCTTTGAAATGTTTCATAGTTTTAGAAATATAGTGCTTTCAAATTTGAGACATTTAACATGGGGCTCAATGGCAGCTCTATAGGCACGTCAAAAGTCACTTTCACCTAGAAACTCCATTCACACTTTTTATTATTCAGCTTACTGTGGAGACACATGCTGGAACTTTTTTTTATTTTTATGTTTTGTAGTTTATGAGTTATTTAACTTAAACGCCCAATGCATTCTCTATGGCAATAGCACAAAATTTGGCATGCTACTAGTCCTACATACTTACACCTAGCAACCCCATTCTAGCCTACTTAGGTTCATCTTACGGTGGACATGTTTGCCTGAAAAGGAATCTTTGAAATGTTTCATAGTTTTAGAAATATAGTGCTTTCAAATTTGAGACATTTAACATGGGGCTCAATGGCAGCTCTATAGGCACGTCAAAAGTCACTTTCACCTAGAAACTCCATTCACACTTTTTATTATTCAGCTTACTGTGGAGACACATGCTGGAACTTTTTTTTATTTTTATGTTTTGTAGTTTATGAGTTATTTAACTTAAACGCCCAATGCATTCTCTATGGCAATAGCACAAAATTTGGCATGCTACTAGTCCTACATACTTACACCTAGCAACCCCATTCTAGCCTACTTAGGTTCATCTTACGGTGGACATGTTTGCCTGAAAAGGAATCTTTGAAATGTTTCATAGTTTTAGAAATATAGTGCTTTCAAATTTGAGACATTTAACATGGGGCTCAATGGCAGCTCTATAGGCAAGTCAAAAGTCACTTTCACCTAGAAACTCCATTCACACTTTTTATTATTCAGCTTACTGTGGAGACACATGCTGGAACTTTTTTTTATTTTTATGTTTTGTAGTTTATGAGTTATTTAACTTAAACGCCCAATGCATTCTCTATGGCAATAGCACAAAATTTGGCATGCTACTAGTCCTACATACTTACACCTAGCAACCCCATTCTAGCCTACTTAGGTTCATCTTACGGTGGACATGTTTGCCTGAAAAGGAATCTTTGAAATGTTTCATAGTTTTAGAAATATAGTGCTTTAAAATTTGAGACATTTAACATGGGGCTCAATGGCAGCTCTATAGGCAAGTCAAAAGTCACTTTCACCTAGAAACTCCATTCACACTTTTTATTATTCAGCTTACCGTGGAGACACATGCTGGAACTTTTTTTTATTTTGATGTTTTGTAGTTTATGAGTTATTTAACTTAAACGCCCAATGCATTCTCTATGGCAATAGCACAACATTTGGCATGCTACTAGTCCTACATACTTACACCTAGCAACCCCATTCTAGCCTACTTAGGTTCATCTTACGGTGGACATGTTTGCCTGAAAAGGAATCTTTGAAATGTTTCATAGTTTTAGAAATATAGTGCTTTCAAATTTGAGACATTTAACATGGGGCTCAATGGCAGCTCTATAGGCAAGTCAAGAGTCACTTTCACCTAGAAACTCCATTCACACTTTTTATTATTCAGCTTACTGTGGAGACACATGCTGGAACTTTTTTTTATTTTTATGTTTTGTAGTTTATGAGTTATTTAACTTAAACGCCCAATGCATTCTCTATGGCAATAGCACAAAATTTGGCATGCTACTAGTCCTACATACTTACACCTAGCAACCCCATTCTAGCCTACTTAGGTTCATCTTACGGTGGACATGTTTGCCTGAAAAGGAATCTTTGAAATGTTTCATAGTTTTAGAAATATAGTGCTTTCAAATTTGAGACATTTAACATGGGGCTCAATGGCAGCTCTATAGGCACGTCAAAAGTCACTTTCACCTAGAAACTCCATTCACACTTTTTATTATTCAGCTTACTGTGGAGACACATGCTGGAACTTTTTTTTATTTTTATGTTTTGTAGTTTATGAGTTATTTAACTTAAACGCCCAATGCATTCTCTATGGCAATAGCACAAAATTTGGCATGCTACTAGTCCTACATACTTACACCTAGCAACCCCATTCTAGCCTACTTAGGTTCATCTTACGGTGGACATGTTTGCCTGAAAAGGAATCTTTGAAATGTTTCATAGTTTTAGAAATATAGTGCTTTCAAATTTGAGACATTTAACATGGGGCTCAATGGCAGCTCTATAGGCAAGTCAAAAGTCACTTTCACCTAGAAACTCCATTCACACTTTTTATTATTCAGCTTACTGTGGAGACACATGCTGGAACTTTTTTTTATTTTTATGTTTTGTAGTTTATGAGTTATTTAACTTAAACGCCCAATGCATTCTCTATGGCAATAGCACAAAATTTGGCATGCTACTAGTCCTACATACTTACACCTAGCAACCCCATTCTAGCCTACTTAGGTTCATCTTACGGTGGACATGTTTGCCTGAAAAGGAATCTTTGAAATGTTTCATAGTTTTAGAAATATAGTGCTTTCAAATTTGAGACATTTAACATGGGGCTCAATGGCAGCTCTATAGGCAAGTCAAAAGTCACTTTCACCTAGAAACTCCATTCACACTTTTTATTATTCAGCTTACTGTGGAGACACATGCTGGAACTTTTTTTTATTTTTATGTTTTGTAGTTTATGAGTTATTTAACTTAAACGCCCAATGCATTCTCTATGGCAATAGCACAAAATTTGGCATGCTACTAGTCCTACATACTTACACCTAGCAACCCCATTCTAGCCTACTTAGGTTCATCTTACGGTGGACATGTTTGCCTGAAAAGGAATCTTTGAAATGTTTCATAGTTTTAGAAATATAGTGCTTTCAAATTTGAGACATTTAACATGGGGCTCAATGGCAGCTCTATAGGCACGTCAAAAGTCACTTTCACCTAGAAACTCCATTCACACTTTTTATTATTCAGCTTACTGTGGAGACACATGCTGGAACTTTTTTTTATTTTTATGTTTTGTAGTTTATGAGTTATTTAACTTAAACGCCCAATGCATTCTCTATGGCAATAGCACAAAATTTGGCATGCTACTAGTCCTACATACTTACACCTAGCAACCCCATTCTAGCCTACTTAGGTTCATCTTACGGTGGACATGTTTGCCTGAAAAGGAATCTTTGAAATGTTTCATAGTTTTAGAAATATAGTGCTTTAAAATTTGAGACATTTAACATGGGGCTCAATGGCAGCTCTATAGGCAAGTCAAAAGTCACTTTCACCTAGAAACTCCATTCACACTTTTTATTATTCAGCTTACCGTGGAGACACATGCTGGAACTTTTTTTTATTTTGATGTTTTGTAGTTTATGAGTTATTTAACTTAAACGCCCAATGCATTCTCTATGGCAATAGCACAACATTTGGCATGCTACTAGTCCTACATACTTACACCTAGCAACCCCATTCTAGCCTACTTAGGTTCATCTTACGGTGGACATGTTTGCCTGAAAAGGAATCTTTGAAATGTTTCATAGTTTTAGAAATATAGTGCTTTCAAATTTGAGACATTTAACATGGGGCTCAATGGCAGCTCTATAGGCAAGTCAAGAGTCACTTTCACCTAGAAACTCCATTCACACTTTTTATTATTCAGCTTACTGTGGAGACACATGCTGGAACTTTTTTTTATTTTTATGTTTTGTAGTTTATGAGTTATTTAACTTAAACGCCCAATGCATTCTCTATGGCAATAGCACAAAATTTGGCATGCTACTAGTCCTACATACTTACACCTAGCAACCCCATTCTAGCCTACTTAGGTTCATCTTACGGTGGACATGTTTGCCTGAAAAGGAATCTTTGAAATGTTTCATAGTTTTAGAAATATAGTGCTTTCAAATTTGAGACATTTAACATGGGGCTCAATGGCAGCTCTATAGGCACGTCAAAAGTCACTTTCACCTAGAAACTCCATTCACACTTTTTATTATTCAGCTTACTGTGGAGACACATGCTGGAACTTTTTTTTATTTTTATGTTTTGTAGTTTATGAGTTATTTAACTTAAACGCCCAATGCATTCTCTATGGCAATAGCACAAAATTTGGCATGCTACTAGTCCTACATACTTACACCTAGCAACCCCATTCTAGCCTACTTAGGTTCATCTTACGGTGGACATGTTTGCCTGAAAAGGAATCTTTGAAATGTTTCATAGTTTTAGAAATATAGTGCTTTCAAATTTGAGACATTTAACATGGGGCTCAATGGCAGCTCTATAGGCAAGTCAAAAGTCACTTTCACCTAGAAACTCCATTCACACTTTTTATTATTCAGCTTACTGTGGAGACACATGCTGGAACTTTTTTTTATTTTTATGTTTTGTAGTTTATGAGTTATTTAACTTAAACGCCCAATGCATTCTCTATGGCAATAGCACAAAATTTGGCATGCTACTAGTCCTACATACTTACACCTAGCAACCCCATTCTAGCCTACTTAGGTTCATCTTACGGTGGACATGTTTGCCTGAAAAGGAATCTTTGAAATGTTTCATAGTTTTAGAAATATAGTGCTTTCAAATTTGAGACATTTAACATGGGGCTCAATGGCAGCTCTATAGGCAAGTCAAAAGTCACTTTCACCTAGAAACTCCATTCACACTTTTTATTATTCAGCTTACTGTGGAGACACATGCTGGAACTTTTTTTTATTTTTATGTTTTGTAGTTTATGAGTTATTTAACTTAAACGCCCAATGCATTCTCTATGGCAATAGCACAAAATTTGGCATGCTACTAGTCCTACATACTTACACCTAGCAACCCCATTCTAGCCTACTTAGGTTCATCTTACGGTGGACATGTTTGCCTGAAAAGGAATCTTTGAAATGTTTCATAGTTTTAGAAATATAGTGCTTTCAAATTTGAGACATTTAACATGGGGCTCAATGGCAGCTCTATAGGCACGTCAAAAGTCACTTTCACCTAGAAACTCCATTCACACTTTTTATTATTCAGCTTACTGTGGAGACACATGCTGGAACTTTTTTTTATTTTTATGTTTTGTAGTTTATGAGTTATTTAACTTAAACGCCCAATGCATTCTCTATGGCAATAGCACAAAATTTGGCATGCTACTAGTCCTACATACTTACACCTAGCAACCCCATTCTAGCCTACTTAGGTTCATCTTACGGTGGACATGTTTGCCTGAAAAGGAATCTTTGAAATGTTTCATAGTTTTAGAAATATAGTGCTTTCAAATTTGAGACATTTAACATGGGGCTCAATGGCAGCTCTATAGGCACGTCAAAAGTCACTTTCACCTAGAAACTCCATTCACACTTTTTATTATTCAGCTTACTGTGGAGACACATGCTGGAACTTTTTTTTATTTTTATGTTTTGTAGTTTATGAGTTATTTAACTTAAACGCCCAATGCATTCTCTATGGCAATAGCACAAAATTTGGCATGCTACTAGTCCTACATACTTACACCTAGCAACCCCATTCTAGCCTACTTAGGTTCATCTTACGGTGGACATGTTTGCCTGAAAAGGAATCTTTGAAATGTTTCATAGTTTTAGAAATATAGTGCTTTCAAATTTGAGACATTTAACATGGGGCTCAATGGCAGCTCTATAGGCAAGTCAAAAGTCACTTTCACCTAGAAACTCCATTCACACTTTTTATTATTCAGCTTACTGTGGAGACACATGCTGGAACTTTTTTTTATTTTTATGTTTTGTAGTTTATGAGTTATTTAACTTAAACGCCCAATGCATTCTCTATGGCAATAGCACAAAATTTGGCATGCTACTAGTCCTACATACTTACACCTAGCAACCCCATTCTAGCCTACTTAGGTTCATCTTACGGTGGACATGTTTGCCTGAAAAGGAATCTTTGAAATGTTTCATAGTTTTAGAAATATAGTGCTTTCAAATTTGAGACATTTAACATGGGGCTCAATGGCAGCTCTATAGGCAAGTCAAAAGTCACTTTCACCTAGAAACTCCATTCACACTTTTTATTATTCAGCTTACTGTGGAGACACATGCTGGAACTTTTTTTTATTTTTATGTTTTGTAGTTTATGAGTTATTTAACTTAAACGCCCAATGCATTCTCTATGGCAATAGCACAAAATTTGGCATGCTACTAGTCCTACATACTTACACCTAGCAACCCCATTCTAGCCTACTTAGGTTCATCTTACGGTGGACATGTTTGCCTGAAAAGGAATCTTTGAAATGTTTCATAGTTTTAGAAATATAGTGCTTTCAAATTTGAGACATTTAACATGGGGCTCAATGGCAGCTCTATAGGCACGTCAAAAGTCACTTTCACCTAGAAACTCCATTCACACTTTTTATTATTCAGCTTACTGTGGAGACACATGCTGGAACTTTTCTTTATTTTTATGTTTTGTAGTTTATGAGTTATTTAACTTAAACGCCCAATGCATTCTCTATGGCAATAGCACAAAATTTGGCATGCTACTAGTCCTACATACTTACACCTAGCAACCCCATTCTAGCCTACTTAGGTTCATCTTACGGTGGACATGTTTGCCTGAAAAGGAATCTTTGAAATGTTTCATAGTTTTAGAAATATAGTGCTTTCAAATTTGAGACATTTAACATGGGGCTCAATGGCAGCTCTATAGGCAAGTCAAAAGTCACTTTCACCTAGAAACTCCATTCACACTTTTTATTATTCAGCTTACTGTGGAGACACATGCTGGAACTTTTTTTTATTTTTATGTTTTGTAGTTTATGAGTTATTTAACTTAAACGCCCAATGCATTCTCTATGGCAATAGCACAAAATTTGGCATGCTACTAGTCCTACATACTTACACCTAGCAACCCCATTCTAGCCTACTTAGGTTCATCTTACGGTGGACATGTTTGCCTGAAAAGGAATCTTTGAAATGTTTCATAGTTTTAGAAATATAGTGCTTTCAAATTTGAGACATTTAACATGAGGCTCAATGGCAGCTCTATAGGCACGTCAAAAGTCACTTTCACCTAGAAACTCCATTCACACTTTTTATTATTCAGCTTACTGTGGAGACACATGCTGGAACTTATTTTTATTTTTATGTTTTGTAGTTTATGAGTTATTTAACTTAAACGCCCAATGCATTCTCTATGGCAATAGCACAAAATTTGGCATGCTACTAGTCCTACATACTTACACCTAGCAACCCCATTCTAGCCTACTTAGGTTCATCTTACGGTGGACATGTTTGCCTGAAAAGGAATCTTTGAAATGTTTCATAGTTTTAGAAATATAGTGCTTTCAAATTTGAGACATTTAACATGGGGCTCAATGGCAGCTCTATAGGCACGTCAAAAGTCACTTTCACCTAGAAACTCCATTCACACTTTTTATTATTCAGCTTACTGTGGAGACACATGCTGGAACTTTTCTTTATTTTTATGTTTTGTAGTTTATGAGTTATTTAACTTAAACGCCCAATGCATTCTCTATGGCAATAGCACAAAATTTGGCATGCTACTAGTCCTACATACTTACACCTAGCAACCCCATTCTAGCCTACTTAGGTTCATCTTACGGTGGACATGTTTGCCTGAAAAGGAATCTTTGAAATGTTTCATAGTTTTAGAAATATAGTGCTTTCAAATTTGAGACATTTAACATGGGGCTCAATGGCAGCTCTATGGGCAAGTCAAAAGTCACTTTCACCTAGAAACTCCATTCACACTTTTTATTATTCAGCTTACCGTGGAGACACATGCTGGAACTTTTTTTTATTTTGATGTTTTGTAGTTTATGAGTTATTTAACTTAAACGCCCAATGCATTCTCTATGGCAATAGCACAACATTTGGCATGCTACTAGTCCTACATACTTACACCTAGCAACCCCATTCTAGCCTACTTAGGTTCATCTTACGGTGGACATGTTTGCCTGAAAAGGAATCTTTGAAATGTTTCATAGTTTTAGAAATATAGTGCTTTCAAATTTGAGACATTTAACATGGGGCTCAATGGCAGCTCTATAGGCACGTCAAAAGTCATTTTCACCTAGAAACTCCATTCACACTTTTTATTATTCAGCTTACTGTGGAGACACATGCTGGAACTTTTTTTTATTTTTTGTTTTGTAGTTTATGAGTTATTTAACTTAAACACCCAATGCATTCTCTATGGCAATAGCACAAAATTTGGCATGCTACTAGTCCTACATACTTACACCTAGCAACCCCATTCTAGCCTACTTAGGTTCATCTTACGGTGGACATGTTTGCCTGAAAAGGAATCTTTGAAATGTTTCATAGTTTTAGAAATATAGTGCTTTCAAATTTGAGACATTTAACATGGGGCTCAATGGCAGCTCTATACATTGACATAACAACGCGTCATCAGAGCGGAGGGAGGGGCGTCAGCTGCGACTCCGCGGCTCCGCCCACCCCCCGGGGTAAGATTTGTGATTTATGATTTGCTCTCGTTCACTGCAATGCAATTTGCGGCATTTTCAAAACAATATTGCGCAGAGTAGCGATTATCTAACGTATTTGCAATGCCATACGTTGAAAGATCTGTTGCCCGCGGACAAGGCACGTTACCTCCGCAAGTTAGATATTATCGGCATAGGTGTTTGCCGTATGTGATTAAGGATTGGAAAAAGTTGCATTGGCAGCCATAGAAAATTCTGCCCAGGGTAAAACACCGGATGTGATGTTTTTGGGCGTTCCTGTCTTGTTAAAAAAACGGCTGTGACGTTTTTGGGCGTTCCTGTCTTGTTTCGTGTCAGTGTATGGGCAAGTCAAAAGTCACTTTCACCTAGAAACTCCATTCACACTTTTTATTATTCAGCTTACTGTGGAGACACATGCTGGAACTTTTTACTTTGAAATGTTTTGTAGTTTCTGAGTTATTTAACTTAAACACCCAATGCATTCTCTATGGCAATAGCACAAACTTTGGCATGCTACTAGTCCTACATACTTACACCTAGCAACCCCATTCTAGCCTACTTAGGTTCATCTTATGGTGGACATGTTTGCCTGAAAAGGAATCTTTTAAATGTTTCATAGTTTTAGAAATATAGTGCATTCAAATTTGAGACATTTACAATGGGGCTCAATGGCAGACATTGGCACGTCAAAAAAGCACTTTCACCTAGAAACTCCATTCACACTTTTTATTATTCCGCTTACTGTGGAGACACATGCTGGAACTTTTTTTACTTTGAAATGTTTTGTAGTTTGAGTGAAAATGCAAGATGCCATCATCTGTCCTATTTACTTCAATTCAGCAAATATTGGAATATTGCATCAGGAATGTGACAAAAACAAAATAATCTTCATGAATTGATAGGCTTCATATATCAGGGTGAGGAACTGATAGGGAAAATGAGTTATTTTGTCAGTGGGCCCTTTAAATAAACACACCCACACACGCACGCATGCACGACACACACGCAGTCTTATTCACCCTTATGAGGTGTCAGTGCTACCCAAACAGGAAGTTTACTTTCTTTTCAAATGTCACTTGAGTGAGATCATTTCCTGTCTCTCCAACACGCCAGCCAGCCCGCCGGCCGACCAGCCGGCGCCGCCTGCATGGCTTGTTTTTGTTTGAAATTTAGAGAGAGAGAGGGAGGGGGTTGCTTTAGAAAAAAGACCTTTAAAATAAAGGAGATAAATAACAGATAGATGTAGTAGAAAAGAAGAGGAAGAAACAGGGGGTTATACAAATGGAGAGCAAGAGAACAAACATGAGCAGAAGAAACCAAATGCACATGCACTGACCTACAGTAGTGAGAATCCCAGATGATGATGTAGGAGTGGAACTAAAAGGGGACGGCTCCTCCTACTGAAACCCACTGACCTCTCATATCAGTTCCACTTCTATGACATCATGCCGGTCTGATGTGATCAGTGAACGTGTTTCAAAGTATCTTTCACAGTCGCGTGTATATAAACTACTGATTAATGGCCCTTTTCAGCCTTTTTCAGAAACCGGACAGCGAGAGAGTGAGATAAAAAACAAACAAAAATTAATTATCTGGTCAAACACAGCAATAATTAAGTGCAGAACACGATGCGTTCCTTTTCAACAAACATTTATTTGTGAATTTTATGACAAACAGGAGGCAATGACAATATTTCATTTTACAAGCTACATGGTTGGGTTGAAAACAACAACCCAACCCTTAAAACCCCCTTCGCCCATTTAAAAAGCCACTCGGAAACCCCACCCCAAATCCTGTACTTTTATTTTGTTTTCATTTCAAAAAAGCATCTATGTAAAGAAGCATAATGTTCATGTATTTCTTTCTATAAAGGGAAAGCTACATACCTCGACAGCGTCCTTATGTGGATCCACTGTTGACATTCAGCTTTTCTCAGAGAAGTAAAAGCAGGGATAGAAAGAGTACAAAGGCTGCTCTAGTTTTTTGTTTTGCGCTACAATAAGAGGGAATGATTCTTTATTTACTTGTCATTTCATTTTCTGCATTCTCCTTCTAAGAGTCAAGCGTGATTTAAAAAGAGACAAGAGTATATTGTATAAAGCGAATATACAAGCAGTCTTTAGGTAATATTGTTATGAACAGCATGTACAAGTCATGTAGTATTTAGAATTACACGGATACAATGTGGATAGCCTGGGAACATGTACGAGTTTAAAAGGCTGATGGAGTAGGCTACAGTGGTTTCATTTTGTCAGTCTATGTTGACTGCTTACAGATTTACAGAACTATTGGAAACAGTCAGATTCAATCTATGGCTGTTTTGGCCATGCGACCCGTAAGAACATGAATAGTTGTGCCGTGTGACATGTAAAACTGTTATGTCACGGCTTCAACGCTTACAACTCGTTACCTGAGGGGGAGGAGCAACCTTGATTGCCTGATTGACAGGCCAAAAGGTCTTGAGAGGTGGAGACAAAATGGAACATCCAAGATGACCTCACAACTTGACCTCATCCTTAATTCAACACTCAAAGACCAAAGGTTCTTCAGTGCTGAGAGAAAATAAAAAAGGAAAACCTATAAATATTTAATTTTGTAATCAGGGAAACTCATGTCATGACAAATGTACAGCATTTACACTATTGAAGAAGTTAAGAACTGTTGTACCGCGCTACAGACTCCCATGGAAGGGAGGCCTCATTATAATTTGTCTCTATAATTCTCTATAATGTCACTATAATTATTGTCTCACAATATCCCAAAAACCAGGACATTATTTAGTCTGAAACTGCGCATGCATTCCCACGACCCATTTTCTGTGCGTCTTGTTCAGGGGTTGGATTTTATTTTCTCTGATTAGTGATTACTCGAGACTGATCATCTGGCTAGCCTTGTTCCACATCCTTGAGTCGATATTCAATAATTATTTCCACTCATCATCCCTCACCACTTTACTAACTTAGTAACTCAGTAACATCACCAACTTTTGCCCCGCCCTATCTCCAACCTGGCTTGAACAGCAAAACATGAATGTAGACGTGACAAGTGGCGAATAGCAATTCAAGAGGTTATCTAATCCATCAATATCAGTCATTGGTATTTTATATTAGGGCTGTCTAGTCATGATAGCAAACCCATAACCTTAAATTAGAGGCAATTAACTGACCCACAATGTAAAATGGTTTGGTCATCAAAAAGTATAGCAATTTCTCACTGCTGAGCAATTCAGTAAAAACAAAACAAAAGTATAAACTAGACATGAAACACCATTCCCTTTAACTTATGTAACTGACTGAAAGACAATTAATTGAAACATATAATCAGATTACTCTGATTATTACTTACTAATATAGTCATAGTGTAAGACTATAATGCAGAGATGCATTGAGATGATTGGTTATATTGTGTAAAAACTAACCAAATGGCTTGCTGATGAAAGTGAAAAGTGGTCTTAATATGATCAGTTTAATGTGGAATGTTGGTCATTGTGTAGCAATAAAAGGCAGTTCTGTTGAAGAGGCATGCTGCTGGTTTGCAACTTGGTTGTACTTAAAATCGGATTTAGCTCACTTACAGTTGAATGCAGAAACAAGGACAGACTGGCGAGGTCTGAGGAACAGAGGAACATCTGAAAGCTGCTATCATTATACTAAGTTGATATTATGGTCAATATGCCATGTAGAGTCGTCAAAGTTACAGTTCAACCAGGACATCTTTGTAGAGGAAAGGCACTGACTGGAGTGACCTTCTCATTGACAATACTGTGTGGTAAATGCCACAATGGCTGAAGCCCTGGCATATAGATGAGAAACATGAGGACAAACACAATGCTAAATATTGTTAATGCAACTTGCTAATCTGAGCGTGTCGATCATTTGGAGATAATAGGAGGTAGAGGAGGGCAGGTAAACTGAACTGCAAACAACAAAATCATGAATGTTCACAAAAGCTTCATACTGAAACTCAATAGTATCTTGGCTCTAAAATAGCTGACGTATATTAAAAGCCAGTTGGATGAAGAACTAATGTATGTATGATTAGATTGCCACAGCTTTAGTAAAACAAGCTCTGGCACACTTAGGCTACATCTTACTTACTTTATGCTAGTTTGTGGGAAATAGACATACAATGGGAAAAAGGTGGATCACCTGTTTCCAGGTATTACTTTATTTAGAAAGAAGTTAAATTGTCTCACTCCATTGTCATTTAAAAATGTTTAGACCAAATCCAAGATTACTTGACTTGTACAGTGGACCAAAATAGCTGCTCTCCAGCCTAGTATCATAAATGTAACAGCAGCATGTGACTGGTCAGATGGTCTATATAGCCTGTGGTGAGAGAGATGGACAAATAAATGATTGGCACTATTAGTCTGTGGTTGTGTCCAGATATACAACTATTCTATCCTGCATGTGGTGAGGCAGCCACTGGCATGCATCAGGAAAGCTGGACTTCGAAATATGACCAGTAGGAATTCTAAGCATACTGTAGGCCTGATATACCAAAGTATTAACCACTTAAGCCATAGTTTTAATATTTTGTCAAAATTGTGTAGAACAACTAAGCTCACGCATTGTGATATTGCGTAAACCAGATATTTTCAAAAGAACATTTGCAAAAACCTTCGGCTATAATGAATGACATGCCCAGTGGGACACTGGGTTCAAGTGGTTAAGGAAGGGACATTTTTGTTTTGAGGGAAATTACTTAAAAAAAGAAATTCCCCATTTTCCCCAGCAGTGAGGATCAAGTTCCTACTGTTGCGCTGAACACTAGCATGCTGATGAACCACAGCATGGCTGCATGATCAGCACTAAGGGCTGGATATATACAAACCAGTCGCTATTAGACTGTGGCTTTGCCCAGCTATTCTATTTAAATATAGGCCGCATTACTGTAATGCCCTATTTGAAACTGGTGAGTCACGAGTCGAGAAGCTATGCTGAAACAGAGAAATATACTAGAGACTGCTGTATAAAAGTAAAATGATGAGAGAGAAAGATGAGAGAGCAGAGTCGACTGAGAGGGAGAAGAGCCAGAGAGACGGAAGAAGAAAGGAGAGCGGTTGTTTTTAAAGAGAATAAGAGGAGATTAGAATGCCTTGTTGGGAGCTAGCTGAGCACTCTGCACCATGTGCAGTAACTATAGCACCATGAGAGTAGATTAGAATAGTTACTATTATCTATTAACAAAAATCCAACATGTAAAAACTAAACAGAACAAAAATAATTTACTTTGTGGAAATATAATACCCATGTGGTATCAAAAGCAACATATACACTGCTGTAAACAAGGGTTTCCCAACCAGTGAGTTGGGACTCCGAAGTGGGTCTTCAAGATGTTTTGAAAGGATCACCTTATCAACAATCTTGCTAATCTAAATTTTTGCAAAAATAACTGAACAGTTCTGCCTGGGTTATTTATATCTCCCCATCCTGCCTCTCAGAAAACTATTATTACGGTAATAAAACAGATCCTAATTTGATAGCCATAATGCAATAGCCAGTTTGAGAGCAGTTCAGGACCATCATTAAACCATTATGCCCCTCCCTCCCTCCCTGTGTGGTACGCTACATTACTTCATTATTAAAGACCTAAATCAATGTACAGAAAGCGAAAGAAACTACACAATAAACCCAACCATGAAATAAAGGCCAGTCGGGGAGCTGACTAAACACACACCGTCGGACAGGCACTTTGATGGTTGAAATGACTGATTAGAGCCAGAGACACAGCTGGGGCGGGGGAACGAAGCAGAGAGAGGAGGCCGATATCTCCTCTGCTTCAATTTATGGAACGTCTTCTGGTCCATCTCTGTTCAGCTTACTAACAAGACTCTTGGGATTTGTTTGAGGCTTGCTTGCACTTGTAAGGACTATCAACACTGACATGCTTGTTCAGATTATTTTCTTAAACTAATGCTTAATTTATACTTATACTTCTTATCCGCACGCGACACCGTCGTACTAAGGGGTGTGATCTCGCTATAAATATATTACAAGGGACGAGGTCATCCTGTTTAAAGTAGATAGAATAACGGAATTTGGTAGACATGGTGTATGGGCTGGTTGGTACAGTACACATACTGTACACTGTACTGCACTCAGGTCACTGTTCTAGAACCAAAATGCACGCATGCATGTGAGTGAGCGCTTGCACACACACGCACGCACACATGCAAGTATTGTTGGACAATAGAGGGCAATGTCTTTGACTTGTACGTTAAAAGACATTAAAGCCATTAATTCATGGTTATCTGGTAAATACTTGATCAGTCAGCTTTCTTTTTCATCATCTTTACATTTGATAATAATGTGCAACAAAAAAGGGCTTGTTTAGCAAATACGTATTCTTTTACGCGTAACAACTTGAAACCTCCACTGGAGGAGACACAAAATCACTAATTAAGATTGAGAAATGAAAGATTGCGATTTCCATGTAAAGTAGGTTCTCAGGCAAAACAGGATTACATGATTTTATATCCCTTTCTTAAGAAGAGCGAACCATGGACTAGAATGTACAATGTGATTAAAAAGCTACAGTAAGAATACCAAATAGCAAACAATGGCAGCTGGCCTGATCTGAGATCAGTCCAACGATCATGTTCATAATTAGAGTCTTAGTAGTCCAAAATCCATATGTAGTCCAACAGTCTGTGTCTGGCTGGGAGATGCAGTCCAATACTCCTTGAGTTTTCTTGTCTGTGGTCCAATAAGGATGACAGATGTAGAAATATTCAACATTCAGTGAAAAGCGACACTTGCACTTTATCCGTTGTTACATAAATTGGAGACAGCTGTCAATACAGAGATGTGCGACAGTCCATTGTTGTTCTCGTCACTAGAGAGACCATCCTGATGTCTGACAACTGTTGAAGTTGAAGGTTCGACAGCAACTGTATAAGTGTCCTTGAGCGAGAGTGCCGACCTGCTCCAGCTAAATGTCTAGAATCTATGACTGCACTGCAACCGTCAACGCCTTGTTTGTTTGACACAGTTTAACCATCAGTGGACGACTCCATCTCTGTTGTTATTCCGATCGAGAGCCACACAACTGGTTACTTTTGTACAAGTGACAGACACAAGGGAGATAATAGAATTCAAAGGACTCTTCTGGGGTGAGCACTTGTACACTTAGCTTACAAGTCACAAAGTAGACATTAAAATTATGTTAATTTAATTCTGAGAGTAAACAAATGGAACCCATTTGTTCTCAGTTAAACATGGATAAATGAACACTGCAGATTGTACAGTGTAAGCTAAGAATTGCATCCTTTCAAAGCATATTTATATGAGTTTGCATATTCAAACGAACATTCATTTAAATAGGCAAACCAGCTGTTGTGCCTCAGATCTGTTCTGTGCCCCCCCCCTCCCCTTCCTCAATGAAGCTTTTAATTTTCCTTCCCTCCCGTTCGTCCACGTGCGAATCCAAGATGGCTGCCAACAGATTACAGCGTTGACAACATGACATCGTGACGGTAGATTCTGAACAAAGTTGTCCAAAGCCATCTATGTGAGTTGTTGCCACTTCACTGCAAACTGCTGCCCTCTCCGTGGAGGGAAAAATAGTATGATCCGAACATGAATAGACAAGGTTTTCTTTTGAAGGTCCAGTCCTGACATCATACAGTCTGCTTGTAAGAGCTGTTATTTAGCACTGTGTGTGTGTGTGTGTGTGTGTGTGTGTGTGTGTGTGCGCGTGTGTGTGTGTGCGTGCGTGTGACAGGTAAATGCATGTAGGCATGTTGTTTCATAGTTTTTGAGCTGTTCTCTGCTGGTAGTTTGAGACGGTTTGGGTTATTCCAAGCAGAACTCTGATGAGGGGGTGTCTTCAGTCCTCCCCGTCCTTGGCATTAGAATGGTCTGTCCCGGGCTTAGGTCCAAGTCTAGAATTCCCCCAGTTGACTGTGTGTGTGTGTGTGTGTGTGTGTGTGTGTGTGTGAGAGCGTGCTCGTGCGCGTGCGTGCTTGCTTGCGCTTGAGTGTGCATGAGTGGCAGTGAGCCTGTGAGGCAGTATGTACAGTCACTACAGTGTGCTAGCTACAGTGGCAGATTTAGGTACTGGTGACATGAGACAGTCTCCCAGGGGAGCATCTTGCACGGGGCTCCTACGCAAAACAGGCGATAGGCTTCCTATCACTCATTTGCACATCATTGATATCATGTCAACTTGTGGGTCAACTAACCTAGTAGGAGCTGGCGCACCCTGACTCTAGGCAGGCTACTGCCTGGGATGGTCGCCCCCTTCTTGAGGGCAGGGGCAAATACTATCAAATAGTATGTACAGTACTTATGCTATTAGTGAAGTCTTTCAACAGGGGAGGCTGCCCAGGGCACCATACACACTAAAACAGCCACTGTCGAGCTGTGTTTGTCTGTATGTGTTGGTGTGGCAGAGTGGCAGTGTGCTTGTGCAGCAGTTATGTTTGTATGTACAGTACGTGCCAGGAGTGTGGCTGTGTGCGTGTTGTGTGTGTCTTTGTGGTAGGCAATACACATGTAAATGTTTTTTTTTTCAGTGTTGGGGAAGTTACTTTCAAAATGTAATTTTATTACATATTTACTTTCAATTAAAAGTAATATTAAAAGTAAGTAGTTACATTACAATACTAAGTAATGTGTTATAATATAACACATTACTCTTGCGTTACTTTAGCAAAACGCCCTCAAATGAAGTGCAAAATGTCTAGGAATAATATCAAATGGAAGAGGGGAGGCTAAATGGAGTAATTGTATTGGTATTCAAACGCTATTTTAGCAAACAAAATGTAAAAGTCATGATGAAACACAAACACGTGAGAAGCCGCAGTGTCCTCTTTCATTGCAGGGAATACATTTAGAAAAATGTAATATAAGTCTCAGTAGAGATTAGAGAATGGACAGACTGCATTGTCATTATCAGTGTGCATGATTAAAAAGCTTAAAAAAATACTATAAATAACCGTTTCTGAAAGTAATGCGTCACTTGGCATAGTAAAGTGAACATGATTACGGAATGCATTACTTGCTGGAACGCTGGCGTTGCATGTCGTAAACAGTAGATCTACAAGTTCACAATGCGTCACAAACTATGTGACGCGTGGTGAGCTTGTAGATGTGCTGTTTACTGAGCACGCCGCCAGCACACAAATAAGTATAACTGAGGCTTAATGCGATGCCCCCAACACTGTAGTTTAGTTGACATGTGTTAACTTGCCATGGCAGTAGGGAACTCTGTACACAGTAAAATCTCTCAGCCTTGATTTAACTGGGAGAGTATATGTTTGTACACTTTGAGTGTTAGATGAACACTGAGGACTTTACAGCGTACACAATGTGTGTGTGTGTGTGTGTGTGTGTGTGCGTGTGTGTGCATGCGCGTGTGTGTGTGTGTGTGTGTTTTTTGTGCGTATGGCAGTTTGACACACGGTCACTCAGGGCAGGCATCCGTTCGTTCCTCGGTTGCCGTGGGAGACTCCTGGGGGCGGTGCTTGCACTGGCCCAGCGAATGGCGCGTGGCGGATCTCGACGGGCGGACGAAGCAAGTGGTGAGGGACTGCGCCGCACAGTCACAGGCGCCATCCTGGGGGAATGGAGGGCAGTTTGGTTAGAGGATTAACACCTTTAAAACCTGGGAAAGCTTCTGTGTCATCTCAACCACTTTAACCATTATTTTATACTTTGGCTATTAAAAAATAGCAGATACACAAGCTCATAGCGCATCACTCCGAGCTATGAGCTTGTAGATCTGCTATTTATTCATTATTTTGTGAAAATGTGTGTAAATCTTTGAATATATTCAAAGAGAATTTTTTTTACTGAAATCTTTGCTTCTGGGGGTCCCTGGAACAAAATATTTTGAGATGGGGGTCGGTGACCAAATACATATAATTTTGAGGGTCCTTGACATGAAAACGTTTGAGCACAAACATAGATTAAGCCCCAGGTCTTAATGGGTTAATGTTTATAATGTGACAAAATATGATATACTGTATTGTATTGTATGTCTTTCTTAGCTGGTTGTTTATACTTATATGTCTTTATTGATTGTTTTTAATTTTATTAAATGGATTAATGTGACTAGTTTAACTATAGTCACATGTATTTAGTTTAAATACACAGCTCTCTCACCTCTACAACAGGCATGCATACTGTGTGTATAGTGTTTGCGTCCACACACATCTCTCACCTCTACAACAGGCATGCATACTGTGTGTATAGTGTTTGGTGTTTGCGTCCACACACATCTCTCACCTCTACAACAGGCATGCATACTGTGTGTATAGTGTTTGCGTCCACACACATCTCTCACCTCTATCACCACCTCTATAACAAGCATGCATACTGTGTGTATAGTGTTTGCGTCCATACACATCTCTCACCTCTATCACCACCTCTATAACAAGCATGCATACTGTGTGTATAGTGTTTGCGTCCACACACAGCTCTCACCTCTATAACAAACATGCATACTGTGTGTATAGTGTCTGCGTCCACACACATCTCTCACCTCTATCACCACGGCCGCTACTGCTACCATGCTGCCGCTCGTCTCCTTCCCTCCTCCCACGATTCCGAGCGTCTCCTCCCGGACGGCGTGCCGCATGAAGCGCTTGTTAACAATCCTGGTCACATTGTCGCTGCCTCCGCCCAGGCCGGCCAGAGCACCCAGCCCGCCGGCCACTCCCACGGCCGCCGACACGCACTCCGGCTTGGGTTCGTCCGTTCCTCCGAGACCGCCCGGCACGACCATAGGAAGACCTCCGAGGTTGCCGAGGGCGTCCCTGGGCGACCTGTCCCCGGGCAGGGGGGAGCCCACTCCTTGGCTTCGGCTGCTGCAGACGTTCCTGAAGAACTCCTGGACCAGGCCTCCGTAGCGGTTAGACCCGGGTTCGGAGGAGCCGCAGGCCGGAGCCCCGGAGGGTTTTCCCGCGGCTGGAGGCTGCCGTGCTGGACTGGCCCCCTGGCTGCTGCAGGCTGATGAGAGAAGACCTTTAGATTAGACTCTAGTGGAATGAACTAGAGTCTCCCGCCATAGTCTTAGCAACTAGACTAGTTTCATTGTACAGATATTTTACTGTTAGACGGACGGTTCTTACTTTACTTATGACTCTTGATGACTATTTCTATGTATTACCTTGTATTGTTCTTATTTACTGTAAATCGCTCTGCCAAATGCCTATTGTAAATTGTAGTCTAATGTGAATGCTCCCTCTAATTTGAGAGGGAGAAAATAAGCGGGCCAAGGACAGAGCCCTGGCAGAGCCTGGTCAACGATGTATAGGGTTTAAATGGTTAAGTAATGAATCAACGAATCAACGAATGAATCAATCAATCAATGTACCTCCGGTGTCGCCCCTCCACAGGGACTCCACGCTTCCAGAGTGTTCCACCACACTGAAGAGGCTGGAGAGTCCATCGTTGAGGCCACTGAGGACAGGACTGTCCCTGGTGGTGGTGGAGCGCGCCCAGGCAGAGCCTCCACCCATGGGCCTCTGGTGGAGGTTCCACAGGCTGCGCTCCCTGGAGGACGACGACACTCCGTCCAGCCTAGAGGTGGAGCCTGGCGACAGAGGAGGGCGTGGTTACAATCATTTGAGTTTTAGTTTGAGTTCATTTTGATTGTTTAAGTTCGTTTTGTAAACACACAATACAGTTTCAGTTAGTTATCACTTTTTCTTCTTTCTATTTTAGTTTGTTATTTCGTTAGTTTTAGTTAACTATAATAACCAGGAGAGGAATATGCATGGACATACATGCACATGTGTACATGCACAAACGCATACTTCAAAAGCTCTACATGCGTTCCCAACAGGCATCCCCATTGACCCTAGTAATTTATCCCCCTCAGTACCAGAAGACACTCTTCGCTGTAGCTTTGGGGAGCCGTATTTGGGCGAGCAGCAGGGCCTGTCGATGCGGCCGTGGACCTTGTCCAGGGAGGAGGAGATCTGCCGGGACCGGGCCGACGCCAGGGAGGACGTGGTGTTCGCCGACGAGGGCCGGGGAGACCAGGCTTTGGCCTGAAGCCTACTGGGAAGGTTGTCGGTTTGAAGCCCAACACTGGCGTACTGCGCCGCGGTCTGTGTGGACCTGGTCGCTACGCCCACCGCCTGGTACAGTAAGAGTAGGTAGTGAGAGGGAGAGAGAGAGAGAGAGAGAGAGAGAGAGAGAGAGAGAGAGAGAGAGAGATCCATCAAAATCACACATCTAATTAAAAAAAGAAATAACATTTGGTAAGATGATGTAGTTGAAAAACAGTGAAAATAAAATAAAAATACTAAACAAAAAATTCATAAAAGCTAGTCACCTGACTTCCTGGTTCCTTGCTGGACTTCCTCTCCAGGGAGGAGGAGCGGATGGCCTGTCGGACACAGTTGGTCATCTCCTTCATGTCGTCGCTCAGGTTGGCCGAGATCTCGCCCATCTCCAGCCCGTGGAACGCCGAGGAGGCCGCCATTCCCTCCGCCGCCACGCCGCCGCCGCTGGCCGAGCCGCCGGGCATCGAACCCATCGCGACGCTCGCACTCCTGCTCTCCAGCAGCTCCCGGTGGTGTCTGGACAGCGAGCTCAGCCACTGCTCGTATGAGGACGAGTACGAGGAGAGGGGCGACGAGGGCTGTTGTTGCTGCTGGAGCTCGCAGGCGTCTGTCCCCACCGGCTCCCCGTCGTCGACGGAGCCGCTCGGCCCGGCGGAGGAGCTGCCGTTCTGGGCGTGCCGAGGCGCAGCGGCTCCGTCTCCCTGCTGGCTCCTCATCTGGGACTCCATGCGTCGCATGGCCGGAGGGCTGTAGTAGATGCGGATCCCCGTGCGGTCCGGCGCCGTGTAGCTGCGCTGGACCGACTCCAGTGTGTCCAGTTCGGAGGCCTCCCCGCTGCTGCACGGCCCGCTCGGGCCGTCCCAGGTCTTACAGCTGTCCTCCACCTCCGGTGTCTGAGAGGGACAGAGAGGACCAAGAGGGGAAGGGGGGGAATATGATTGGTCCAAATTCTAATGCCATATTATTTTCCGTTATTCCATGTTTTAAAATGTCTCAGAAATAAATGATTGTTGAAAGTGCAGCGAATTGTTTACAATGGAAGCGCTGTGTCTTCGGAAACTCCAGCAGCATGACAAGGCGCTGAGCATTTAGCTTGCGCTTAAATAGTATTTTTATATAAGAAAGATAATGTATGATGGCCTGCAATGATGTGCAATCTAATCTTATCTGACTAGATCTCACACCTCATTGGTCAGGTAGGTCCAGTTCTTCCTGGTGACGTCATGCAGCTCTGGGCGAATCAGGAGAGGAGTCTGGACTGAGATCAGGCTCTTTCCTTCCTGACAGGCGGTTCCATTGACCTCTGACCTCTCCAGCTCTGACGCAGAGGTTACGGTCCTGTTGGAGAACAATGCACGTGTTGATGGGAACTACACAAATAGACAGTCACAGTCTGTGTTGTGGAATTTGAACGTTATACCAGTTATTCTGCGCACCTACTGCTAGATTTATATTCCATAGTTTAGAAACAGGTGAACCACTTAAAACCCCAGCATCCGTATAGTCTGGGGGAAACCTTCGCAGAGAATAGCAGTTGTAAGCTTGTAGATCGGCTATTTTCTGCAAAGATATTTAACGTAGAGCAAAAACTGAAAATACACTAGAATAGAGCCCTGAGGGACTGCAAGCTGTTACCGTGGTGAGGCGTCTCCGTTGGTGAGCGTGTCCGCTAAGGACTCTCCTTCTGATGACTTGGACTGGAAGGGCACAGAAGACAGACAGAAACTCATTACTATTACATGACTTAACAACATTGATTTTCAAAGATCCCTGGAAAGGCGGCTGTTGTTAACGGTCCGGGAGCCTAGGCTTCTAAGGCGGCGTGTTGCGGGTTCGAATCCCGATCCAGACGACCTTTGCTGCCAGCAGAAATAGCCTATCCACAAGCTCTCAACGTGTCACATTCTAGGTCTGCTATTTATGCTATTTTTGAAGAATATTGCCTATAATGATGGCAGGTTCAAAGTGTTTATGCTTATCCTGGAAAAAGCTTTACTTGCGCAGCAGAGAAGACACATGCACACAAGCAAGCACGCATACACACACATACGCAAACATACGCACGCTCTCGCACGCACGCACGCACACACACACACACACACACACACACACACACACACACACACACACACACACACACACACACACACACACACACACACACACACACACACACACACACACACACACACACACACACACACACACACACACACACAGTGTGCGTGTCTGTAATGGTGACAGTGCATGTGTGTTTATGGAAAGAAACTTAACTCAGGACGTTTAACCACTCAACGCAATCCCTCAGTGACACTGTCCAGCAGCGTAGCTGTGTGTGCGTGTGTGTGTGTGAGTGCGTGCGTGCGTATGTACGCGTGCACGTGCGTGCGTGTGTATAATCACAGGGGGTGAGCTGAACAGCCCTGCTCTCCCAGTGACATCATCCTAACCCTGAACTGCAGCTGCACCACCAGGGTGTACAATATTGGGTTATCTCACACCACAACAACACAAGGTGTGGTTGCTGTCAACATGGCTAAGTATAACATTAATATCAGCACACATGCACACACACACACACACACACACACACACACACACACACACACACACACACACACACACACACACACACACACACACACACACACACACAGACACAGACACACACACACACACAGAGGTCTATCCTCGGTCTGCTCCCTTTTCCCTCTGCAACAAATCTCTTCTGCGAAAATAGCCGATGTACAGTACAAGGCTTAGCCTTGTACAAGGACGTGGGCTTGTACAGTATATCGGCTATTCTCACAGAATGTCAGTTAATTTGGGGTGAATTCGCCTATTATGGCCAGTACAGGGACGCTATGGTTCATGAGCTTAATTCCTCGACCTCCAACCCAAACCTTAACCATTAACACTACATAATTAACCCCAAATGTAGATTCTGCCTCTTGACAAGAAAATGTTCTGACCTTCCGTTAATGTTCCTCACCTTAAAGGTATATTCAGTGATTTCACTTAATTCAAATATCACTTATTTTTTTGTTTTGTTGTGATAATCCTCTCTACTATAGAGTGTGCTGACCATATAAGGAGTTCCTCCCTGTCCCCAGTTAACCCCTGGGGGTCAAAAAACCTTAGGTTTCGTTTTTGGCTCTCTATCCTGATTGGATGAAAGGCTTAGGTCCCAGCCAAAAACGAAACCTAAGGTTTTTTGAGTGAAATCACTGAATATACCTTTAATATTCTTGTGATAACATTTAGTTCTCATAAAGAAAGCAGTATAAGGACACACACGCACACAAACACACACACACACACACACACACACACACACACACACACACACACACACACACACACACACACACACACACACACACACACACACACACACACACACACACACACACACACACACACACACACACACACACACACACACACACCTTGCTGTGCTGTGCGGTTGCCTCTCGGAGCCTCTGTTCCCACTGAGCTCTCTCCTGGCTGAAGGTCTCCATGAGCTCCATCTTGTCTCTGCCCCAGTTCCTCTCTCCTATCTGGAGCTGTGGGACAACAACACAACATCTTAACTTCTTAACTTCACAGACACACATTTTATGAATGCCATTTCAAATGAAAATTAAGCCATTTTTAACTCTAACCCGAAAGCCTGCACTTGATCGCATTCCCGTGTCACGCACCCTAAATATACAAGCCAATATACAAGCTCACAACGCGTTGCAATGTGACACCTTGTGAGCTTGAATATCAGCTATTTTGGGTGCACAACAGCAGCACCCAACTACTTGGGAGTACAAATTACATTTCTTCTGTTTTGGGACAGGAAAATCGCGTGAGCGCATGCACGCACACACACACACACACACACACACACACACACACACACACACACACACACCTGCTTGGTGAGGTCCATGACGGCGGCGTAGGACTCGGCCAGCAGGTGCTGGTGCTCCTCTCTCTCCTTCTTCAGCGCCACCTTCAGGTCAGGAG
Organism: Protomyctophum parallelum; assembly: GCF_964188405.1. Lineage (NCBI taxonomy): Eukaryota > Metazoa > Chordata > Actinopteri > Myctophiformes > Myctophidae > Protomyctophum > Protomyctophum parallelum. The sequence goes on along the minus strand of NC_139705.1, from coordinate 18,850,497 downwards.
GATCCAACGCATCGCCGGAGGACGACAGAGGCGCTGCAGCTGCTGTGATGATGGGCTTAGTAGACTTGCCCTCCAGCTGAGAGAGCACAGCACAGATGGAAGGGAGAGAGAAAGACATTTTTCAAGTGTTTAATTTTTGAGTGGTGCAGCCACTCCATTGCACAGCTATGTGTGTCAGTCCCTCCCCCTACGTATGTGTGTCCCTGTGTCTGAGCACGGACAGCCGAAACACCTCTGGACCACTGGGTGGCACTGTTGCACAGCGTCACACACACACACACACACACACACACACACACACACACACACACACACACACACACACACACACACACACACACACACACACACACACACACACACACACACACACACACACACACACACACAGCGACGTAGAGTCTGTGGGGGCCACGGGGCCATGGCCCCCATGAAGAATCCTAGGGCCCCTTTCGGCCCCCATGAAGATTTTCGTGGACATTTTACATTTACATTACATATTTTCTGGGAATTCCGAACATTTTGGACCTCTCCGCCGGCAATCTGAGAATCCCATCGTCAAATATTCGGGAAAACAGCGCCTCCCCTGTTGTTCCTCAGGCAACAGTCTGTCTTGAGAGACACCGGCCGTCCAAGAGGTGTTAAAAAGTGCTAATCTGTTTCTTTTGTAGTTGTTCTTGAGGCGTGACATAAAGGGCGCGTTCGGAAATACCACACCGGAGCACACTCGCCTATTAGTTTGCATTGCACAGTGGGCTCAGTGCGCTATTTCCGAACGCGCCCAACACTGATCAAGAATTCACCAAAGAGACCTAACCACAGACTAGTGAGACTACACACTGACTCGAGAAAAGACCCATATCGTCCAAAATAGGCTGATCAGTCGCTGTCTGTGTATAGGCTAATTCAATGGTAAAAGTATGCTAAAGAACTCATTTTTAGACCATTTGGGAAATAAATAAATAAATAAATCCGCGGCGGCGGCCTCGCTTCGCTCGGCCGCGACAGTCCCCCCCCAACGCAATTCTGTAGCCTACCCAAAGGTACCCAAGGTACGCACCCGCCGCCAGCTATGATCTCTCTCTCTCTCTCTCTCTCCGTATCTCCCTCTCTCTCTCCGTATCTCCCTCTCTCTCTCCGTATCTCTCTCTCTCTGTATCTCTCTCTCTCTCTCTCTCTCTCTCTCTCTCTCATAATAAAAAATAATATATTCCTGAAAGTCCTCACCTTGGCTTGGACATTGGCCTATAGAAGCTGCTTTAAAAGTACCAGCGAAAACAACATATTTTTTTCCGCGCTGCGGCGGGGGGGGGGGGGGGGGGGGGTGCGGGGAGGCGGGGCTGCGGGGGGGGGGGGGGACGGGCCCCCATGAGGATTGATCAAACTCTTCGGCTCTGCACACACACACACACACACACACACACACACACAGGCCAGGGAGGAGGGCTTAATTGTACAGTACTACAGTACAGTACAGCAGCACTCAATTCAGACGGGTCAGATTTTTTGTAACATAAACACTGTAAAAGTTGTCCTCGTCCACTTGACACCCACTTCTCCTTGTGTTCCCAAGTAAGAGCCTAAGTGTAAGAGCCTAACGCACGCACGCACGCACGCACGCACGCACAGTCCCAGTAAAGCATTCACCATCAATCCTCATGCTGCCTCAGATCAGGATGAAAGATTCTTCTAGCTTTTCGCTTAGGTTTGTTTCATTATTGCTCTTTAATTCTTTATATCTCACCACCTCTCTCTAATGTCTTTTTCCAACATAAAGAATGAAGTACCTACTGTATTACACACACACGCACGCATGCATGCATGCACGCACACACGCACTAAACGCTTCCGTCATAATCATTAGTGGATGACAGAAACAAAAAACACCCTTGGGTTTATTCTGCCCTTCTCTCAGGATCCCTCGATCAATCTATCCTGACCTCCCCCCCCCACCCCCTCTCCTCCTTTCTTCCTCTGACTGCCTTGCCGTTCTTCTCTACTCTACTAGTAGATCTCTCCCTCTCTCCATCTCTCCCTCTCTCCCTCTCTCCATCTCTCCCTCTCTCCATCTCTCCCTCTCTCCCTCTCTCGTCTAGTCTAAGTATCAGGTGTGCAGTCAGACATCTAGCACAGAGGACTGATCGTGACTGCTTTCTGTTTTCTTCTAAGCCTTTCTGAAGCTACCAGACACATCAATCACGCACGCACGCCCACACACACCCACACCAACCTATCAAGCCATTTATCAAAATCTCACATTCGTTTTTCCCCACGCAAATGCACAGGCCACCATGCACAGTCACAAACTGGGATATCTCTCTCTCGCATGCATGCACGCATGCACACGCACACACACGCACACGCACACGCACACGCACACGCACACGCACACGCACACGCACACACACACACACACACACACACACACACACACACACACACACACACACACACACACACACACACACACAGACCAAGTAAAGCATTCCCCATCAATCCTCATATGCCTCTCTGCCTGCCTCAGTCCATGGCGTCCTTATATGGTTCTAATGGAAGCGTCTGGCATCAACTCACCCCCCCCCCCCCCCCCCCCCCCTCCGTCTCCCGTAGCGACGGGGGAGATTCCTAATGTTGTGCGTGTCTTAACGAGCGGTACCTCCTTAACGAGTTTTAGTGCCGAGCCGTTTAGCGTGGGAGAATTCTAATGAAAGACCTGCTGGGCTTCATGGAGACATGAAAGATCACCTGCCTCAGCGCTGATCATACAGCGCTCACTGGGACCGTACACAACATTACACACGCTCCTTCATCTCAATATCAACGTCAACTACAAAGTACAATGCTCAGTGTTCAAAGACAAAGAAAGGACCAAGAAAAATAAGAAAACGCTTTAAAAGGGTACAAATGTCAGGGGGTGGTCTTAAGCATGTATTCGACAGTGATAGACAGACAGAGTTGGCAGACATTAGATGGTGGGGAATCACCAAAATGGGTTTTCTCAGGAGGGTAGCGTCTTCCTTTGGAGATATACAGTAAGGTGAAAAAGCTCTGTCATCCTTGGGGGGCTCTGAGTAGAGTTGCTGCTCCTTTCTATAGAAAGTATATCCCATTATAATGAACAAAGACAATTAATGGCAAATATTCAGTCAGCACAAGAACAAATTACATGTTACAGTACAAGTTACAACAACTATTGAAAGGCAGAAAATGACCCTAACCACAATCCTGTCCTAAGCTTGAAGCCAATCTGTCTCTGCAATAAACTTGACTTGTTTGTCTGGCAGCAAACCCAACATCACTGTCTGTGGATGTGTTGTCATACACAAGGCACTGAACCCACACACCCATTGGCTGCATTCCAATATCAAACAGTGGTTTGTAAATCACAAGTGTGAATAGACAGAACAGGACACAGCACAGTCACGCTAAAGCAGTGAGGAGGGGGAGTGCAGTTCAGTAAGTGACCTCACCAAATTGACATTGTTACCGTGGTTACATAAAACATACATGTGGGTGTTATTTTTAAATTGCGTAGTTCCTTGGGTTTTTGAGGGGTGCTAGCCCCTCCTATATACAGCTCTTTGTCCTAACTCGTGTCACACTTGCCATTGACAATGAAAGGAGAATTTACGTCATATGTGTCTGAGCAAATCGCCTTTTTGTGCTATTAAACACAAACATTAAATGCTATTGACAATGAAAGGAGAATTTACGTCATGTGTCTGAGCAAATCGACTTGTAATGTCATGATGATGTATGATGATAAGAAGAGTGACCCTCACTTCACACGGATGTGATTTTTGAGGGGCGCTAGCCCCTCCCCTATACTGGTTTAATGTTTGTTTTTAGTTCAATGTTTGTTTTAAAAATGCCATTGACAAAGAAGTGAAAATTTACGTCATGTCACAAACATTAAATGCCATTAACAATAAAGACTTTCACATATTAGCGCCCCTCACTTCACACAGGTGTGATCTTCGATATGCAAATCACTAAAGGTTGCACTTTATTGTTACATCTTGAGTACGGGTACATATTAGAGTAAAACGTCATTTTGTTTGGCTGCGGTTGGGATGGCTTGAATCCTTCATGATTCCTCGAGCTTTGCTGACACAGCATTCTTCGTACAGGGCTTGGATGCATGGGGGGAGAGCACATCTGCTCATGCGTTCGGCTGTCCGCACAACCCTCTGCAATACTTTGCGCTCTAGGTCGGTGCAGTTGCCTCACCAGGCTGTGAAGCAACCATGGCAGTATTTGATTGTTTTTGTTTGAAGGTGTGAGCTCTGTCTCTCTCTCTCTGTCGTCGTCGTCCCCTCCCGCCCTCTCTGATTTGTTTTTTTAAATCTCCTTTGATCTGATGGTGTGAGGTTGGCAGGTATGCATTAGTCATGGTACTTTTGTTTAAAGTTTGTTTAAAGCAGGCCATTTCCTGAAGGAACAGTTCCTGAAGCTAAAGTTAAAGCTATCTGTGAGTGTGACTGTGAACCTCCTTCATGTGGCTGTAATCTGGGGCAGGGGACGCCTCCAGCAACCACAATGTTTACATACACAGACCCTGTGCCAGGTGTATTAGAATAGAATAGAACCCAGATCTTAACCCTGATAAAAATAGATGCTAAATTTAGTTTGGAGGAAAAAAATATATGATGACGAACGATATAACCTGGATGTTATGGAAATGTGACAAAGTTGCTATAGTGTGGAAAAACACTGTGGAAAAAACTATTTTAAGTCCAAATTTATGTGTTATTGTCTAATACTGTCTTTTTCCCAACCAGAAGCACCTACCACAACAAGCTCGCTACACACCTGTGCAGTGCAGCCCTGACAAAGGCCATTTTCTGTATTTCTTCTGTATTTTGCCACTTTTCTTTCCTTCTCCTGCGGCCCCCAACAGAGAGTAGCCTTGGTCGCACAGATCATGCACTACCCCAGTATGTGGCTCCTGGTTTCCTAAACGTTTTTCCCTTACCAAGAGCACCGCGGCTAAACAGACAAATAAACAAACACGACTAGCTGATTTACTGTTTTCGGATCACCCTAAACAAACGGGTGTTATCGCAAGCGTCCTAAGCGTATCATAATATATCATAACGTTGTATTATCATATACTTCACACGTCACATTCAGATTATTTGCCTTCATATAGTCAGGAGGAGTCGTTAAATGATAATCGTCGCTATCATGTCTCTAGATTTCAACGTTCTATGTATATTAATTGTTTACGTTAATTCATCACACCACAGTGTATAGTGTATTTTTGCTGTTTTCGAATTTAAATGAGGTTTCCACCCAACAGCGACGCCATGCAGAGTAAAGTCTGGTGACTTCAACAAAGCAACAGCTGGCCCAGGCCGTAGCGTAACGGTCTGGGCACCGGACTGGTGATCCAGTCGCGGTGTGCCGCGGGTTCGACTCCCGGACCCGACACGGCCTTTACCGCATGTCATCCCCCCATCTCTCTCCCGTTTCCTGTCAGCCTACTGTCTGTCCCTTAAAAAATCAATAAAGGCGTAAGCCGCAAAAAAATATCTTAAAAAAAAAAAAAAAAAAAAAGCAACAGCTGCCAGCTGGTTGTACCATCACTGTCAGGATGCCTCAGCTCTGATGTGGCTGGATGGTGGACAGATGTCTGCATTAAAACATGCACGCACGCACGCACGCACACACACTCACTCACGCACACATTGTGCACTTCAAGGCAAAGTGATAGCATAGTTGTGGAGTTGGCAGAACAGAGACTGGCTCCAACGGTGGCTTCTAGGCCAGGTGCACGCATGTACTGTATGCACGCACACACACACGCACACGCACACACACACACACACACACACACACACACACACACTGGGCAGTGCATTGATGGAATACTTTTAGTATGCCAGGAATTAATGTATCATGGCATTGAAATGTTGTCTGTGTTTTCGTGCATGGGTGTGTCTGTGCACATGTGGGTCTTATTCACGTTCATTCCTCTGGTTGTCTCTCTCTCTGTGTGTGTGTGTGTGTGTGTGTGTGTGTGTGTGACGCACAGATGACGGATCACCTTGTTTCAAAAGAAGCTGGGCTGAATGAACCGAGCGCTGATTAAACCATAAAGGGCTGCTTGGTCAATTTAATCTCATGAAACACTACAACACGTCACAATTAGGCAAAGGCCAATGCCTCATCTCTTTGTTGCTGCGCTCTCATTTCCCATTGGTGGGGAGATGCACTGCCAAGCCAATCAGAAGACAAATGATCTCACTCCAGGAAGAGAGTGCCTAATCTTTCTGATCAAGACCATGATTCATGAGGCATTTGTGTGTTTGTGTGTGTGTGTGTGTGTGCGTGCGTGCGTGTGTGTGTGCGTGCCTCCTCCAGCCCCTTGACTCTCTCTCTCTCTCTCTGTCTCTCTCTCTCTCTGTGTCTCTCTCTCTCTCTCTCTCTCTGTCTCTCTCTCTCTCTCTCTCTCTCTCTCTCTCTGTCTCTCTCTCTCTCTCTCTCTCTCTCTCTGTGTAGCAAATTTCATTTCATTCTTCAACAGTGAACATAATCAGGCTGCTGTCATACAGATTGTAGTTTATATCCAGAGTGAAGTGTTCTGTTTAAAGAAATGACGCACACTAATAAACCTTTGTTGCTGAAAATGGAAAGACTCCATCACCACTCATCCATCCATACCTGTGTGATGAGGTTCTTGAGGATAGACTCCATCACCACTCATCCATCCATACCTGTGTGATGAAAGACTCCATCACCACTCATCCATCCATACCTGTGTGATGAGGTTCTTGAGGATAGACTCCATCACCACTCATCCATCCATACCTGTGTGATGATGAAAGACTCCATCACCACTCATCCATCCATACCTGTGTGATGATGTTCTTGAGGTCGGTTCTCTCCATTTCCCATGATGCTTTGGCCTTGGCAAACTGCTGGGTGAGTTCCTGAGAGCCCTGTCTCTCCTGACGCAGCTCCCCACTCAGCTCCTGTAGCGCCACCTTCAGGTCAGCCAGGGTACTGCTGACCGCACTGGACTACAGTGGAAGGTATACAGCAGGGAGCATGTTAGTGTGTGTGCGTGTGTGTGTGTGTTAGGGATGGGTCCGATTAATCAATCGATTATCGTTAATAGGACCCGAAATCGATTATGAAAATTAATAATCGATAATGGATATTCTTTTCCCTTTTTGTTTTCATCACCTTGATAGACGGGCTGAGTGGCTGCTCCTCTGCAGCGGCCATCCTGTCTGTGTGGTGGGCGGGGCTTGTCAGATTCTCCTCCTCCAATAGCAGGTAGAGGTCTTTCAGGCTGTTCACCTAATGGACCAATCACAGAACACACCATGACCTTATCCATCTCTCCCTCTCTTCATCCCTGTTTGTTAATTAATTAATTAATTCATCCATTCACTCACTTCATTCATTCATTACTTCATTACTTCATTACTTAATTACTTCATTACTTCATCCATCCATTCATCCATCCATCTATTCATCCATCCATCTATTCATCCATCCATCCATTCATTCATTCCTTCACTACTTCATTCATCCATCCATTCAATAATTAATTAATACATGAATAAATAAATAAATTCATTCATTCATTCATTTTCTCCATGTCCATCCCCACCCTTTCCCTCTTCCCTATCCCTCCCTCCTTCTTCCCTTATATATATATATATATATATACACATACTGTATATACCTCCAGTACATCCTTCCCCTCAGTGTCCAGCTTCCTTCCCAGCCTCCACTGTTTGAGGAAGCAGCGCAGCTTGAGGCTGAGCAGCAGCAGGCTCTGTTTGAGCTGCTGAGACTCTTGGGTCAGCAGGCTCCTCTCCTGGCTCCAGAACCTGTGCTGCAGGCGGGCCTGCAGGTCCAGACTCTGGAGCTGGAAGTCCCGACGAAGCAAGGCCTTCTGGTGCTCCTCCTGGAGCTACACGTGCACACACGTTTTTAATTAAAACATTTTTATATATGCAGCCCAGATTATAATTATACAGTCAGCTAGTAGCAATACACATTGATTACATATAAACATTGAGGAGTTCAATTGTCTGTTTTTCATCAGGGATATAATGTGGTTAAAGTTATTCTTTGTGAATGAAATGTTATTTTCCTACAATTTCTGGGTTCATTAATTCTTTCTTCAGTGATGTTTCTACTCCTGGGGAAAAGTGTTTGCTGATGAAGGCAGACCGCATGTGTGTTTGTTGAGCGTTTTGTGCGATACTTTGAGAGTTTGTTTGTTTCATTACATGTTTGTTGGTGCGCGTGCGTGTGCGTTACTGTGTCCGTGCGTGCACGTGCAGTGAAGGTGTATACACCCACCTGGGTTAGTTTAAGGGAGTGTTCTCTGTGAGCCTGCCTCGCCTCCTCTAAGTCCTCCTGGACGCCGCGGGTCACCTCCTCCGCCTGTGACAGCAGGAGCTGCAGTCTGGACTCCACCGCCTGGAGGAGGAGAGCAGAAGAGACAGGTTAGCCGAGAGGGAAGCAGAGAGACAGGTAGCAGAGAGACAGGTTAGCCGAGAGGGAAGCAGAGAAGGGACGGAAAGGAGAGAAGACGGGAAACAGAGGGACGGAGTCAGGAAAAGAGAGGGGGACGACAGGAGGATGAAAGAGGGATTGATGACGGCGAGAAGTGGCAGTGATAGATGGAATGGAGTGGAAAATAGGATGGGTGGGGCAGAGGGAGGTAGATACGGAGACAGAATGAAGGGTTGGGGAAGGGGGTGGGTGGGGGGGGGCAGAACAGTGTGAAACAGAGCAGGAGAGAGCGGGAACGAAAGAGGACAGAGAGAGAGAGAGAGAGAGAGTTAACACCCTTCAGATCAGATCTGTGGCACGCTACATCGCTGTCTTTCTCACACATGTACACGCGCACGCACGCACACACAAAAACATGTGCACACACCAAAACACATGCATACATGCATGCACAGTATGCAGACATGCAGGCGCCCACACCTCATCTCATTTCAAGCACGCCTCATTTAGTTGCTGAGTGAGTTAGAAGCATCGATCCAACACTATACCTCTAATGTTCCCTGTCAGTGCAGGTCTACAGACCTCAGATCAGACCTCCTCCATCAATACAACACACACACACACACACACACACACACACGCACACACACACGCACGCACGCACACACACACACGCACACACACACACACACACACACACACACACACACATGCACACACGCACGCACGTACGCACGCACACACACACGCACACACACACACACACAGCTGCAAAAAAATATTTATACTGATTTACACACGTGTTGAAAATAGAAGATCTACATAAGAGATCTACTGGTTTATAACATGTACGTATTATACCAGGACTAAGTACTGTAGGGTCTAACAGCTACAGTATATGAAAACAGCAGTAGTCTGGGCCAGGTCCCCAAGAAGATCAACTGTTATATCCTCTAGGTTAAGTGAAGAGCAAAGTTGGATAGTAGTTGTTGACCATTGTACCACTGAAAACCAACATTGTTCTTGTACTTTGTGCGCATAGAGAAACATTTTTAAGATATGCACCCAGATTTATAGTGCAGCTTTGTTACTGAACACTACATTGTGATTTGTGGGGCTTCATAAACACATTGCACGTATAGTATGTTTACTATTATTAGCTAACGGTTGGACAGGGTGTTATTAGACGCTGGTGTTAGGCATGCAGTGCATGCATGCATCGGCATAATGATCATTGCTAATGGCACAGTGGTGAGTCTTGCCTCGCCTCCTTCCTTGCGTCTGTTGTTTTGGTGATTCGCTCTGCACTGATTTGCGAGGAGAAGTGCAGCAGGCTATACGGTACATCATTTTCAAATGTGCAATGCACTGCAATGTGTTGTCAGTGGCTTGAAATATAGGCATATTGTGTAATTGTTGTGCAACTTAAATGTGTTAAGGAATGGGCAAAAAGGCATCTCTGCCTGACACCTTATAAAGGTGTGGCTGCAGGGTTACACCGGGGCTCCACCGGGCGCGTCAGCGTCACGTCTCAGTAACCGCCAGGGAATGTTCCCTTTTTAATCAATGAAGGGTGGCTCCACTGCCCACGTTGTGTTGTGTGACTGCGTTAAAATTGTCCCGGTTCGTTTTTTGACGCACGCGACGGAGACGCAACGCGCCCGGTGGAGCCCCGGCGTTAGAGTTTGGAGTGTTGAATGAAAACAAATTAAACTAGAAAAAGTGCCCTTCTGGGCACAGGTCTCCACCAGGATAGGAATGTAGGACATTGCAGCTTGCCTTCATCTGGTGGTTGGATAAAAGGGCAACAAAAGTAAACTAGGGAGTTGGCATACAAAGTTATCCACAGATCCGTGCAGTTAGAGGTAAAAACACTTTTCGGCCAGTTATAGCGCCACCTTGAGGCTGAGTTGAAATTGTTCATGTGGCATTTCTTCCTCGGCCTAGTGGGAATGTGCGTGCACAATTGCACGGAAATCACGCGATGTGTTCATGATTTGCAGCATTTTTTTTGAAACTGAGCACTCCTGTGAACTTTGGAAGCCAATGTTAACCAATCAGGATGGAGTCTGAGAAATCTGAAAGACCCGTTTCGTTGAATGGCTCTAGAGAGACTGTGTACCAATTTGCGCGATGTTTGGACAAAATCTGTAGGTGTACTGTGCAAAAACTTGTTTTGCACAAAGCTGGTGGCGCTATAACAGGCCGTTCTGGAAAGTTTGGCATCCAGGGAGTGTGTGTGCAAAATTTGGCATCGACCGGGTTAACGGTGGCCGAGATTAGCTGCTCACGGACACACACACGGACGGACACACGGACACACGGACAGACGGACGGACGGAGTGCAAAACATACTCTCCCCCCATGCCTTCGGCCTGGTGGAGACAATAATAGCAGTCACGGATAATGCAATTACGATGTCACTTGTGTTTCTAAATAAAAGCACCACCATGTTACATTCTAACCAATTACTACTTCATGTTGAACATAGTGTACCTTTTTTTGGACAGCATACTATGAGCTCGCTATTCTAAGGCCCATTCTATTATGTAGTGAGGCCAATAATTATGTCAGCACATAATGGAAGTTCGATGGCAGCTCCTGCATGCTCAGATATTTCAAATAGGAATGCTTTGCTGAGTAGAATGCTCTTTTACATACACTAATTTAGGTAACACTTGAACTATGCGTTATAACGAAAATAACATCGCCTGGATGCAACTGGGACGTATCCTGACAGGGCCGCACAATCCGTTGGGACCACTCCGGAACTACTATGCCGGGACTGAGAGGTACAACTCTGGTATGTGGAGGGACTAGGCTCTGTGGGTTGCCTCCTGTCCGGGCCCCTCCTACGTCTCACCAGGTCCACTCCTGCTCTCACCTAGAGTTAGTTAATAGATCCTTCCCAAAAGTTACTATTCTTTTAAAGGCTTTGGAAGGTGTTCAAATCTGATGCTCACTGACTTTACACACTGAGATTCTTTCTCTGCCCCCAGGATTGTACCAGCAACAACCTGATGTCAAACCTACTTGTGACTAATGTTAACAAATAGACTGCCTTTCCCTTTTACAACTAAGCCCATGTCTTCCGGTAACTGTGATGTTTCAGCCTGCCAGCCAGGGAACATCCCCAATTCCCCACTCACATTTAATAGGAAGCTACAGACGCATGCTGGGTAATTTACAGAGGGACAGTTTTCTTTTTTGTAGTGAGTGATATAATTCATTTCACAGAGCTCTGAGCGACCACTACGTGAAACTATTTCTCTGCACCTCTCCTTTTCTTCCTATACGCCCCTGTCTCTCTGCCCCCCCCCCCACATCTCCATCACACTCATTTTTGTATCTTCTTCTCAACCCTCCTCTTCTCTCTCAGGTCTTGTAAGTGGCTTACTGTGTTTCCATTTCTCACCATTTGGTTTCTGCGAGGAGGCGTCAGTGAAACGGAGCTCTGTTACAGCTCAGCTCTTCTCTGTATTTCCATGCATTACATTACTGTTTATCTCCATCCTATATAGACCACAGACACAGCTTTCACAGTAACACACAGTATACAGAAAATACAGCTATACAGGCCAGGGAATAACATTTATGAAACTGTCACGTATGTCAATTCGGTCAGCATGGATGACTGCCTGGCTTGGAGTCGCATGCACGCACACACGCACTGTTTGTCTGCTCTGAGTCCCCCCCCCTCTCTCTCTCTCTCTCTCTCTCTCTCTATCACTGTCTGTAAGTCTTCCTCTCTCTCTCGCTCTTTCTCATACTCACACTCTGTTGCCTTGTCAGTTTGTTCTCTCTGTCTCTTTCCCATGTACAGTAAAAACACAAACGTGTGCACACATACATGGACACACCCTTGTCTACGTGTCTACCCTCCACGTACACAACTTCACACACTGTACTTCACAAACGGTACTCACACAAGCACACAATCTCACATAATAATATGAATATGCGCACACACGCACGCACGCACGCACGTCACGCACATTATAACATGCACCATGTGCACACACAGTCACACCCATTGCATGCAAGTACGTACGCACATGACAGAAACACACACACACACACACACACACACACACACACACACACACACACACACACACACACACACACACACACACTGTACACACACACTGTACACAGCCAATGTTGCCATGGGAACAGGACCAAGAAAAGGGTCAGACAGACAATAGGCCTCTCTTCCTGTTTGTTCCCCAGCTGATGTTGATGTCATTGTGTGTGTGTGTGTGTGTGTGTGTGTGTGTGTGTGTGTGTGTGTGTGTGTGTGTGTGTGTGTGTGTGTTTAGAGTGGGGTGTTGCTACAGTAACACAGTGTCAGTGTTATTCATGAGCGCACTAAAACATGTTCATTGGAAGTCCTACAGTATGTTTGTGAACAGCGTACTGAAAATATCTGTTTGTCAATAATGAACATACTTGCACATTGTGTGTGTGTTTGTGTCAATACAATCATGTGTGCATTTTCCTCAACAAACCAGCACAGCTGACATAGTTGACAGTTGCATAAATGCATTCCCCGTCTATCCATGGGTTTCTATATAATGCACCTGACTCTGACATGTAAGCAGTTTTTCTGCTCCGAAAGATGGAAATAGAGGCATGAAAATGCTGAGAGGTTTGAGGTGAAATTGAGCTGGTCTTATGCTGACCCTGTGTGTGTGTGTGTGTGTGTGTGTGTGTGTGTGTGTGTGTGTGTGTGTGTGTGTGCAAGTGCGTGCGCCCGCAAGCTCGCGACTGCGCACGGTGCATGCACTGTGTGCGTTTGTGCAACCCACCAATGCATCGTCAGTCTCTTTCTCTTCCTGTTCGTCTTGCATTTCCTGGCCCAGCTCCTTGTTACTGTCTTCTGATTGGCTGATCTCCTCTGCGTGACTTTTCCCCTTGCATTCAGATTGGTCCCTAAAGTCAGGTTGCTGCATGCATGCATGGGCAAGTTAATGAAGAAAACAAAAAAAAGAAAAAAAGAAACAAAAGAATGAAAGAAGGAGGAGTGGAAGGGGAGAGTGGCACAAAAGAGAGAGACAGAGGGAGGGAACGAGGAGTGAGGGAGGAAGGGAAGGAGGGATGGAAAGGAGAGGAGGGGATTGAAAGCAAAACAAAGACAAAGAAACAACAACGATAAGAGACCGGAAAAACAATTTGAGATGGCGTCCGCCCCGTACGTCACACAGCCATAAAACAACATAAACAAATGAAAGTCAAACGGAAAACGAAAAGAAGGAATGGATCTCACAACACGAAGAACAGGATGTAAAGGAATACGAGCTTAGTCAGGGAGGAGGTAGAGAGAGTGCAGAACAGAAAGAAGAAGACGATGGACGGAAGGAGCGACGGCTGAGGGGGGGGGGGGGGGGGGGGGGGGGCGAAAGAGGACAGGAGCAGAGGAAGAAAACATGGAGGTTAAGGAGAAGGAGGAAGGAGGGGAATTTAGTTAGAGTTTAAAGAGAGGTATGTTTGGAGTTATAGGGAGGGAGGTGAGAGAGGAGAGCGCAGGGAGGTGGAGGTGGTTATGGTGCCCATGCCGTGAGAGGGAGGAGTGAGGGATGGAGAAGGGAAGAGGAAGAGAGTGGAAGGGAGGTTGGGACTCAGATTTGGCCTCTAATGGAGCTGAAGTCTTATGCTGAAATTCAGTCCTATGCTGACGTTGTAGTCCATTGTATACGCCCGTGCCCGGTGCCAGAAATAGCCAATGTATACAAGCTCAGAATGCGACATGTTGTAGATGGGCTATTTCTCTGCATGCGACACCGTCATATGATAGCTTTATCTCTGCAGCACACGACTCGGATAAATAGATACGATACATTCATTATTGAAATTGAGTTGACAATCAAACAACTAAAGATTGCAAAACAACTAAATTTGACATGACACATTCAACTCGCCAACACAAATTATTTATCCCTATTTGAGAGCAAATGTTCTATTTGTTTGCAAAGTAATTTTCAAAAATAACCAATTTTAACAGTATACATTCCAATAAATTATGAATGATGTAGACATCTATGAACGTAGACAACATGGCTGTGGGAATGGAGGCCTATCATGGGATGCTAGGAAATGTCAACTGAAGGAAAGACTGTAGTGCCATCACCTCTCCATGCCTTGATCGTTAAAATGGAAAGTTTATCATATTGTATTTGTTAGTAGAGTTGTAACTCTTTATTAATATCTTAGCAATTATTTACTCGATTACTTTTTTTATGAATTGAATAATCAAGAAGCGAGCTTGAAGATGTTTTATATATACATACAATACAACGCATATATATATATATATATATATATATATATATATATATGTGTGTGTGACATCAGGCATCCCTATTCTCCATATATGGGCATAAAAGGGACACAGGTAGAGAGCTTTCCATATAGGGTACTCAATGGGTACAAAGCCCCAGACACTGACTCAGAAGAATGTTGTGTTGTAGGCAATTCACAACTTACTTTTGTATTATCAAATTTCTTATCTAACGTTTCAGCTATAATGACGTTTTGTTTTTGCTAAACCATTAGTTAGATTCATTATTGTGATGGCTCTCCTTCTGCTGCCAGTCCTCCAACATGGCTGCATGTTTCTCTCCAAACATTCCTAGCCATGAGACCACTATGGTTGATGGGCCAACCTACAGTATGCTGTATGCTTTATGCACATGTAAGCTTTACCTCATCATCCAAACATTGAAGGATATGAATGATGATGCTCCATGACCTCTTAATGAACTATCATGCAACAGAGAGGCTCCATTTGAGGCCTGTGGTGCTAGCTAGCTACGTCATCTACACATAGCAGGTTCAGATGCATCGTAGCATTCATGCAGAGGGTGAAGGTATAGCAGTGTGTGAATGGATTTACACGGATTACCAGCTCAAATCTGATAGAGTTCACCTATGGAATCACAACCCATTACCCATGGCAATAACCCATGAGTAGGTTTTGATGTACAGTATGCTGCTAGCACTGGCTGAGCCAACGGAGCACTCACTTAATTAACCACATGAACCCTAGCATGGATATTCTGTGAGCTTGTACATCGGCTATTTCTGGGCGATTGGTGTAGAAGGAAAAAAGAGCGGGCTTACGATAAATTGTTGGGGGATTCTGGTAAGTACTATATATAGGATTGAAGCGATTTCTTATGTTCTCACTTCATCTCATCTCAATTAATTTAATCTCATCTCATGCCGTCTTATGGGTTTATTTTGGTCAGTATTTATTTTAAGTCAGTACAGAGCAGTGCATTTAGGTCAATCGTATATTTGAGGCTGGGGTGTAAATCCATTCTGCTCTACAGGGAGGAAGCATAGCAGTGTATTTGGGGATGGAGCAGGGTAGGTTGAGTAAGAGCCAATCCATGGGTTAAACAGAGGATAAACTGAAAACAGAGACAAGAAACAATAGAAAAACAATCTGCCACAAAAGGTAGAAGATTGGCAAAAATATAAAAAAATACAACATTACAAAGATGACAAAATTATGAAAGAGAGGCGTAAGGATAGCTGGAGAGAGAGAGCGAGAGAGAGAGAGAGAGAGAGAGAGAGTGAGTGTTTGTCTTCTCCTGTACCTTCTCTGCAGCAGTGCCCATTCTATCTTGGCTATGGAGCACAGGACGAGGGAGGGAGGCGGATGGCCTATCCAGACACGAGGCACCAGACTCAGACAGCAGAGGCTGAGGAGAGGCCCCCTCCACTTGAGGATCTCTCCCACCTCCTCCGGGGGAGCAGCCCAGGCTCTCTACCCGCTCCACGAAGGTTTGGAGTTGGCTGTGAAGTGCCTGAAGTCTCCCTGTCAGAGCTCCAACCAGAGGTCTGTCTGCCAACTCTGACAGCTCAGAGATCTGTCGGATAGAAGCATAGTTGTACGGCATACGCAAACAGAATGTTATGTTTTGAAGCAGAACAGCATCAACATGCATATCCCAGTCCAAAAATGGATGACATGAATATCTTCCCTCACCACTACAAGCGATAAGAAGATTCCTATAGTGTATACTGTATAGCACTGGCAAGTGTCACATAAGTGTGACTTATGTTTGAGTTTATTTTGTTGACAACTGCAAGACCATAAAAAGTGGTCTGTTGAATTCTGAGTATTGCAGAACAACCCAGAGGATTTACTGTTACACTTGGCTAGCCAATTGTATTACCCTCCATCAAATCTCTTTTCATAGCCATGCAGTTGTCTGACAATAGAAACTGGAATATATGTTAATGACAACAGCAGTACAGTGGTATACGCTACTTTGAATTCAAGTGAGTGACCACAGACCTACTGTAGCAGCACAGTAACTACAGTTAAATGTGTCAAAATAAAAGGATTTGCATCCATAAATTAGACAAAGTAACATGTAGGCCCATAATCAGACAATAAATAAAATGCTCAAACTATATACTGTAGCATATATCTATTGGAGTAATTAGAGGCAGCGGAACCTAATCATAGAGGTGGTTCTATGCCCCCTGGGAAATGGAGTCAACCTAATCATAGAGGTGGTTCTAAGCCCCCTGGGAAATGGAGTCAACCTAATCATAGAGGTGGTTCTAAGCCCCCAGGGAAATGGAGTCAACCTAATCATAGAGGTGGTTCTAAGCCCCCTGGGAAATGGAGTCAAACTCTTTTGGTGACAGAGCCAGTATTTACATCGTCTAAATACCCATACATCAAAATTGATTGATTGATAGATTGAATACTTTATTAACACGTTTGTGAACGGTGCAGGTAGTTAAAAATACCAATACAATTGTACTCAATTCATCGTTCAAATAAATAGACTTACAGACAATATAGACTTCAAATAAATAGACTTACAGAAAATGTGCTAATACTAAAGAAAGACGAGTTACCTGGTTGTGAGGCTGATGTTTCTCCAGGTCACATGAACCTGCATCCTGGTCGTTGTGGCAGACCTTATGGTAGATGGATGGAGACGAGGTCAGACAGTTGGAGTCTGGGGAGGTGATGAGCTGTATGGCCGTGGACACCAGGCGAGCCTGGTCCCTCATGGCCAGCAGGGCGTCGCGCTCCTTCAGAGCCAGGCACACAGGACGTGACATCACAGAGTCATAGGTGTCTTCTTCTTCCCGTTTCCTCTTTTTCTCCCGGATCTCCAGGGGGTCATTCTCGCCCCCTACAGGGCCCTCGCGGTGTGGCGGGCTGGGGATAGCAATGATGAATAGATATAATTCATAATAATAGGGGAAAGAGAGGAGAGGGATGATAGGATAGGACATGAACTCCTTCTCTCTCTATTTTTCGCTCTATTTCTCTCCCCCGACCTTGGCCATCCACCCTAGAGTCGGGTTCCGCTTGACGTTTCTTCCTAAGGGGGAGTTTTTTTGTTGCCACTGTCGCAAAATTGTTGGGTCTCTACATGTAAAGTGTCTTGAGACAAGTTGTTGTGATTTGACACTTTAATAAAATGTAATTGAATTGAATTGAACGAGAGTGGAATTGTGATTTCTCGAATAGGTCTGTTCTGTGGCCTCTAATGGCGTTGGCTGAGCAATCAGCACACCCTGAAATATGAATAATATTTAAAGACGTGTTTTTACAACCTTTGTGGTATCGTGCAACTATGTTTATGTTTATTAAAGAATCCCCATTAGAGACACATGGAAGAGCCTCTAGTCTTCCTGGGGACCTGAAACTCTGTTGGACACTATAGTTTGGTACAGTAAATCATTATTTGAGGCTGCAGAATGAATCCATATACTATCCTGACAGACGTGATGGGTGCAGCAGCAACAACAGATTAGACCATGTCCTTTACCTGGTTGGGAGGCACTCGGCAGAGTCTCCCGCCTCGGCGTCGGTCTCCAAGGCCAGTCGCAGGGCAGGAGCGGAGGACGAGGCTGACGAGGGAGCGTGGTAGGAGGCCAGGTCGCAGCGCTGCAGGTTGGAGAGCAGCACGCGGTTCTCGTACTGCAGCTTCTTCACCTTGCCGCTCAGCTCTCCGATCTGGAGCCGTGCCGCTCTGAGCTCCTCCTCCTGGGGCGGAGCCTCTGTGCTGATGAGCACCGCCCCTTCCTGCATGTAGGCCTGTCACAGTTATCAGGGTGATCCCTTAATGCTTTATTTCTATGTTGAAGTTATTTGTCATTTCTGCCCTGTGAAGGACGCTCGCACACTGAGGGCTCCGGTGCTGTGATAGATGACTTTTTATTGAACCAAAAGGTGACTGTAACAGTCACCTTTTGGTGCAATAAAAAGGTAATAAAGGGTGACTGTAACAGTCACCTTTTGGTGCAATAAAAAGGTAATAAAGGGTGACTGTAACAGTCACCTTTTGGTGCAATAAAAAGGCATCTATTACAGCATCGGAAGCCCTCAGCGTGCGAGCGTCCTTATTTTTTATTCTTGTAGACCGCTCGCCGCTCAGCACCTGCCCAAGCTTGGGTTGAATGTGCTTGTTTTTGTAATTGTAACGTTCAAATGTTTAATGCAAAAAAAACACAATTAAATGTTAATCGCAAATATTTGTGTGACAATTAATCGTCTGCTTAACCAATTTTGGTGTTTTAAACTTTAGCTATTGAAAAATAGCAGATCTACAAGCTCATAGCACGCCACAGAGTGGCGCGCTACGAGCTTGTAGGTCTGCTATTTTTGAAAAATCGTGAAAATGTGGCACAAACCTTTGAATATATATTTCAGAGTGAACATTTTAAATTAAAATATTGGCTTCTGGGGGGTCCCTGGAACTACATATTTTGAGATGGGGGTCCGTGGCCCAATAGAGATAATTCTGGGGGTCCTTGACATGAAAAAGGTTGAGCACCACTGACATAGAAACATGGGTTTTTCAGAAAAATTAAAAAAATAGGATTTAGAGGCCTTTTTTCAATCGACCTCAGTCCAAAATGGGTTAAATTTGTAATGGTGCCAGCCCTGACCTGTATGTATGCTGGCGATGGAATGGATGTAATGGTGACGGCCCTAACCTGTATGCTGCCGATGGAATGCACCGGGCTGTCGTTGAGCATTCCGTCCGCCAGACACGTCAGCGAATTGGAGGAGAGGTTGTTGGCGGAGGTTGTGGCCGGGGGAGGGAGGTCCGACTTGCAGCGGTTGATCTCGTTCATGAGCAGCTTGTTCTGCTCCTCCATCTCCATCAGGGAGCGCCGCAGAAGCTCCGCCTCCTCCTCCACGAACTGCAGGTGTCTCTGGAGCTCCATCACGTTCTCCGACGAAGCCCCACCTCCCATGACTATGGCCCCGCCCCCTCCCAGGCCAAGCCCCGCCCCCAAGCCATCGCTGAGTTCCTGAGGGCCGTCTAGGAATGGAAAAAGGAGGTATAGAGTCAAGCAAAGTCATTATACTAACAGGAGCAGAAAAAACAAGGTTGTTTTTGATGGAAAATATTGTTGCATTATTATATTCAAGATATTTACAGTCACACTACACCTATCGGGACAGGCTTCAAGCACACTCTTGAGCAAGGATAGATTCAAACAACAACTTTTAATCTATCCTTGCTCAAGAGTGTGCTTGAACTAAGCCTGTCCCAATGGGACCCTCTTCATTGTAAACTAAGCCTGTCCCAATGGGACCCTCTTCATTGAACTAAGCCTGTCCCAATGGGACCCTCTTCATTGAACTAAGCCTGTCCCAATGGGACCCTCTTCATTGAACTAAGCCTGTCCCAATGGGACCCTCTTCATTGAACTAAGCCTGTCCCGATGGGACCCTCTTCATTGAACTAAGCCTGTCCCAATGGGACCCTCTTCATTGAACTAAGCCTGTCCCAATGGGACCCTCTTCATTGAACTAAGCCTGTCCCAATGGGACCCTCTTCATTGAACTAAGCCTGTCCCAATGGGACCCTCTTCATTGAACTAAGCCTGTCCCAATGGGACCCTCTTCATTGAACTAAGCCTGTCCCAATGGGACCCTCTTCATTGAACTAAGCCTGTCCCAATGGGACCCTCTTCATTGAACTAAGCCTGTCCCAATGGGACCCTCTTCATTGAACTAAGCCTGTCCCAATGGGACCCTCTTCATTGAACTAAGCCTGTCCCAATGGGACCCTCTTCATTGAACTAAGCCTGTCCCAATGGGACCCTCTTCATTGAACTAAGCCTGTCCCAATGGGACCCTCTTCATTGAACTAAGCCTGTCCCAATGGGACCCTCTTCATTGAACTAAGCCTGTCCCAATGGGACCCTCTTCATTGAACTAAGCCTGTCCCAATGGGACCCTCTTCATTGTAAACTAGAGGTTCCCAAACGTTTTCATGTCAAGGACCCCCAAATTGACACTAATTAGCCCGCGGACCCCCATTTGAAAACATATGCCAGGGACCCCCTATAAGAGAAGATTTTTTTACGGCTCTAGCCGTGATTCTCAACCATTTTCATTTCAAGACCGCCCAGTTTGACCTGAATTGGGGCTACGGACCCCCCATTTAATGGCATTTCTATCTCTGGGACCCCAATTTATATTGTAAAATCATCGTTAATTTAACTCTGAGAGTGTACAAATGGAACCAAATGGACCCGTACACTCTCTGAGTTACAGTCCCATAAGGGTCCATTTGGTTCCTAACTATCATTTAGCTGGGGACCCCCTGGAACTCCCTCAAGGACCCCTGGTGAACCACTGATATATATATTATGTGTGTGTGTACCTTGAGGTCCCTTCATGTCGTCCATCTCTGCTCGGAGCCCCCTGTTCTCCACCTCCAGCTCCACGATGCGTCGACTCAGCAGGTTGGCCTCCTCCTCCACCAGCTTCAGATGGGACCGCACCTCCGCCTCCCGTGTGTGGGGGGAGTCTGCCACCTGGCCGGGGAGGAGACACACATCCTCATTATCAGCAGCGGCCACAGCAACATGAGCCTCATACGTTCACCGTTTCATCTTCTCATTACATAATAAGTTGATCAATCAATCAGGCAGTGTTTTTCCCTCAGATTTGTTTGAATCAATGGTCGCTCTACCAATTAGTTTAACCGACTACGCAACCGGTCGATTGTTCAATCGATAAAACCCACCCACCAACCCATGACTCATCCATCCGACCAATCAACTAAGCATCCAGCCACTCGATCAATCAATATTGCATCCAACCATCCATTTAACCAAATATTCCAACCTTTAGTTTAACTTAACATCCCACCATTATTTTGGTTTGCATTCACCTCAAAAAGAAAAGCCTGGGTAAACCCATTGGAAAATAGGAGGTGGGAGTCAACTTGTATTTCGCTAACCAATAACAGTGCAGAGGGGCGTCGCTCCAAATTAGGTGATGTCAGTGTTCTCCACTGTTTTCTACCCGGGAGGGGAGGGGGACACACACGCTCAGACCGATGAACCAATAGGATCCACCGGCTGTTTTCGCCGGCACCCGCCCCTCTATTTGTCTATAGAGGGGCGGGTGCCGGCGAAAACTTGCTTGGGTGCGGCCATTACTGAGGTGTACCATTAAGTGCAGCAGCACTGATTAGCTACACCTGGCCTACGGAGCACCTGCTCCATGGATTACACCTCAGTAATGGCCGCGCCCAGGGCACCCCTCTGTGAATTTGTCTATACCAGACATCATGCTGGCTACTCGTTGTGTACATTGCCACGGAGAAGAATATTCTGTGGGTTCTTGAAAGGTTAGTAAAAATGCTCGAAAACGCTGGCAAGGGCTGCAATAGTCGATGTCTGAACTCTGGCTAGTTAATGAGTTCACATCCATTCAACCATTCATTGAATTGAACATCCAGTCATCCATTCAGGCATTCTTTTAATTTAATTGAACATCCAGTCATCCATTCAAGCCCAGCAGCCTCCCACCTCCTCCACGGTGATCGAAGCGTCCACATCGCCGTACAGGGACCTGTACTTGGACAGCTCCTCCTTCATGGCCTCGCTGTCCTTCACCAGCTTGGTCAGCTTCTTGCACATCAGAGCAGACTCCTCCTTGGCAAAGTACAGCTGGCACTTCAGGTCTGAGCTGTCCTCCTGCTGGGAGGGAGGGAGGAGGAGGGAGGGAGGGAGGGAGGGAGGAGGGAGGAAGAGGGAGGGAGGGAGGGAAGGAGGAGGGAGGGAGGGAGGAGGGAGTGGGGGAGGAAAGAGGAGAGAGAGAGAGGTAGAGAGTGAGACACAGCATAAAGAGATGGTGGAGGGAGAACTGGAAGTCACATCATTTACTTTAAGGTTTACTCCAAGAAGACAGTGACACATGGGAAAAATGGGGCAAATACACACGCGTGCGCACACACACACAGATGGACAGATGTATGTAAAGTATAGGTGACATCTCAGCTCTGAGCTCTCCTGCACTGGTAAGGAGAAATGTGAACACACAGACACACCCCCTCCCCCTCCCTCCATTATACCATATTATAGGTAGTGTATAGACAGATAGATAGTGGCAGAAACGCAAACGCAAGCATGCACACAGCGACAGTAGAAGTGTCAGTTCAGGTCTAAGCAAACCTTCAGCATGTCCATGACAGTTTGCGTCAAATATGTAAGTAAAAAATGAAATAATTTCAAAGGGCAAAACGCCCCTTCCTCTTTCCCCGGACCCATGCATGCAGGCTGTGACTTCAAACCTTTATTGACACTTTTTTTAAATACTGTATTCTAACACCAGTTCTAAAACTGGTATTAAAACTATCTAGTTAATTATTAGTATGGGTCCAACATGTGTCTTTCCTGGCTTCAAGCGAAAGCAGCACATGATGAGGTCATGGTCACGTTGTGCTCTTTTGAGGTTTCTTTATGAAAGCAAACTCAACCACCAGAGCAGATCTTAGGAAACAGTCAGCTGTTAGTGGCTTTTACAGACGTCAGGAGGATGACACAAACACATATAATTAGAGTTCATTAAGTTCATAGCCAGGCAAAACTTATTCAGTCCAATGGAAATCATAAATCATGAACAGTGGTGGACTATATACTCAAGTAAATATATGTATTAAAAATACCTTTTAAAGTATACAAAAGTAAATTTTGTTGTCTCCGCCAGAACGAACGTGTGGCCGAGACTATGTTTTCACCCCTGTCCATCCATCCGTGTGTGTGTGTGTGTGTGTGTGTGTGTGTGTGTGTGTCTTGGTCCATCTGGCCGTACACATTATCTCTATAGTCATGTGACCAAGACAGACTCATCAGATGTTTTATATTTCACCCTGATTGGCTAAGATTCACCTCTATTTCCTGGCCTGGCAGTGGATCACATGTTTCTAGTTTTTAATAATGCATGGCTGTATTGACATTAGAACATTTTCAAAAAAAGACCAAAGTAGCAGATCTACAACGCAACGCTACAACTTGTAGATGTGTAATTTTCACTCCATTTGGAATGAGGTTTACAGTATGTGGTTAATACATCATTTATATGTCCCAAGACGACCTTCCTAGAAATGCAGTGGAGTAAAAATAATCTATTAGAGATGCGGCGGAGTGAAAGTGATGAGCTTGCAAAAAAGAAAGACAAAACCAACTAAATACTAAATACTAGTCTAAAAATAGTAATTTGTCCACCTCTGCTTTCCATTGCCCTACAGTGTGTTCAATCAATCTTGGTCTCCCAACATCAGCACCACCCCTCCCCCCCTTCTCTCTCTTTCTTGCTCTTTGCAATATCACAATATCAATTTCTCCAGTTTCTCTCTCTCTCTCTCTGTGTGTTGGATCAATGTCGGTCGCTCCAGGTGTAGGGCCTGTAGACTGGAGCGCTGACTCAGTAGTTTTGGCGTGGCCTTTATTGATTCATTTCACTGCGTAAGGCTAATCTGCCTGCTCCTCAAATACACCAAGAATGTATTGCAAGTTATAGTGTGTGTGTGTGTGTGTGTGTGTGTGTGTGTGTGTGTGTGTGTGTGCGTGCGTGCGTGCGTGCGTTACCTGTGTGCATGTCTTCTTGTCTGGTTTGTTGTTAGGTCGAGCTCCCCTCTTCTTCTGAGCACTCTGAAACACAGAAAAACAAATATGCAGATGTCATTAGTAACTTAGTAAGACAGACACAGACAGACAGACAGACAGACAGACAGACAGACAGACAGACAGACAGACAGTGTATATTCAACACTGCGAACAATAAATACAAAAAGACAAGAAAACTGTCTCAGTGGAACATAGAGCTGGGGAGTGAAATGTCCCCCGGGCCTGGGAATCATACTGGGTTTACTGTCTACTAGCATGAGAGCGCACGCACACGCACGCACGCACACACACACACACACACACACACACACACACACACACACACACACACACACGCACGCACGCATGCAATGTTTATGATCTCTCCATGGATAGGTTTATTTCCATGGTGACACTGATATAGGGTGGGGAATTACTGCTGGCTGGCCTCATGTAAACATGAGAGAGAGAGAGAGAGGGGGGAGGGAGAAACTGTATAAGCACTGATCTGACTATAAAATTGTTTAATGTCTCTAAAATTCACCCAAACGCACATGTGCGGTAGCTGCGCTCACACACATGCACCCAGACACAGACAGATGCACGCACACAGTTTTAGGGACAGACGCGTTGCTGCAGCATATATATAAGTAACTAAGCTCATCTGGCTCTGTCTGTTTCCATGGAAACTGGCTACCCTCTCCGCCAGGAACCCCGACAACAAAAGAGAGAAGGAGAGAGGGATGGCGGGACAGAGGAGTGCAATAAATATAGGAGGATGGAGGGATGAACAGATGGAGGTGAAGAAGATAATCTGAGTGGCTGTAAATGAAAGGGAGAAATATTAAAATGACTTTGCTGGTTTGTTTTGATGGAGAGATAACTGAAAGAAACAACACGTGCACAGTAGAGTCTACAGTGTAGACGGCAGAGGGATGGGAGGTAGACAGATGGAAAGAAAATGACTGTTGTATTTATTGGATTTAATTATTAAGATAATAATCTCCACCACCATGCAGGCAGAGGGAGTTTGATGTTACCGCATGATCAGGCAATGTAAGCATTATCGAGGCCTATAGATTGGTTGCTTATCTGCTGTGAGAGTTAGATATTCAGCAAAAGAATGTGATTATTGAACACATTACATTGAAATTGAAATATATTCATGAATAAAGACAGATCTCACTCTCTTTCTCACGTTCTCCCAGTCGACTTATCTCTGTCCTTATCCCATCCTCTCATCCTCTCTCTCTCTATACCAGTCTTCCTCCAACTCAACCCGGCCTCCTCCGTTCCCATAGAGCCATTTTAGGATCAGCTGATGTGAGCCCAAAGCCATGTGTCAATGGTACTAACCTCCACTCAGTAGATCAATAGAGCTTGCTTATAATGGAACCATTGATTCTGGCAGGAGTTGAACTGTCGGATCAGTCTCTCCATTAACCCATTTGGCTGCATGTGGAGGACGAATGGATGATGTTTTTTTCCACACTCCTTGTCCTCTTCCTCACCCCCCCCCCCCCCACCCCTCTTTCTCAAATTCATTAAATTAAAATAATCAACAATCAACAATTTTAGTTGTGCTATAAGTTTTTGGACAGACAGACTGAGAGGCTTATACTGGCAACGTGGTGGCAGCTAAAACATATTTAATCGAAACACTACAGAAATGGTTGGCATATTAAGTGTCTTAGAATAAATAACCAATAAGTGTAGATTGATTCTCTCAGTCTCTCTCTCTCTCTCTTCTCATGTTTCTCTCATCCTGTCTTCTCCTCTCTGCTTGCCCCTGTTACAGCCTCTGTCTGTCTGTCTGTCTGTCTGTCTGATGTTTCTTCATCCTGTCTTCTCCTCTCTGCTGGCCCCTGTTCCAGCCTCTCTCTCTCTCTCTCTCTTACAGTATAGTATAGTGTAATGCAGGGGTAACCAACCAGGGGTTCAGGAGCTACCAGTAGCTCGCACAAGCCATTCAAGTAGATCCCGGAGTGAGCGGGTGTCAGACTGACAAGCAGCCAATACCAATACCAATACCAATACCAATACCAATACCAATACCAATACCAATACCAATACAAATACACATAATGTGGCTTTTGAATAGCTCGCAGTGATGGCCCCAGACTTGTGTATCGGGTCATCAACTGCAGAGTTTGTTTGTTCTCTTGTTTGACCGCTATCCGTTGGGAACTTGTGATGCACAACTTGTGCATAATAGTCATGCATATCAGAACAGAACTATGGTATAAAAACCCACAGTGCTAAACAGCCTCTCACTCACTACTATACCTACACAGGCAAGCAGTCTGACTATGGAAAAATACATTTGTCTTCATATTTTGGCATTGATTATCAGTATTTATTCTTATTTAAACTATAGTGTTTGTGTGCACATGCATTGAGCCTGTCGAAAAGTGTTTTTTTTTAAACATAGCCTATTTTAGTGGTAGATCATGGCTTACAATTGGGAATAAAATGGGCTCTTGGGCTTGAAAAGGTTGGTTACCACTGGTGTATTGGATCTCCCTCGCCCACACAGTGGTCAGAGCCAGGGCAATGACAGGCTGATGTAACACTGTGTACACTGTGTCCCCCCCCCTCTCTTTCCACTCCACAATACTGCACTGTTATACTACGCAATACATTTCACTTGTCCCCCTCTGTCTCTTTCTCATTCTTTCTCTCTCTCTCTCTCTCTCTCTCTCTCTCTCTAAAGACAGCCCCTTGCTCTTCCCCCTGTCTTTTTCTTTCACACGCATAAAGCTTTTGTTTTGTTCTTTCATGACAGTGTCCTGATCTCTCTCTCGTTATACAAAAACTCTTTCTCTAGTTGTCGCTATTTGACACCTCTCTCTCTCTCTCTCTCTCTCACTATTTCTCTGTAAATCTCTTACTCTTGCTCTCTCTGTCTCACTCTCACTCTCTACCTCTGTCCCTCTCTCTCTCTCTCTCTCTCTCTCACTCTCACTCTCTACCTCTGCCCCTCTCTCTCTCTCTCTCTCTCTCTCTCTCTCTCTCACTAACTCTCTCTATCTCTCTCTACCACCACCCCATCTCTCCATCTGATAACAATGCACCAGTCATCTAAGGTCATCACTGCACTACCTTTGTCCCATTCTCTGTCGTCTCTCTCTCTGTCGCTATTTGACATCTCTCTCTCTCTCTCACTATTTCTCTGTAAATCTCTCTCTCTCTCTCTCTCTCTCTCTCTCTCTCTCTCTCTCTCTCTCTCTCTCTCTCTCTCTCTCTCTCTCTCTCTCTCTCTCTCTCTCTCTCTCTCTCTCTCTCTCTCCTTCACCTGACCTCCATGCTTTCTTGGTGGCAGGAAAGTTGAGAGCAAATTAAAAACATCAATCTATTATTCTTTACGTTTTCATGAGTTCATCGTCTATTCTGTATCAGACACTTTTTAGTAGCAAAGTCGTGACTCAAGAGACCTGACACAAAACACTACACAGACTCATATGTACAATGCTGGGGTCAAAGTTCACACACAGTGTCTGGCTATCAGACTAAAGCCGTAGTTATGCTTAATTGTGTGCAGGTGTCGCAGACAAAAAAATATCAGATCTACAAGTTCAACACACGTCACAGTGTCGCTTAGTTTCCCGTGCTGTGGACAGACACAGACATGCATCTGTGAATTTATGATGCTGTGGTGGACGTGATGGTACTACTAACTATACTGTAGTATTATGGATTCAGCCTTTACTGTGCATGTTTAAGGGACCGAACCATTGCTGTTTTACTTTTACAGTCATGCACAGACACATACTGTAGATGTGGCGGGCACACACACACACACACACACACACACACACACACACACACACACACACACACACACACACACACACACACACACACACACACACACACACACACACACACACACACACACACACACACGCACGTATTCACACTTCCTCATTTCCTCTTTCTCATGTTTCCAGCCCTCATTACTGGGGAGGGAGGTAATGGCCCGGGAGAGTTAAAAGAAAAACATCAAGGTCCCCCGCCCGTCCTGAATGGGGGGAAATAAATGGTAAATATAAACAAACTCAAAAGAGATGCCATGGGTGAAAGACGCATAAAGAGAGGGCATCTTTCTCCACCTGACTGGATGAATGGACAGATAGGACACAGGGAGGACAGAGAGAGGGGGGAGACAGAAAGAGAGACGGAGGAGGAAAAGTACAAGTCAAAACCACACAGAGAGAGAGAGAGAGAGAGAGAGAGAGAGAGAGAGAGAGAGAGAGGGAGATGTTGTCATTCCTGGGTCATGGATGAGAAGACAAACCAGCATCAAACTCTCCCAGTCTTCCATCTGACCCTATCTGACATGCAACCAACCAGCCATGAAACTCACCAGCACCACATCACACACTGTGCAGTACACACACACACTCACTCACATGCGCACGCACGCACAGTACACTCACTTACACATGCACACACAGAGACCTCACACACAGGTTAATACACACTGAAGCTTTCGGTACTGTACTGTATGTGCAAGATTGCTTTCTGTGTGTGCGTTTGCGTGTGTGTGTGTGTGTGTGTGTGTGTGTGTGTGCGTGCGTGCGTGCGTGTGTGAGTGTGTGTGTGTGTGTGTGTGTGTGTGTCGTGTGTGTGTGTGTGTGTGTGTCGTGTGTGTGTGCGTGTGCAAATTAAATTACATGTGCTCTCAGTGCACTGTGTACCTCACCCCAGCAGTCATTACAGAGGGAAGTGCACATGGATGAGTATGAAATGGACTTAAACAAACTGCCCCCGGCTTCTTTCCATTACTCCTCTGCACTGCCAGCCAGGGTTAACACAACACGGGGTTAACTGTACAGTACGGCCGACCGCTTTTAACCGCATGAACCGTAACCGTCCCTATTCATACCCCGGTCATAATGGCCCGACATTAGGTGAAAGTATAGCCAATGTACCGGGGAGTCAAATCCACCGCCGTGCATCCGGCTTTCTCCAGCGCCTATACAAGGCTAGCCGGACAGGGAGGGTGATATTTGTCACTACACACACACTCCTACAGGCTGGTATACCTGTCAGCGGGGAGTGTTTATGGGCGGGAGCACTAGGACGAAGGCCCTATACGGCGTCCTCCCGGTAGGGGCTCCTCACTGGCAGGTGAGCCAGTGGGATACAACAACAACAACAGTGATACGAAAATGTGTGTGGGGGAGGAGGGGAGGAAAGTAGTCTATATGGGTGGGTGAACGCAACCTCTTTTGACCACTGGGGGGCGCCACTGAGTCAATTAATGCATAAATTATGCAAATTAGTAATTAAATTCTTTACATTCCATAATCATAAATCATATTTGCATATCTCATAAATATTATAATTATAATTAGCATAATCATAAAATTCCATACATTCCTTAAATTCTTTACATAAAGGATATTGTGTTGGTGACCGTCTCTGTGACGTATTTGTATGATTATATTGGTTTTGGAGGACTGATGGGGACATAGCTTGTTTAGCTCTTTAACATTCGTCAGCCAATCTGATCCCAACAGTTAGGCCTGTGTAGACATTTACTTAAAATAAAAGTAATAGTTTAATCAAGTTTTATAAAGTTTATAAAAATTGACATTAACAAATGCCGTAGCTTATCTAAGTGTGAAGTCTCACAGCGCCCCTATAATATTAGCTCTGAGTTCGATGGGGGAGGCAGACAAAGGTCTCAGATTACAGTACTGAGGGAGAATTGGGGGGGTTGATACTATGATGCGGTGTTGTCACTCACGGTTTGTGAATGAGTTTAAAGTAACCTATGGCCTTCTGGGTAATGCTAGATGCATTACACTGCAGTACCACCTATGCCCTGATGTGATTTCAGTCACATAGTGCAATGTTTTCAGCGGAATGCATATAAATATTGATAAAAACTATAACTAAGTGGTCATAGATTGTTTTTTGTCTTTAACATTCAGCCAAGCATTCAACCAAATCTGACCACAACAGTTAGGCCTGTGTAGACATTACTTAAAATAAAAAGTAGTAGTTTTAATTATAATTTTATAAAGTTTACTGACATTAACAACTGCCGTAGCATTTCTAAGTGTGAAGCTTCACAGCGCCCCTATAATATTAGCTCTGAGTTCGATGGGGGGAGCAGACAAGGAAATCAGATTACAGTACTGAGAGGAGGAATGGTGAGTGATACTATGATGCGGTGTTGTGACTCACGGTTTGTGAATGGATGACCCGCTGCTGTGGCAGTCACGAATCCAGACTTTTGTTTATTTCTAGTTCTAGTGTTTCTACCCCACCTAGTGGTCAATTTCTATATATATAATTACACTGCAGTACTACCTATGCCCTGATGTGATTTCAGTCACATAGTGCAATGTTTTCAGCGGTCTGGGACTACCAGTGGTCCTTGAGGGGGGTTCATGTGATCCCCACCAGCTAAATCATGGAGAGTTGGTAACCAAATAGAGTAATAGACCCTTCAATTAGGCTTCATGTTTTTTCCTAATGTTTGTGGTTAAAGTAGGTTTTGTATTATTTTGTGTTTTTGTGTTGTGTTTTGTGAACACGCAATACAGTTTCAGTTTAGTTATCGTTTTTAATTTATTTTTATTTTTTTATTTAGTTTCAGTTAACTAAAATGTTTTTTTTTTTAATTCTAGTTTTCGTTTTTTAGTTAGTTTTAGTTAACTATTATAACCTTGCTGGTCTGTTATACAGTGGATCCAGCGTCAACCCTGTCACTCATGGTGGTGAATGAGTTTAAAGCATCCTCCTATGGCCTTCTGGGTAATGCTAGATGCATTCCGGGGATCCAACGTCAACTATAACATTCATGGTTTAAGATTATTATACATTATAGTGTAACAAAACATGATATAGGTGTAATATGATGACAGTTATAATTAGTTATATACTGTTTGTACCATGTGAACAAAATATGTGAATATACTGTATTCTGTAAATGAAATGTTTAATTAAGTGCATGGAAGTAACTATTGCATGCTGGTTAATTTTTTTTTAACCAATCTGATCACAGCATTTCAGCTGATGCAACCTCCCCTCGATTAGGTGTGCGTGTTTGTTCTCACGGGTGGGAAATTGGGAATAGATATGTAGAATAGGGACTCGCCGCTGTGGTAGTCACGAATGCCTGATGCATCATTGGTAATGCTACACATCTGTTATACAGTGGATCCAGCGTCAACCCTGTCTCTCGTGGTTGTGAATGAGTTTAAAGTAACGCCCCCCTATGGCCTTCTGGGTAATGCTAGATTCTTATGACACCATGGATTCACAGTTAACCATGACACTCATGGTTTAAGATTATTATACATTATAGTGTAACAAACAAAACAAAACATGATATAGATATAATAAGATATTAGCTATAGAGTTACACGTATACTTTAAAAATGATAGGCCAGCAAATATAGAGTGAATCATTAAGAATAATAATAAAAAATAAAAAATAATACTTAATACAGGTCTAGTGTACAATCTATTCATTGTTGGTATAGATGTTAGGATGGACGGAACTTTACAGAAGATATATTATGATGCTGGTAACCCTGGTGGGTTAGGAGGGGTAGCCAGACTGATCGCAGCTGCTAAAACAGATCAGGGGGTCACTCCTAAAATAGTGGAGGTTAAAAAGTGGTTAGAGAAACAGGATGTATATACACTTCATGCTCCTGCGGCCAAGAATTTTAGGAGAAATAGAGTATTTGTAAGCGGTATAGATAAACAATTTCAAGCTGATCTGGTTGAAATGGGGGAATATTCTAAAGAAAATGACGGTATTAGGTATATTCTGACATGTATAGATGTGTTTTCAAAATATGCATGGGTGAGACCTCTACACAATAAGACGGGAGCTTGTGTTACAGAGGCCTTTAAAGATATCTTGAATGAGGGGAGAACTCCTCAGAAATTACAAACTGATGCCGGGAAAGAATTTTATAACAAGACATTTCAACAATTGATGCAAGGAAATGGGATCCATCATTTCTCAACTGATAATGAGACCAAGGCTAGTATAGTCGAGCGTTTCAATAGGACCCTGAAGACAAAGATGTGGCGTTATTTGACATCAGTCAATTCCCGGAGATATATACCTGTTCTACAGCAATTAGTCGATGCCTATAATGGATCATATCATAGATCTATTAAAATGGCCCCATCTATGGTTAATAAGGATAATGAGAATATAGTATTCAATAATTTATACAAGTCTAAGAATAGCTATAGTATAAAATGTAAATACAATATGGGTGATACTGTACGCATCTCAAAATATAGAGGGGTGTTTAGAAAAGGTTATGAACAGACATTTACAGATGAATTTTTCAAAATAACGGAATGTATCATGAGATCCCCACCAGTTTACAAGTTACAGGATGCTTCAGGGGAGGATATACAGGGTACGTTTTATGAAAAGGAGCTACAGAAAGTTATCATCGACAAAAATAAGGTTTTCAAAATAGAAAAAATACTAAAAAAGAAAAAGTCTCGAGGTCGTATAATGGTATTAATTAAATGGCTAGGTTGGGGTGAAAAGTTCAATTCATGGGTACCAGAAAGTGAGATTATTGATCAAGTGTAGTAGTCGATATAATTTTGAATTAAGAGTATAGCGTATTTAAGACTATGAGGAGATCGTAAGAATCATATCATATGTGAATCACACAATGGAAGGACAAGGGTTTTATTTAACACTACCTAGTAATGCATCACTAGATGTATACCCCTCTAACAAGATATGGAATTATAGAACTAAACTAGCGAAACCTATCATCCTCAAAGAACCTTATGAGGTGGGTTTAATCGAGATACAATACCCACGTAACTGGCATAATTTTACAAAGGATGACGGGTGGATTACTTTTACTCCACATGAAACAGATGGAATCGTAAAAGTTAGTTCTATAGGACCGATACAGTTAATGTTAGCTCCAGGGGTCTACGATAGCATTTCTAGGATTATTAAGGAAATAAATAATCTATTACATCATAGAGTAAAAAAAGTCGCCGTGATGTATAACGCTATTGAAAATCGCATATTTTTCACAGGCGGGGAAGGAATGACCGTAGTATTTAGAGGACGTTTAGCGTTAATTCTAGGGTTTACACCTGGTGAACCGTTTGAAATACCTACACACCATCAACCTATACGCTATAGTCCACACCCTGCCGATATCTACGGAGGATGTTATAATATATATGTGTATACAGATATCGTGGATTATCAGATTGTTGGGGATAGTTATGTCCCCTTATTGAGAAGTATAAATATAGCCGACGATGTCCGCCGAATGCCATACCTCTTGTATGATAAGCCACACTACACCCGTCTGTCCAGGTCTATGATAGGTGATATAGAAATCTCTCTGAAGACTGATCAGAATTTACATGTACCATTTACATATGGGAAGGTAGTTGCTAAATTACACTTTAGACCTATACGTGATAGATCTTAGGACCGTGAGAATAATGAGAGGCTCTCCATACATTGCGCATGATGACAGGTATATGTCATATTATGCTAATCAAGCAGGATCTGGACTACCGGGGTTTACGGGCGCACCTACACAATATGGATCGGGACTGGGAGGTATTTTTCGAAATATCTTTCGTTTTGCTATGCCTCTTTTAAAGAGTGGTTTCACTATCGCAAAACCACATCTGAAGACAGCTGCTAAGAATATTGCAGGGGATGTAATCACACACATGATGAATAGGCCTTCAAAACCACGACAGCAAGGATCGGGGTTAATGATTCATCATATGAGGGGTATTAAACGGCCTCCAAGGTTCCAGACACATGGGCGTATCAAGAAACGTAGAAATACGTATAAAAGAGTAGCCGAGACCCATAAGAAGAAGACAAAGGCTAGACGTCACATCAGTAGGACTACTAGATCGTCAACTAGAGACATCTTCTAACCATACTTCCCATTCTACATTATTTCACCATGTCTTTGATACATACTCAATCGCAAGAATGCTCAAAGAGTGAACTGGACCTCTTCAGTGTTTGTTTGACTCAAACAGCAATTGATAAGAATACTTACCACGAAATAAATCCTTTGTCAGCCCTCACGGATACCGCACCTATCGAGTTTTACATCACCGGGAGTTCTGAGGAATATCTCGATCTGAATAATACATATTTACACGTACAAGCTAAAATCACGAATGCTAATGGAACCAATATTGCGGCAGGAGCTGAAGTAGGATTTGTCAATTATCCGGGGTGTACACTATTCTCCCAAGTAGATATTATGCTAGGGGATACACTCATATCACATGCATCTAATACTTATCCTTATAGAGGGATATTGGAATGTTTGCTGAATTATGGTGAGGATACACTATCCAGTCAGTTTGGATGTGGTCTCTTCTCTAAAGATACATGTGGACATATGGACGCTTCAAGCCCCGCTGGTGAAAATGCGGGTCTTACTGCTAGAGCTGTATATACTGCCGATAGTACAATTGTAGATATTATAGCTCCTATTCATTCTGATATGTTTTTTCAAGAAAAATTACTTATAAATGGCGTTGATCTCAAGATGAAATTTATACGTGCTAAAGATGATTTCTGTCTGATGGCTACAAATGCTGCTGGTGGTTATAGGGTTAAAATTGTATCAGCTAGTCTATTTATAAAGAAAGTATCAGTATCGCCGGGTGTCCGAATGGGGCATGCCCGAGCTTTAACACAGACAAATATCAAATATCCTATTGATAGAGTATGTTTGAAGACCGTTTCTATACCGAATGGAGCACGACTATGCAGCCAGGAGAACTTATTTTTAGGTCAGATACCTAAGTTTATAGTTATCGGTTTTGTCGATCATGAAGCATTCACAGGGAACTACACTAGGAATCCCTTCAAATTCCATCATTACAATTTAGAATTCTTGAATCTACATACGGACAGTCAATCATACCCAGGGAGACCTTTTCAACCATCCTTCGATAATGGACAGTATGGACGTGAATATTATCAGATGATACAGGCCACTGGTCGTCAACTGAAAGACAGAGGCCTAGCCATCACCCGAAGAGATTTTGGTCTAGGATATACATTGTATTGCTTCAATCTAGAACCAGACGAGGGTTGTGGTGGACACGTGTCATTGATCCGGTCTGGAAACGTCCGTTTGGAGGCCAGATTTAGAACCCCGCTACCTCATACAGTCAACATGATCTGTTATGCTATTTTCGATTCAATCATTGAGATATCAAACCGTAGACAGGTCTTAGTGGATTATTATTAGAGTATTAAAAACTAGATACTAGACATGAATACTATAGAATTAACTAGTGTTCTTAAAAAGAAGGTTAAGAGACACATACATTTATTGGGGGTATTGGCATGTGATCAACTCCCAGATATTATTATTAGTAGTTTACCTGTTATGGTTATTATCAATACCCAACCGTCATCGATGGATGGGGCACATTGGTTAGCCATATATATCAATAATGATCGACATGGATATTTCTTTGATTCATTTGGACACCCTCCTACATATAGGAATTTCCCTGAAGATATAAATATATTTCTTCAGAAGAATTGTGTTAGTGTGACCTATTCTGTAAAACAGGTCCAAGATGACATGGCTACAACATGTGGTCAACATTGTGTATTCTTTCTATGTTATATGCAGAGGGGTTTTTCTTATGAAAAGGTGATGAATTTGTATAAGGATGATCTATGTTGTAATGATGTTATGGTATGTAAGTTTGTTAGTAGAATACGTCCGGAGATGTGTAGAAATCATGATTTTACGTGTGTACAGTGTGTAGAGCATGTAAAATATTGTATGTGAAAAAATGTAATTGATGTTAAGATGATTTCATGATTTAATAATAAATAAATAAAACACGGATACAAATTATTTCAAAATGTAATGTTTTTATTTAATTTTACTATTTTACATAACATAAAACACAGTCACATTCACTGGCATGTGTATAGCATATACATCTTGTTGACATTATATGAATCACAGTAGCATAGTACATACATAGAATTAAACAAAATACAATTAAAACAAAAATGAAAAGATCAAAAGAAAATACATAATATAAACCATATCATAAATCAAGCCAGACTTTTGATGGGGTACGCCTCGTAATACTTCGACTCCTAGGTGTCCTCCTCACTGGTGATATTTCATAAGCTATGGCACTTGGTCTACCTCGTTTCCTAGCCGGAGATATATCACTACGTTGTATGGCAGTGATAGATACCTTGACGTTATTGTTGGGAATGGCAGATAGAGGTATATTCAATGTGGCAATTTTATCCAAAAACTGCATCCACCCCCGTGGTCTCTTATCATCGGACATCTTGAATGGATTTGTTACATTCTTAAGTAAGTCGTAAAGATGTGATCCTCTAATAGTATTTCCATCGATAATTAACTCTCCATGAGGGGTCCATGAGACATCATCTTTATATTTAGATAATGTATCCATAATGTGTTGAACATTCTTCTTGTTTTTGTCAGGCATATGGTATAAAATATCCTTCAAAACATGGTCTTCTGAGGTTACAACATTAGCATTTTCTGCACTATCATCCACATGAGTGTTTTGTATGCCTTTAGGTAATGACAATGTGAGCATAGTTGTATCGGCCCCTCTCTGTTTAACCAGAGCCAAATATCTATGTAAAACCATAGTGTATTTCTTCGCTTTTGCATGTAAATCGGTGTCAGGGGTGTTCAAGACATCTAGTATTGATTTATCCAATTCATTCTCAGCGACTTGTCTGATAGATTCACGAGGTGATGCTGATGATGATGATAGCTGTTTTAAACTATCCAACTGCTGTTGTGGTACTAGAAACATTTTCTGTACGTGGTCCATATTTGTAAATAAAAAATAGTAGAAATAAAAACTATCTCCGTGAAAATAGACTGGTTATGAAAGGCAGTGCAGCAGCTAGCAATGGCAGAATGAAACCATTACCTCTCTGGTTAATAATTAGTTTCTTTTTGGTTAGATTAATCCGTTTATCTGCAATTAACCTCACATGCCCCTTTTTCTTCTGCAATGCGTTATATTGTTTAGCTGATAACGGTATTTTGCCACGCAGAATATTAATGGAGATTTCACAGAGAGCATTCAGAAAATCTGAACTGGCATTTTTCAGAATAATGCGTCTGGTTTTAGGACTGGCCTTATACAATCTTTCCAGTAGGACTAAATTTCTACGAATGAGGTCTGACATGATTACAACAGGGTTTTTCTAGGTAAATAGACTACTGATGTGTCTGCTAATATCTCTGATCTGAGACGAAAACAGTCCGGTGTTGTTGTTTTAAAGTCAACAAGTAGATATCCATATGAACGACTGGTGGCGTCGTTATAGGCTTGTAAAAAATATTTAGTATTCCCCGGATACATCTGCCGTGCTAGCAACATTATCTGATTCTTGTCTCTGGCTGTTTTGAATAAGACTAAGTAATTAGCATTCAAGCTAATAGTTCTGCTAGCCTTACCTTGTATAAAGATGTTCTGTAGTAAATAGATACAACTGAGATTCCTATGATGTACGTACTTTGTGAAAACATTCTGAACCTCTTGATTCTGACTAGCTGCATCCATGACATCATCAATTATTAATAAATTATGTAAATTAGTAGGTAAGAGGTTATCATCACATAATGACTCTGGAATTCCTTGTACAAAGTTGATAGGCCTGATTTTCAATAAATCATCATACATCTTTTGCCAACAAGCATATATGTACACAATATTCTCTACTTTAGCAGAGATAATCTGATCAGCATGTTCAATTAGCTCTTTCACAAAGAAAGTCTTCCCGCTATTAGACGGCCCTGCTATTAGCATACTAAAAGGATGTTGTAATTTGGTTTGAAAACCATTAGCATCTTTAAAACCATCTCCGTTAGTAGCCATAAGGAAGGGTGGTGAAGTCGGGGTATACTCGTCTCTTGTTGTACACAATTCGTACACGTTTAACAACTGTTGCATTTCTTAACTGCAACGTGGTTTTATTCCTAGTGATAGTGGATGTCTCAACCTGGACCAAACCATGCTACCAGAACTAATTAATAAACAGATGCTGATGATAAACAGTACAATATTGCATAAATGACAGGTAGCTTTGTAAACATGTGTGATTTGTGTAACAATGAGAGGGGGTGTGGTGTATAGAATCAGGACAGCCTATTTAAAAGGGAGGTCTCAGATCTACATCTGCATCAGATCTTTCACACCCCGAGGATAAGGCTACGATTCCTCATTTATTCGTCAATTATTTCCTCTCAATATTAGTCATGGATGCTATGGATACACGAGGATCCCATAATGAATCAATGGAACTTCAGACGTTATCGTCAACCGAACCAAACCACACCAAACCTCTGTTCAACTCATACGATCCTTACAGAGTATGGGGATATGTGGATCCACTAGAGGACAGATTGGTCTATACTCCGGCTCTCGAAATATACAAAGAGAGAATGGATGATGCGGTCATGACTGCCGAGCTGTTAAGCATACATATGCCCAGAATTGATAAGGAGGACCTGGTGGACTTGGAGTCAGACGGGTTGATAATCGATACGGATGATGAATATTTTGATGCTATCGAACCGCTGGACTTGACTACGATCCAGAATAGTAGATGGGGAGTTGGACAACTTCCCAGCACAACCCCAACCCTCCTCAACCCCGAACTATTCCAAACCAGTGCAACCCCTGCATACTCTGATGATGAGGACGCAACCTCCCCTCTAGATCTAGATGCACCAAACCTTGTCCATGAGGGTGCTACAAAATATGATGATGACCTTCGCCATGATGCACAGGACAAACGCAGACTCAGAACCCAAAAAGAACCTAAACCCAACACTACATTCCCCTGTCCATACTGCATCAGAGTAATCGGATCCAGAATCGGCCTCCATAGCCACCTGACGACCCACAAGCCCCCTATGTACAGTGTACCCACTATACACTTATAGACTCAGATAAAATCATCATTGATAACTCAATTTATACTACATTTTTGTACTATATGATTTAGTTTTGGATCTGTTAGATGTATTGTGTAACATACCTGTGTAAATATGTGTTACATGTTTCTCACTAAATAAAAAATATCAAACTCATTTTCATCGTTGTTTTTATCTCATGTTTATTTCATATTTATTATTCAGTGTATGTAAAAAAAAAAACCAGTTTGACCTCAAAGGTCGACAATGATTAGCATAGCAGTTATTCTTAGAAGGCTCCACCTCTCTGGGGATGTTCTTAAATACGGAGAACAACCGAGTAATCAACAGTAGAGACACTAGCTACCCAGAGAAAGAAAGAAAATATGTACCCTACCTGTTACGAAGATGAGGATAGGAAAGTTTGGGCCTTATCTGATGGCCGGAAAATTCGGTTGTCTTTTTTTCCGTTCAAGAATCATCGATTTATTGAACTCTATACATTGGAATCAGGGGACAGTATCTTTGAAGACCGGTTGCCTTACATACGCATCTATGAATCTGAATTTGAGAGATTGGTCAATCCTATTCTAGAGTTCTGTAATTATTTGCAGTTGGATACAGAGATAAACCGTGGATATATCAAGCCATCTCGAGTTGTACGGGTGAACCATGAGATACCTTCACGTAGTCATGCTGAGGGCTTCGTCGTTGACTGTTCCAGGTCAAAGTTATGGCTGTTATTGAGATACAAATCTCAAGGCACTACCCCGCTTGAAATACCTAAAAGTATCATGGAAAAAGAAAAATGCTTTCCAATCCAACTATCCATTGGCGTGGAAGATTTAGGGATTCTAAAGCATGTGATGTGTGAAGCCATGGAATTTTTCAAAGCAACTACAGAGATTCGAAAGATGGCCCTGTTGGAATCCCGCCTTAGAGGCTTCAAACGTGTAGATTCAGGATCAATGGACTACTACATTGAAAAGAAATCGAGGCGTGTGGATTACCAGACATACCCTACCGGACCTGGGTTCTCGTTCGGTGATCCCACTAAAGGTCGATCTATCAATCTCGCAAAACCAGCTGGCGCTTCACTATTCTCAATGGATAACTGTCCTGCAAATCATAAATCGTACAGCGACTTAGAAAACGATGCACCCACGGCCCTCCCTCATCTAGAAACCGATGGACCAACAATTTCAGATACCACCCCACCCCATCCTACACTATAGGACACTATAGGATATTCATTCACCATGGAGGATTCAACTTTTTCATTGGGAGCATCAAGCTCAAGTGAAGGAGACCGCTCTTGGTGGATGGACCCGAAATGGACCGTGTATGCGGCACCGTGGTGGAATAACACCAATACTGGGGATACAGACGACAATGAATATGATGATGACCTGGCGTTTGTGTAACATACCTGTGTAAATATATGTTACATGTTTCTCACTAAATAAAAAATATCAAACTCATTTTCATCGTTGTTTTTATCTCATGTTTATTTCATATTTATTATTCAGTGTATGTAAAAAAAAAAAAAACAGTTTGACCTCAAAGGTCGACAATGATTAGCATAGCAGTTATTCTTAGAAGGCTCTTATTCTTAATGATTCACTCTATATTTGCTGGCCTATCATTTTTAAAGTATACGTGTAACTCTATAGCTAATATCTTATTATATCTATATCATGTTTTGTTTTGTTTGTTACACTATAATGTATAATAATCTTAAACCATGAGTGTCATGGTTAACTGTGAATCCATGGTGTCATAAGCATCTAGCATTACCCAGAAGGCCATAGGGGCGTTACTTTAAACGCATTCACAACCACGAGTGACAGGGTTGACGCTGGATCCACTGTATAACAGATGTGTAGCATTACCAATGATGCATCAGGCATTCGTGACTACCACAGCGGCGAGTCCCTATTCTACATATCTATTCCCACCCGTGAGAACAAACACGCACACCTAATCGAGGGGAGGTTGCATCAGCTGAAATGCTGTGATCAGATTGGTTAAAAAAAAATTAACCAGCATGCAATAGTTACTTCCATGCACTTAATTAAACATTTCATTTACAGAATACAGTATATTCACATATTTTGTTCACATGGTACAAACAGTATATAACTAATTATAACTGTCATCATATTACACCTATATCATGTTTTGTTACACTATAATGTATAATAATCTTAAACCATGAATGTTATAGTTGACGTTGGATCCCCGGAATGCATCTAGCATTACCCAGAAGGCCATAGGAGGATGCTTTAAACTCATTCACCACCATGAGTGACAGGGTTGACGCTGGATCCACTGTATAACAGACCAGCAAGGTTATAATAGTTAACTAAAACTAACTAAAGAACGAAAACTAGAATTAAAAAAAAAAAACATTTTAGTTAACTGAATCTAAATAAAAAACTAAAAATAAAATTAAAAACGATAACTAAACTGAAACTGTATTGCGTGTTCACAAAACACAACACAAAACACAAAATAATACAAAACCTACTTTAACCACAAACATTAGGAAAAAAAACATGAAGCCTAATTGAAGGGTCTATTACTCTATTTGGTTACCAACTCTCCATGATTTAGCTGGTGGGGATCACATGAACCCCCCTCAAGGACCACTGGTAGTCCCAGACCGCTGAAAACATTGCACTATGTGACT
Organism: Protomyctophum parallelum; assembly: GCF_964188405.1. Lineage (NCBI taxonomy): Eukaryota > Metazoa > Chordata > Actinopteri > Myctophiformes > Myctophidae > Protomyctophum > Protomyctophum parallelum. The sequence continues at coordinate 18,808,461 of NC_139705.1, read as the reverse complement.
GAAATCACATCAGGGCATAGGTAGTACTGCAGTGTAATTATATATATAGAAATTGACCACTAGGTGGGGTAGAAACACTAGAACTAGAAATAAACAAAAGTCTGGATTCGTGACTGCCACAGCAGCGGGTCATCCATTCACAAACCGTGAGTCACAACACTGCATCATAGTATCACTCACCATTCCTCCTCTCAGTACTGTAATCTGATTCCTTGTCTGCTCCCCCCATCGAACTCAGAGCTAATATTATAGGGGGCGCTGTGAAGCTTCACACTTAGAAATGCTACGGCAGTTGTTAATGTCAGTAAACTTTATAAAATTATAATTAAAACTACTACTTTTTATTTTAAGTAATGTCTACACAGGCCTAACTGTTGTGGTCAGATTTGGTTGAATGCTTGGCTGAATGTTAAAGACAAAAAAACAATCTATGACCACTTAGTTATAGTTTTTATCAATATTTATATGCATTCCGCTGAAAACATTGCACTATGTGACTGAAATCACATCAGGGCATAGGTGGTACTGCAGTGTAATGCATCTAGCATTACCCAGAAGGCCATAGGGGGCGTTACTTTAAACTCATTCACAAACCGTGAGTCACAACACCGCATCATAGTATCAACCCCCCCAATTCTCCCTCAGTACTGTAATCTGAGACCTTTTGTCTGCCTCCCCCATCGAACTCAGAGCTAATATTATAGGGGCGCTGTGAAGCTTCACACTTAGATAAGCTACGGCATTTGTTAATGTCAATTTTTATAAACTTGATTAAACTATTACTTTTATTTTAAGTAAATGTCTACACAGGCCTAACTGTTGGGATCAGATTGGCTGACGAATGTTAAAGAGCTAAACAAGCTATGTCCCCATCAGTCCTCCAAAACCAATATAATCATACAAATACGTCACAGAGACGGTCACCAACACAATATCCTTTATGTAAAGAATTTAAGGAATGTATGGAATTTTATGATTATGCTAATTATAATTATAATATTTATGAGATATGCAAATATGATTTATGATTATGGAATGTAAAGAATTTAATTACTAATTTGCATAATTTATGCATTAATTGACTCAGTGGCGCCCCCCAGTGGTCAAAAGGGGTTGCGTTCACCCACCCATATAGACTACTTCCCACTAAGAAGCAACTCAGTTTATAGGCATGTACGGGTGCTAGTTTTCAAGTTACAGCCCTCTCAAAAAAAAAGTGAAATCAAGCTATTTCACTGAGAAAATGACTTTTTGGCCCTGTCGTCCCAAACCGCCCCAGGACTTCTCACGTGGCACAAAGTGGTCTAACTAAGAAGCAACTCAGTTTATAGGCATGTACGGGTGCTAGTTTTCAAGTTACAGCCCTCTCAAAAAAAAAGTGAAATCAAGCTATTTGACTGAGAAAATGACTTTTTGGCCCTGTCGTCCCAAACCGCCCCAGGACTTCTCACGTGGCACAAAGTGGTCTAACTAAGAAGCAACTCAGTTTATAGGCATGTACGGGTGCTAGTTTTCAAGTTACAGCCCTCTCAAAAAAAAAGTGAAATCAAGCTATTTGACTGAGAAAATGACTTTTTGGCCCTGTCGTCCCAAACCGCCCCAGGACTTCTCACGTGGCACAAAGTGGTCCCACTAAGAAGCAACTCAGTTTATAGGCATGTACGGGTGCTAGTTTTCAAGTTACAGCCCTCTCAAAAAAAAGTGAAATCAAGCTATTTGACTGAGAAAATGACTTTTTGGCCCTGTCGTCCCAAACCGCCCCAGGACTTCTCACGTGGCACAAAGTGGTCTAACTAAGAAGCAACTCAGTTTATAGGCATGTACGGGTGCTAGTTTTCAAGTTACAGCCCTCTAAAAAAAAAAAGTGAAATCAAGCTATTTGACTGAGAAAATGACTTTTTGGCCCTGTCGTCCCAAACCGCCCCAGGACTTCTCACGTGGCACAAAGTGGTCTAACTAAGAAGCAACTCAGTTTATAGGCATGTACGGGTGCTAGTTTTCAAGTTACAGCCCTCTCAAAAAAAAAGTGAAATCAAGCTATTTGACTGAGAAAATGACTTTTTGGCCCTGTCGTCCCAAACCGCCCCAGGACTTCTCACGTGGCACAAAGTGGTCTAACTAAGAAGCAACTCAGTTTATAGGCATGTACGGGTGCTAGTTTTCAAGTTACAGCCCTCTAAAAAAAAAAGTGAAATCAAGCTATTTGACTGAGAAAATGACTTTTTGGCCCTGTCGTCCCAAACCGCCCCAGGACTTCTCACGTGGCACAAAGTGGTCTAACTAAGAAGCAACTCAGTTTATAGGCATGTACGGGTGCTAGTTTTCAAGTTACAGCCCTCTAAAAAAAAAAGTGAAATCAAGCTATTTGACTGAGAAAATGACTTTTTGGCCCTGTCGTCCCAAACCGCCCCAGGACTTCTCACGTGGCACAAAGTGGTCTAACTAAGAAGCAACTCAGTTTATAGGCATGTACGGGTGCTAGTTTTCAAGTTACAGCCCTCTCAAAAAAAAGTGAAATCAAGCTATTTTACTGAGAAAATGACTTTTTGGCCCTGTCGTCCCAAACCGCCCCAGGACTTCTCACGTGGCACAAAGTGGTCTAACTAAGAAGCAACTCAGTTTATAGGCATGTACGGGTGCTAGTTTTCAAGTTACAGCCCTCTCAAAAAAAAAGTGAAATCAAGCTATTTGACTGAGAAAATGACTTTTTGGCCCTGTCGTCCCAAACCGCCCCAGGACTTCTCACGTGGCACAAAGTGGTCTAACTAAGAAGCAACTCAGTTTATAGGCATGTACGGGTGCTAGTTTTCAAGTTACAGCCCTCTCAAAAAAAAAGTGAAATCAAGCTATTTGACTGAGAAAATGACTTTTTGGCCCTGTCGTCCCAAACCGCCCCAGGACTTCTCACGTGGCACAAAGTGGTCTAACTAAGAAGCAACTCAGTTTATAGGCATGTACGGGTGCTAGTTTTCAAGTTACAGCCCTCTCAAAAAAAAAGTGAAATCAAGCTATTTGACTGAGAAAATGACTTTTTGGCCCTGTCGTCCCAAACCGCCCCAGGACTTCTCACGTGGCACAAAGTGGTCCCACTAAGAAGCAACTCAGTTTATAGGCATGTACGGGTGCTAGTTTTCAAGTTACAGCCCTCTCAAAAAAAAAGTGAAATCAAGCTATTTGACTGAGAAAATGACTTTTTGGCCCTGTCGTCCCAAACCGCCCCAGGACTTCTCACGTGGCACAAAGTGGTCTAACTAAGAAGCAACTCAGTTTATAGGCATGTACGGGTGCTAGTTTTCAAGTTACAGCCCTCTAAAAAAAAAAGTGAAATCAAGCTATTTGACTGAGAAAATGACTTTTTGGCCCTGTCGTCCCAAACCGCCCCAGGACTTCTCACGTGGCACAAAGTGGTCTAACTAAGAAGCAACTCAGTTTATAGGCATGTACGGGTGCTAGTTTTCAAGTTACAGCCCTCTAAAAAAAAAAGTGAAATCAAGCTATTTGACTGAGAAAATGACTTTTTGGCCCTGTCGTCCCAAACCGCCCCAGGACTTCTCACGTGGCACAAAGTGGTCTAACTAAGAAGCAACTCAGTTTATAGGCATGTACGGGTGCTAGTTTTCAAGTTACAGCCCTCTCAAAAAAAAAGTGAAATCAAGCTATTTGACTGAGAAAATGACTTTTTGGCCCTGTCGTCCCAAACCGCCCAGGACTTCTCACGTGGCACAAAGTGGTCTAACTAAGAAGCAACTCAGTTTATAGGCATGTACGGGTGCTAGTTTTCAAGTTACAGCCCTCTCAAAAAAAAAAGTGAAATCAAGCTATTTGACTGAGAAAATGACTTTTTGGCCCTGTCGTCCCAAACCGCCCCAGGACTTCTCACGTGGCACAAAGTGGTCTAACTAAGAAGCAACTCAGTTTATAGGCATGTACGGGTGCTAGTTTTCAAGTTACAGCCCTCTAAAAAAAAAAGTGAAATCAAGCTATTTGACTGAGAAAATGACTTTTTGGCCCTGTCGTCCCAAACCGCCCCAGGACTTCTCACGTGGCACAAAGTGGTCTAACTAAGAAGCAACTCAGTTTATAGGCATGTACGGGTGCTAGTTTTCAAGTTACAGCCCTCTCAAAAAGAAAAGTGAAATCAAGCTATTTGACTGAGAAAATGACTTTTTGGCCCTGTCGTCCCAAACCGCCCCAGGACTTCTCACGTGGCACAAAGTGGTCTAACTAAGAAGCAACTCAGTTTATAGGCATGTACGGGTGCTAGTTTTCAAGTTACAGCCCTCTCAAAAAAAAAGTGAAATCAAGCTATTTGACTGAGAAAATGACTTTTTGGCCCTGTCGTCCCAAACCGCCCCAGGACTTCTCACGTGGCACAAAGTGGTCTAACTAAGAAGCAACTCAGTTTATAGGCATGTACGGGTGCTAGTTTTCAAGTTACAGCCCTCTCAAAAAAAAAGTGAAATCAAGCTATTTGACTGAGAAAATGACTTTTTGGCCCTGTCGTCCCAAACCGCCCCAGGACTTCTCACGTGGCACAAAGTGGTCCCACTAAGAAGCAACTCAGTTTATAGGCATGTACGGGTGCTAGTTTTCAAGTTACAGCCCTCTCAAAAAAAAGTGAAATCAAGCTATTTGACTGAGAAAATGACTTTTTGGCCCTGTCGTCCCAAACCGCCCCAGGACTTCTCACGTGGCACAAAGTGGTCTAACTAAGAAGCAACTCAGTTTATAGGCATGTACGGGTGCTAGTTTTCAAGTTACAGCCCTCTCCAAAAAAAAGTGAAATCAAGCTATTTGACTGAGAAAATGACTTTTTGGCCCTGTCGTCCCAAACCGCCCCAGGACTTCTCACGTGGCACAAAGTGGTCTAACTAAGAAGCAACTCAGTTTATAGGCATGTACGGGTGCTAGTTTTCAAGTTACAGCCCTCTAAAAAAAAAGTGAAATCAAGCTATTTGACTGAGAAAATGACTTTTTGGCCCTGTCGTCCCAAACCGCCCCAGGACTTCTCACGTGGCACAAAGTGGTCTAACTAAGAAGCAACTCAGTTTATAGGCATGTACGGGTGCTAGTTTTCAAGTTACAGCCCTCTAAAAAAAAAGTGAAATCAAGCTATTTGACTGAGAAAATGACTTTTTGGCCCTGTCGTCCCAAACCGCCCAGGACTTCTCACGTGGCACAAAGTGGTCCCACTAAGAAGCAACTCAGTTTATAGGCATGTACGGGTGCTAGTTTTCAAGTTACAGCCCTCTCAAAAAAAAAGTGAAATCAAGCTATTTGACTGAGAAAATTACTTTTTGGCCCTGTCGTCCCAAACCGCCCCAGGACTTCTCACGTGGCACAAAGTGGTCTAACTAAGAAGCAACTCAGTTTATAGGCATGTACGGGTGCTAGTTTTCAAGTTACAGCCCTCTCAAAAAAAAAGTGAAATCAAGCTATTTGACTGAGAAAATGACTTTTTGGCCCTGTCGTCCCAAACCGCCCAGGACTTCTCACGTGGCACAAAGTGGTCCCACTAAGAAGCAACTCAGTTTATAGGCATGTACGGGTGCTAGTTTTCAAGTTACAGCCCTCTCAAAAAAAAAGTGAAATCAAGCTATTTGACTGAGAAAATGACTTTTTGGCCCTGTCGTCCCAAACCGCCCCAGGACTTCTCACGTGGCACAAAGTGGTCTAACTAAGAAGCAACTCAGTTTATAGGCATGTACGGGTGCTAGTTTTCAAGTTACAGCCCTCTCAAAAAAAAAGTGAAATCAAGCTATTTGACTGAGAAAATGACTTTTTGGCCCTGTCGTCCCAAACCGCCCCAGGACTTCTCACGTGGCACAAAGTGGTCTAACTAAGAAGCAACTCAGTTTATAGGCATGTACGGGTGCTAGTTTTCAAGTTACAGCCCTCTCAAAAAAAAAGTGAAATCAAGCTATTTGACTGAGAAAATGACTTTTTGGCCCTGTCGTCCCAAACCGCCCCAGGACTTCTCACGTGGCACAAAGTGGTCCCACTAAGAAGCAACTCAGTTTATAGGCATGTACGGGTGCTAGTTTTCAAGTTACAGCCCTCTCAAAAAAAAAGTGAAATCAAGCTATTTGACTGAGAAAATGACTTTTTGGCCCTGTCGTCCCAAACCGCCCCAGGACTTCTCACGTGGCACAAAGTGGTCTAACTAAGAAGCAACTCAGTTTATAGGCATGTACGGGTGCTAGTTTTCAAGTTACAGCCCTCTAAAAAAAAAAGTGAAATCAAGCTATTTGACTGAGAAAATGACTTTTTGGCCCTGTCGTCCCAAACCGCCCCAGGACTTCTCACGTGGCACAAAGTGGTCTAACTAAGAAGCAACTCAGTTTATAGGCATGTACGGGTGCTAGTTTTCAAGTTACAGCCCTCTCAAAAAAAAAGTGAAATCAAGCTATTTGACTGAGAAAATGACTTTTTGGCCCTGTCGTCCCAAACCGCCCCAGGACTTCTCACATGGCACAAAGTGGTCCCACTAAGAAGCAACTCAGTTTATAGGCATGTACGGGTGCTAGTTTTCAAGTTACAGCCCTCTAAAAAAAAAGTGAAATCAAGCTATTTGACTGAGAAAATGACTTTTTGGCCCTGTCGTCCCAAACCGCCCCAGGACTTCTCACGTGGCACAAAGTGGTCCCACTAAGAAGCAACTCAGTTTATAGGCATGTACGGGTGCTAGTTTTCAAGTTACAGCCCTCTCAAAAAAAAGTGAAATCAAGCTATTTGACTGAGAAAATGACTTTTTGGCCCTGTCGTCCCAAACCGCCCCAGGACTTCTCACATGGCACAAAGTGGTCCACTAAGAAGCAACTCAGTTTATAGGCATGTACGGGTGCTAGTTTTCAAGTTACAGCCCTCTCAAAAAAAAGTGAAATCAAGCTATTTGACTGAGAAAATGACTTTTTGGCCCTGTCGTCCCAAACCGCCCCAGGACTTCTCACGTGGCACAAAGTGGTCCCACTAAGAAGCAACTCAGTTTATAGGCATGTACGGGTGCTAGTTTTCAAGTTACAGCCCTCTCAAAAAAAAAGTGAAATCAAGCTATTTGACTGAGAAAATGACTTTTTGGCCCTGTCGTCCCAAACCGCCCCAGGACTTCTCACGTGGCACAAAGTGGTCTAACTAAGAAGCAACTCAGTTTATAGGCATGTACGGGTGCTAGTTTTCAAGTTACAGCCCTCTCAAAAAAAAAGTGAAATCAAGCTATTTGACTGAGAAAATGACTTTTTGGCCCTGTCGTCCCAAACCGCCCCAGGACTTCTCACGTGGCACAAAGTGGTCCCACTAAGAAGCAACTCAGTTTATAGGCATGTACGGGTGCTAGTTTTCAAGTTACAGCCCTCTCAAAAAAAAAGTGAAATCAAGCTATTTGACTGAGAAAATGACTTTTTGGCCCTGTCGTCCCAAACCGCCCCAGGACTTCTCACGTGGCACAAAGTGGTCTAACTAAGAAGCAACTCAGTTTATAGGCATGTACGGGTGCTAGTTTTCAAGTTACAGCCCTCTCAAAAAAAAAGTGAAATCAAGCTATTTGACTGAGAAAATGACTTTTTGGCCCTGTCGTCCCAAACCGCCCCAGGACTTCTCACGTGGCACAAAGTGGTCCCACTAAGAAGCAACTCAGTTTATAGGCATGTACGGGTGCTAGGTGCTAGTTTTCAAGTTACAGCCCTCTCAAAAAAAAAGTGAAATCAAGCTATTTGACTGAGAAAATGACTTTTTGGCCCTGTCGTCCCAAACCGCCCCAGGACTTCTCACGTGGCACAAAGTGGTCCCACTAAGAAGCAACTCAGTTTATAGGCATGTACGGGTGCTAGTTTTCAAGTTACAGCCCTCTCAAAAAAAAAGTGAAATCAAGCTATTTGACTGAGAAAATTACTTTTTGGCCCTGTCGTCCCAAACCGCCCCAGGACTTCTCACGTGGCACAAAGTGGTCTAACTAAGAAGCAACTCAGTTTATAGGCATGTACGGGTGCTAGTTTTCAAGTTACAGCCCTCTAAAAAAAAAGTGAAATCAAGCTATTTGACTGAGAAAATGACTTTTTGGCCCTGTCGTCCCAAACCGCCCCAGGACTTCTCACGTGGCACAAAGTGGTCCCACTAAGAAGCAACTCAGTTTATAGGCATGTACGGGTGCTAGTTTTCAAGTTACAGCCCTCTCAAAAAAAAAGTGAAATCAAGCTTTTTGACTGAGAAAATGACTTTTTGGCCCTGTCGTCCCAAACCGCCCCAGGACTTCTCACGTGGCACAAAGTGGTCCCACTAAGAAGCAACTCAGTTTATAGGCATGTACGGGTGCTAGTTTTCAAGTTACAGCCCTCTCAAAAAAAAAGTGAAATCAAGCTATTTGACTGAGAAAATGACTTTTTGGCCCTGTCGTCCCAAACCGCCCCAGGACTTCTCACGTGGCACAAAGTGGTCCCACTAAGAAGCAACTCAGTTTATAGGCATGTACGGGTGCTAGTTTTCAAGTTACAGCCCTCTCAAAAAAAAGTGAAATCAAGCTATTTGACTGAGAAAATGACTTTTTGGCCCTGTCGTCCCAAACCGCCCCAGGACTTCTCACGTGGCACAAAGTGGTCCCACTAAGAAGCAACTCAGTTTATAGGCATGTACGGGTGCTAGTTTTCAAGTTACAGCCCTCTCAAAAAAAAAGTGAAATCAAGCTATTTGACTGAGAAAATGACTTTTTGGCCCTGTCGTCCCAAACCGCCCCAGGACTTCTCACGTGGCACAAAGTGGTCCCACTAAGAAGCAACTCAGTTTATAGGCATGTACGGGTGCTAGTTTTCAAGTTACAGCCCTCTCAAAAAAAAAGTGAAATCAAGCTATTTGACTGAGAAAATGACTTTTTGGCCCTGTCGTCCCAAACCGCCCCAGGACTTCTCACGTGGCACAAAGTGGTCTAACTAAGAAGCAACTCAGTTTATAGGCATGTACGGGTGCTAGTTTTCAAGTTACAGCCCTCTCAAAAAAAAGTGAAATCAAGCTATTTGACTGAGAAAATGACTTTTTGGCCCTGTCGTCCCAAACCGCCCCAGGACTTCTCACGTGGCACAAAGTGGTCTAACTAAGAAGCAACTCAGTTTATAGGCATGTACGGGTGCTAGTTTTCAAGTTACAGCCCTCTCAAAAAAAAAGTGAAATCAAGCTATTTGACTGAGAAAATTACTTTTTGGCCCTGTCGTCCCAAACCGCCCCAGGACTTCTCACGTGGCACAAAGTGGTCTAACTAAGAAGCAACTCAGTTTATAGGCATGTACGGGTGCTAGTTTTCAAGTTACAGCCCTCTCAAAAAAAAAGTGAAATCAAGCTATTTGACTGAGAAAATGACTTTTTGGCCCTGTCGTCCCAAACCGCCCCAGGACTTCTCACGTGGCACAAAGTGGTCCACTAAGAAGCAACTCAGTTTATAGGCATGTACGGGTGCTAGTTTTCAAGTTACAGCCCTCTCAAAAAAAAAGTGAAATCAAGCTATTTGACTGAGAAAATTACTTTTTGGCCCTGTCGTCCCAAACCGCCCCAGGACTTCTCACGTGGCACAAAGTGGTCTAACTAAGAAGCAACTCAGTTTATAGGCATGTACGGGTGCTAGTTTTCAAGTTACAGCCCTCTCAAAAAAAAAGTGAAATCAAGCTATTTGACTGAGAAAATGACTTTTTGGCCCTGTCGTCCCAAACCGCCCCAGGACTTCTCACGTGGCACAAAGTGGTCTAACTAAGAAGCAACTCAGTTTATAGGCATGTACGGGTGCTAGTTTTCAAGTTACAGCCCTCTCAAAAAAAAAGTGAAATCAAGCTATTTGACTGAGAAAATGACTTTTTGGCCCTGTCGTCCCAAACCGCCCCAGGACTTCTCACGTGGCACAAAGTGGTCTAACTAAGAAGCAACTCAGTTTATAGGCATGTACGGGTGCTAGTTTTCAAGTTACAGCCCTCTCAAAAAAAAAGTGAAATCAAGCTATTTGACTGAGAAAATGACTTTTTGGCCCTGTCGTCCCAAACCGCCCCAGGACTTCTCACGTGGCACAAAGTGGTCTAACTAAGAAGCAACTCAGTTTATAGGCATGTACGGGTGCTAGTTTTCAAGTTACAGCCCTCTCAAAAAAAAAGTGAAATCAAGCTATTTGACTGAGAAAATGACTTTTTGGCCCTGTCGTCCCAAACCGCCCCAGGACTTCTCACGTGGCACAAAGTGGTCCCACTAAGAAGCAACTCAGTTTATAGGCATGTACGGGTGCTAGTTTTCAAGTTACAGCCCTCTCAAAAAAAAAGTGAAATCAAGCTATTTGACTGAGAAAATGACTTTTTGGCCCTGTCGTCCCAAACCGCCCCAGGACTTCTCACGTGGCACAAAGTGGTCCCACTAAGAAGCAACTCAGTTTATAGGCATGTACGGGTGCTAGTTTTCAAGTTACAGCCCTCTCAAAAAAAAGTGAAATCAAGCTATTTGACTGAGAAAATGACTTTTTGGCCCTGTCGTCCCAAACCGCCCCAGGACTTCTCACGTGGCACAAAGTGGTCTAACTAAGAAGCAACTCAGTTTATAGGCATGTACGGGTGCTAGTTTTCAAGTTACAGCCCTCTAAAAAAAAAGTGAAATCAAGCTATTTGACTGAGAAAATGACTTTTTGGCCCTGTCGTCCCAAACCGCCCAGGACTTCTCACGTGGCACAAAGTGGTCTAACTAAGAAGCAACTCAGTTTATAGGCATGTACGGGTGCTAGTTTTCAAGTTACAGCCCTCTCAAAAAAAAAGTGAAATCAAGCTATTTGACTGAGAAAATGACTTTTTGGCCCTGTCGTCCCAAACCGCCCCAGGACTTCTCACGTGGCACAAAGTGGTCTAACTAAGAAGCAACTCAGTTTATAGGCATGTACGGGTGCTAGTTTTCAAGTTACAGCCCTCTCAAAAAAAAGTGAAATCAAGCTATTTGACTGAGAAAATGACTTTTTGGCCCTGTCGTCCCAAACCGCCCCAGGACTTCTCACGTGGCACAAAGTGGTCTAACTAAGAAGCAACTCAGTTTATAGGCATGTACGGGTGATAGTTTTCAAGTTACAGCCCTCTCAAAAAAAAAGTGAAATCAAGCTATTTGACTGAGAAAATGACTTTTTGGCCCTGTCGTCCCAAACCGCCCCAGGACTTCTCACGTGGCACAAAGTGGTCTAACTAAGAAGCAACTCAGTTTATAGGCATGTACGGGTGCTAGTTTTCAAGTTACAGCCCTCTCAAAAAAAAAGTGAAATCAAGCTATTTGACTGAGAAAATGACTTTTTGGCCCTGTCGTCCCAAACCGCCCCAGGACTTCTCACGTGGCACAAAGTGGTCTAACTAAGAAGCAACTCAGTTTATAGGCATGTACGGGTGCTAGTTTTCAAGTTACAGCCCTCTCAAAAAAAAAGTGAAATCAAGCTATTTGACTGAGAAAATGACTTTTTGGCCCTGTCGTCCCAAACCGCCCCAGGACTTCTCACGTGGCACAAAGTGGTCTAACTAAGAAGCAACTCAGTTTATAGGCATGTACGGGTGCTAGTTTTCAAGTTACAGCCCTCTCAAAAAAAAAGTGAAATCAAGCTATTTGACTGAGAAAATGACTTTTTGGCCCTGTCGTCCCAAACCGCCCCAGGACTTCTCACGTGGCACAAAGTGGTCTAACTAAGAAGCAACTCAGTTTATAGGCATGTACGGGTGCTAGTTTTCAAGTTACAGCCCTCTCAAAAAAAAAGTGAAATCAAGCTATTTGACTGAGAAAATGACTTTTTGGCCCTGTCGTCCCAAACCGCCCCAGGACTTCTCACGTGGCACAAAGTGGTCTAACTAAGAAGCAACTCAGTTTATAGGCATGTACGGGTGCTAGTTTTCAAGTTACAGCCCTCTCAAAAAAAAAGTGAAATCAAGCTATTTGACTGAGAAAATGACTTTTTGGCCCTGTCGTCCCAAACCGCCCCAGGACTTCTCACGTGGCACAAAGTGGTCTAACTAAGAAGCAACTCAGTTTATAGGCATGTACGGGTGCTAGTTTTCAAGTTACAGCCCTCTCAAAAAAAAAGTGAAATCAAGCTATTTGACTGAGAAAATGACTTTTTGGCCCTGTCGTCCCAAACCGCCCCAGGACTTCTCACGTGGCACAAAGTGGTCCCACTAAGAAGCAACTCAGTTTATAGGCATGTACGGGTGCTAGTTTTCAAGTTACAGCCCTCTCAAAAAAAAAGTGAAATCAAGCTATTTGACTGAGAAAATGACTTTTTGGCCCTGTCGTCCCAAACCGCCCCAGGACTTCTCACGTGGCACAAAGTGGTCCCACTAAGAAGCAACTCAGTTTATAGGCATGTACGGGTGCTAGTTTTCAAGTTACAGCCCTCTAAAAAAAAAGTGAAATCAAGCTATTTGACTGAGAAAATGACTTTTTGGCCCTGTCGTCCCAAACCGCCCCAGGACTTCTCACGTGGCACAAAGTGGTCTAACTAAGAAGCAACTCAGTTTATAGGCATGTACGGGTGCTAGTTTTCAAGTTACAGCCCTCTCAAAAAAAAGTGAAATCAAGCTATTTGACTGAGAAAATGACTTTTTGGCCCTGTCGTCCCAAACCGCCCCAGGACTTCTCACGTGGCACAAAGTGGTCCCACTAAGAAGCAACTCAGTTTATAGGCATGTACGGGTGCTAGTTTTCAAGTTACAGCCCTCTCAAAAAAAAAGTGAAATCAAGCTATTTGACTGAGAAAATGACTTTTTGGCCCTGTCGTCCCAAACCGCCCCAGGACTTCTCACGTGGCACAAAGTGGTCTAACTAAGAAGCAACTCAGTTTATAGGCATGTACGGGTGCTAGTTTTCAAGTTACAGCCCTCTCAAAAAAAAAGTGAAATCAAGCTATTTGACTGAGAAAATGACTTTTTGGCCCTGTCGTCCCAAACCGCCCCAGGACTTCTCACGTGGCACAAAGTGGTCCCACTAAGAAGCAACTCAGTTTATAGGCATGTACGGGTGCTAGTTTTCAAGTTACAGCCCTCTAAAAAAAAAGTGAAATCAAGCTATTTGACTGAGAAAATGACTTTTTGGCCCTGTCGTCCCAAACCGCCCCAGGACTTCTCACGGCACAAAGTGGTCTAACTAAGAAGCAACTCAGTTTATAGGCATGTACGGGTGCTAGTTTTCAAGTTACAGCCCTCTCAAAAAAAAAGTGAAATCAAGCTATTTGACTGAGAAAATGACTTTTTGGCCCTGTCGTCCCAAACCGCCCCAGGACTTCTCACGTGGCACAAAGTGGTCTAACTAAGAAGCAACTCAGTTTATAGGCATGTACGGGTGCTAGTTTTCAAGTTACAGCCCTCTCAAAAAAAAAGTGAAATCAAGCTATTTGACTGAGAAAATGACTTTTTGGCCCTGTCGTCCCAAACCGCCCCAGGACTTCTCACGTGGCACAAAGTGGTCTAACTAAGAAGCAACTCAGTTTATAGGCATGTAAGGGTGCTAGTTTTCAAGTTACAGCCCTCTCAAAAAAAAAGTGAAATCAAGCTATTTGACTGAGAAAATGACTTTTTGGCCCTGTCGTCCCAAACCGCCCCAGGACTTCTCACGTGGCACAAAGTGGTCTAACTAAGAAGCAACTCAGTTTATAGGCATGTACGGGTGCTAGTTTTCAAGTTACAGCCCTCTCAAAAAAAAAGTGAAATCAAGCTATTTGACTGAGAAAATGACTTTTTGGCCCTGTCGTCCCAAACCGCCCCAGGACTTCTCACGTGGCACAAAGTGGTCCCACTAAGAAGCAACTCAGTTTATAGGCATGTACGGGTGCTAGTTTTCAAGTTACAGCCCTCTAAAAAAAAAGTGAAATCAAGCTATTTGACTGAGAAAATGACTTTTTGGCCCTGTCGTCCCAAACCGCCCCAGGACTTCTCACGTGGCACAAAGTGGTCTAACTAAGAAGCAACTCAGTTTATAGGTATGTACGGGTGCTAGTTTTCAAGTTACAGCCCTCTCAAAAAAAAAGTGAAATCAAGCTATTTGACTGAGAAAATGACTTTTTGGCCCTGTCGTCCCAAACCGCCCCAGGACTTCTCACGTGGCACAAAGTGGTCTAACTAAGAAGCAACTCAGTTTATAGGCATGTACGGGTGCTAGTTTTCAAGTTACAGCCCTCTCAAAAAAAAAGTGAAATCAAGCTATTTGACTGAGAAAATGACTTTTTGGCCCTGTCGTCCCAAACCGCCCCAGGACTTCTCACGTGGCACAAAGTGGTCCCACTAAGAAGCAACTCAGTTTATAGGCATGTACGGGTGCTAGTTTTCAAGTTACAGCCCTCTCAAAAAAAAAGTGAAATCAAGCTATTTGACTGAGAAAATGACTTTTTGGCCCTGCCGTCCCAAACCGCCCCAGGACTTCTCACGTGGCACAAAGTGGTCTAACTAAGAAGCAACTCAGTTTATAGGCATGTACGGGTGCTAGTTTTCAAGTTACAGCCCTCTCAAAAAAAAAGTGAAATCAAGCTATTTGACTGAGAAAATGACTTTTTGGCCCTGTCGTCCCAAACCGCCCCAGGACTTCTCACGTGGCACAAAGTGGTCCCACTAAGAAGCAACTCAGTTTATAGGCATGTACGGGTGCTAGTTTTCAAGTTACAGCCCTCTCAAAAAAAAAGTGAAATCAAGCTATTTGACTGAGAAATGACTTTTTGGCCTGTCGTCCCAAACCGCCCAGGACTTCTCACGTGGCACAAAGTGGTCTAACTAAGAAGCAACTCAGTTTATAGGCATGTACGGGTGCTAGTTTTCAAGTTACAGCCCTCTCAAAAAAAAGTGAAATCAAGCTATTTGACTGAGAAAATGACTTTTTGGCCCTGTCGTCCCAAACCGCCCCAGGACTTCTCACGTGGCACAAAGTGGTCTAACTAAGAAGCAACTCAGTTTATAGGCATGTACGGGTGCTAGTTTTCAAGTTACAGCCCTCTCAAAAAAAAGTGAAATCAAGCTATTTGACTGAGAAAATGACTTTTTGGCCCTGTCGTCCCAAACCGCCCCAGGACTTCTCACGTGGCACAAAGTGGTCTAACTAAGAAGCAACTCAGTTTATAGGCATGTAAGGGTGCTAGTTTTCAAGTTACAGCCCTCTCAAAAAAAAAGTGAAATCAAGCTATTTGACTGAGAAAATGACTTTTTGGCCCTGTCGTCCCAAACCGCCCCAGGACTTCTCACGTGGCACAAAGTGGTCTAACTAAGAAGCAACTCAGTTTATAGGCATGTACGGGTGCTAGTTTTCAAGTTACAGCCCTCTCAAAAAAAAAAGTGAAATCAAGCTATTTGACTGAGAAAATGACTTTTTGGCCTGTCGTCCCAAACCGCCCCAGGACTTCTCACGTGGCACAAAGTGGTCCCACTAAGAAGCAACTCAGTTTATAGGCATGTACGGGTGCTAGTTTTCAAGTTACAGCCCTCTCAAAAAAAAAAGTGAAATCAAGCTATTTGACTGAGAAAATGACTTTTTGGCCCTGTCGTCCCAAACCGCCCAGGACTTCTCACGTGGCACAAAGTGGTCTAACTAAGAAGCAACTCAGTTTATAGGCATGTACGGGTGCTAGTTTTCAAGTTACAGCCCTCTCAAAAAAAAAGTGAAATCAAGCTATTTGACTGAGAAAATGACTTTTTGGCCCTGTCGTCCCAAACCGCCCCAGGACTTCTCACGTGGCACAAAGTGGTCCCACTAAGAAGCAACTCAGTTTATAGGCATGTACGGGTGCTAGTTTTCAAGTTACAGCCCTCTCAAAAAAAAAGTGAAATCAAGCTATTTGACTGAGAAAATGACTTTTTGGCCCTGTCGTCCCAAACCGCCCCAGGACTTCTCACGTGGCACAAAGTGGTCTAACTAAGAAGCAACTCAGTTTATAGGCATGTACGGGTGCTAGTTTTCAAGTTACAGCCCTCTCAAAAAAAAGTGAAATCAAGCTATTTGACTGAGAAAATGACTTTTTGGCCCTGTCGTCCCAAACCGCCCCAGGACTTCTCACGTGGCACAAAGTGGTCCACTAAGAAGCAACTCAGTTTATAGGCATGTACGGGTGCTAGTTTTCAGTTACAGCCCTCTCAAAAAAAAGTGAAATCAAGCTATTTGACTGAGAAAATGACTTTTTGGCCCTGTCGTCCCAAACCGCCCCAGGACTTCTCACGTGGCACAAAGTGGTCCCACTAAGAAGCAACTCAGTTTATAGGCATGTACGGGTGCTAGTTTTCAAGTTACAGCCCTCTCAAAAAAAAAAGTGAAATCAAGCTATTTGACTGAGAAAATGACTTTTTGGCCCTGTCGTCCCAAACCGCCCCAGGACTTCTCACGTGGCACAAAGTGGTCCCACTAAGAAGCAACTCAGTTTATAGGCATGTACGGGTGCTAGTTTTCAAGTTACAGCCCTCTCAAAAAAAAGTGAAATCAAGCTATTTGACTGAGAAAATGACTTTTTGGCCCTGTCGTCCCAAACCGCCCCAGGACTTCTCACGTGGCACAAAGTGGTCCCACTAAGAAGCAACTCAGTTTATAGGCATGTACGGGTGCTAGTTTTCAAGTTACAGCCCTCTCAAAAAAAAAGTGAAATCAAGCTATTTGACTGAGAAAATGACTTTTGGCCTGTCGTCCCAAACCGCCCCAGGACTTCTCACGTGGCACAAAGTGGTCCCACTAAGAAGCAACTCAGTTTATAGGCATGTACGGGTGCTAGTTTTCAAGTTACAGCCCTCTCAAAAAAAAAGTGAAATCAAGCTATTTGACTGAGAAAATGACTTTTTGGCCCTGTCGTCCCAAACCGCCCCAGGACTTCTCACGTGGCACAAAGTGGTCCCACTAAGAAGCAACTCAGTTTATAGGCATGTACGGGTGCTAGTTTTCAAGTTACAGCCCTCTCAAAAAAAAAGTGAAATCAAGCTATTTGACTGAGAAAATGACTTTTTGGCCCTGTCGTCCCAAACCGCCCCAGGACTTCTCACGTGGCACAAAGTGGTCCACTAAGAAGCAACTCAGTTTATAGGCATGTACGGGTGCTAGTTTTCAAGTTACAGCCCTCTCAAAAAAAAAGTGAAATCAAGCTATTTGACTGAGAAAATGACTTTTTGGCCCTGTCGTCCCAAACCGCCCCAGGACTTCTCACGTGGCACAAAGTGGTCTAACTAAGAAGCAACTCAGTTTATAGGCATGTACGGGTGCTAGTTTTCAAGTTACAGCCCTCTCAAAAAAAAAAGTGAAATCAAGCTATTTGACTGAGAAAATGACTTTTTGGCCCTGTCGTCCCAAACCGCCCCAGGACTTCTCACGTGGCACAAAGTGGTCCCACTAAGAAGCAACTCAGTTTATAGGCATGTACGGGTGCTAGTTTTCAAGTTACAGCCCTCTCAAAAAAAAAGTGAAATCAAGCTATTTGACTGAGAAAATGACTTTTTGGCCCTGTCGTCCCAAACCGCCCCAGGACTTCTCACGTGGCACAAAGTGGTCTAACTAAGAAGCAACTCAGTTTATAGGCATGTACGGGTGCTAGTTTTCAAGTTACAGCCCTCTCAAAAAAAAAGTGAAATCAAGCTATTGACTGAGAAAATGACTTTTTGGCCCTGTCGTCCCAAACCGCCCCAGGACTTCTCACGTGGCACAAAGTGGTCTAACTAAGAAGCAACTCAGTTTATAGGCATGTACGGGTGCTAGTTTTCAAGTTACAGCCCTCTCAAAAAAAAAGTGAAATCAAGCTATTTGACTGAGAAAATGACTTTTTGGCCCTGTCGTCCCAAACCGCCCCAGGACTTCTCACGTGGCACAAAGTGGTCCACTAAGAAGCAACTCAGTTTATAGGCATGTACGGGTGCTAGTTTTCAAGTTACAGCCCTCTCAAAAAAAAAGTGAAATCAAGCTATTTGACTGAGAAAATGACTTTTTGGCCCTGTCGTCCCAAACCGCCCCAGGACTTCTCACGTGGCACAAAGTGGTCCCACTAAGAAGCAACTCAGTTTATAGGCATGTACGGGTGCTAGTTTTCAAGTTACAGCCCTCTCAAAAAAAAGTGAAATCAAGCTATTTGACTGAGAAAATGACTTTTTGGCCTGTCGTCCCAAACCGCCCCAGGACTTCTCACGTGGCACAAAGTGGTCCCACTAAGAAGCAACTCAGTTATAGCATGTACGGGTGCTAGTTTTCAAGTTACAGCCCTCTCAAAAAAAAAAGTGAAATCAAGCTATTTGACTGAGAAAATGACTTTTTGGCCCTGTCGTCCCAAACCGCCCCAGGACTTCTCACGTGGCACAAAGTGGTCCCACTAAGAAGCAACTCAGTTTATAGGCATGTACGGGTGCTAGTTTTCAAGTTACAGCCCTCTAAAAAAAAAGTGAAATCAAGCTATTTGACTGAGAAATGACTTTTTGGCCCTGTCGTCCCAAACCGCCCCAGGACTTCTCACGTGGCACAAAGTGGTCCCACTAAGAAGCAACTCAGTTTATAGGCATGTACGGGTGCTAGTTTTCAAGTTACAGCCCTCTCAAAAAAAAAGTGAAATCAAGCTATTTGACTGAGAAAATGACTTTTGGCCCTGTCGTCCCAAACCGCCCCAGGACTTCTCACGTGGCACAAAGTGGTCCACTAAGAAGCAACTCAGTTTATAGGCATGTACGGGTGCTAGTTTTCAAGTTACAGCCCTCTCAAAAAAAAAGTGAAATCAAGCTATTTGACTGAGAAAATGACTTTTTGGCCCTGTCGTCCCAAACCGCCCCAGGACTTCTCACGTGGCACAAAGTGGTCCCACTAAGAAGCAACTCAGTTTATAGGCATGTACGGGTGCTAGTTTTCAAGTTACAGCCCTCTCAAAAAAAAAGTGAAATCAAGCTATTTGACTGAGAAAATGACTTTTTGGCCCTGTCGTCCCAAACCGCCCCAGGACTTCTCACGTGGCACAAAGTGGTCAACTAAGAAGCAACTCAGTTTATAGGCATGTACGGGTGCTAGTTTTCAAGTTACAGCCTCTCAAAAAAAAGTGAAATCAAGCTATTTGACTGAGAAAATGACTTTTTGGCCCTGTCGTCCCAAACCGCCCCAGGACTTCTCACGTGGCACAAAGTGGTCTACTAAGAAGCAACTCAGTTTATAGGCATGTACGGGTGCTAGTTTTCAAGTTACAGCCCTCTAAAAAAAAAGTGAAATCAAGCTATTTGACTGAGAAAATGACTTTTTGGCCCTGTCGTCCCAAACCGCCCCAGGACTTCTCACGTGGCACAAAGTGGTCCACTAAGAAGCAACTCAGTTTATAGGCATGTACGGGTGCTAGTTTTCAAGTTACAGCCCTCTAAAAAAAAGTGAAATCAAGCTATTTGACTGAGAAATGACTTTTTGGCCCTGTCGTCCCAAACCGCCCCAGGACTTCTCACGTGGCACAAAGTGGTCTAACTAAGAAGCAACTCAGTTTATAGGCATGTACGGGTGCTAGTTTTCAAGTTACAGCCCTCTAAAAAAAAGTGAAATCAAGCTATTTGACTGAGAAAATGACTTTTTGGCCCTGTCGTCCCAAACCGCCCCAGGACTTCTCACGTGGCACAAAGTGGTCTAACTAAGAAGCAACTCAGTTTATAGGCATGTACGGGTGCTAGTTTTCAAGTTACAGCCCTCTCAAAAAAAAAGTGAAATCAAGCTATTTGACTGAGAAAATGACTTTTTGGCCCTGTCGTCCCAAACCGCCCCAGGACTTCTCACGTGGCACAAAGTGGTCTAACTAAGAAGCAACTCAGTTTATAGGCATGTACGGGTGCTAGTTTTCAAGTTACAGCCCTCTCAAAAAAAAAGTGAAATCAAGCTATTTGACTGAGAAAATGACTTTTTGGCCCTGTCGTCCCAAACCGCCCCAGGACTTCTCACGTGGCACAAAGTGGTCTAACTAAGAAGCAACTCAGTTTATAGGCATGTACGGGTGCTAGTTTTCAAGTTACAGCCCTCTCAAAAAAAAAGTGAAATCAAGCTATTTGACTGAGAAAATGACTTTTTGGCCCTGTCGTCCCAAACCGCCCAGGACTTCTCACGTGGCACAAAGTGGTCTAACTAAGAAGCAACTCAGTTTATAGGCATGTACGGGTGCTAGTTTTCAAGTTACAGCCCTCTAAAAAAAAAAGTGAAATCAAGCTATTTGACTGAGAAAATGACTTTTTGGCCCTGTCGTCCCAAACCGCCCCAGGACTTCTCACGTGGCACAAAGTGGTCTAACTAAGAAGCAACTCAGTTTATAGGCATGTACGGGTGCTAGTTTTCAAGTTACAGCCCTCTCAAAAAAAAAGTGAAATCAAGCTATTTGACTGAGAAAATGACTTTTTGGCCCTGTCGTCCCAAACCGCCCCAGGACTTCTCACGTGGCACAAAGTGTTCCCACTAAGAAGCAACTCAGTTTATAGCATGTACGGGTGCTAGTTTTCAAGTTACAGCCCTCTAAAAAAAAAAGTGAAATCAAGCTATTTGACTGAGAAAATGACTTTTTGGCCCTGTCGTCCCAAACCGCCCCAGGACTTCTCACGTGGCACAAAGTGGTCTAACTAAGAAGCAACTCAGTTTATAGGCATGTACGGGTGCTAGTTTTCAAGTTACAGCCCTCTCAAAAAAAAGTGAAATCAAGCTATTTGACTGAGAAAATGACTTTTTGGCCCTGTCGTCCCAAACCGCCCCAGGACTTCTCACGTGGCACAAAGTGGTCCACTAAGAAGCAACTCAGTTTATAGGCATGTACGGGTGCTAGTTTTCAAGTTACAGCCCTCTCAAAAAAAAAGTGAAATCAAGCTTTTGACTGAGAAAATGACTTTTTGGCCCTGTCGTCCCAAACCGCCCAGGACTTCTCACGTGGCACAAAGTGGTCCCACTAAGAAGCAACTCAGTTTATAGGCATGTACGGGTGCTAGTTTTCAAGTTACAGCCCTCTCAAAAAAAAAGTGAAATCAAGCTATTTGACTGAGAAAATGACTTTTTTGGCCCTGTCGTCCCAAACCGCCCCAGGACTTCTCACGTGGCACAAAGTGGTCCCACTAAGAAGCAACTCAGTTTATAGGCATGTACGGGTGCTAGTTTTCAAGTTACAGCCCTCTCAAAAAAAAGTGAAATCAAGCTATTTGACTGAGAAAATGACTTTTTGGCCCTGTCGTCCCAAACCGCCCCAGGACTTCTCACGTGGCACAAAGTGGTCTCACTAAGAAGCAACTCAGTTTATAGGCATGTACGGGTGCTAGTTTTCAAGTTACAGCCCTCTAAAAAAAAAAGTGAAATCAAGCTATTTGACTGAGAAAATGACTTTTTGGCCCTGTCGTCCCAAACCGCCCCAGGACTTCTCACGTGGCACAAAGTGGTCCCACTAAGAAGCAACTCAGTTTATAGGCATGTACGGGTGCTAGTTTTCAAGTTACAGCCCTCTCAAAAAAAAAGTGAAATCAAGCTATTTGACTGAGAAAATGACTTTTTGGCCCTGTCGTCCCAAACCGCCCCAGGACTTCTCACGTGGCACAAAGTGGTCTAACTAAGAAGCAACTCAGTTTATAGGCATGTACGGGTGCTAGTTTTCAAGTTACAGCCCTCTAAAAAAAAAAGTGAAATCAAGCTATTTGACTGAGAAATGACTTTTTGGCCCTGTCGTCCCAAACCGCCCCAGGACTTCTCACGTGGCACAAAGTGGTCTAACTAAGAAGCAACTCAGTTTATAGGCATGTACGGGTGCTAGTTTTCAAGTTACAGCCCTCTCAAAAAAAAAGTGAAATCAAGCTATTTGACTGAGAAAATGACTTTTTGGCCCTGTCGTCCCAAACCGCCCCAGGACTTCTCACGTGGCACAAAGTGGTCTAACTAAGAAGCAACTCAGTTTATAGGCATGTACGGGTGCTAGTTTTCAAGTTACAGCCCTCTAAAAAAAAAAGTGAAATCAAGCTATTTGACTGAGAAAATGACTTTTGGCCCTGTCGTCCCAAACCGCCCCAGGACTTCTCACGTGCACAAAGTGGTCCCACTAAGAAGCAACTCAGTTTATAGGCATGTACGGGTGCTAGTTTTCAAGTACAGCCCTCTCAAAAAAAAAGTGAAATCAAGCTATTTGACTGAGAAAATGACTTTTTGGCCCTGTCGTCCCAAACCGCCCCAGGACTTCTCACGTGGCACAAAGTGGTCTAACTAAGAAGCAACTCAGTTTATAGGCATGTACGGGTGCTAGTTTTCAAGTTACAGCCCTCTCAAAAAAAAAGTGAAATCAAGCTATTTGACTGAGAAAATGACTTTTTGGCCCTGTCGTCCCAAACCGCCCCAGGACTTCTCACGTGGCACAAAGTGGTCTAACTAAGAAGCAACTCAGTTTATAGGCATGTACGGGTGCTAGTTTTCAAGTTACAGCCCTCTCAAAAAAAAAGTGAAATCAAGCTATTTGACTGAGAAAATTACTTTTTGGCCCTGTCGTCCCAAACCGCCCCAGGACTTCTCACGTGGCACAAAGTGGTCTAACTAAGAAGCAACTCAGTTTATAGGCATGTACGGGTGCTAGTTTTCAAGTTACAGCCCTCTCAAAAAAAAAGTGAAATCAAGCTATTTGACTGAGAAAATGACTTTTTGGCCCTGTGTCCCAAACCGCCCCAGGACTTCTCACGTGCACAAAGTGGTCTAACTAAGAAGCAACTCAGTTTATAGGCATGTACGGGTGCTAGTTTTCAAGTTACAGCCTCTCAAAAAAAAAGTGAAATCAAGCTATTTGACTGAGAAAATGACTTTTTGGCCCTGTCGTCCCAAACCGCCCCAGGACTTCTCACGTGGCACAAAGTGGTCTAACTAAGAAGCAACTCAGTTTATAGGCATGTACGGGTGCTAGTTTTCAAGTTACAGCCTCTCAAAAAAAAGTGAAATCAAGCTATTTGACTGAGAAAATGACTTTTTGGCCCTGTCGTCCCAAACCGCCCCAGGACTTCTCACGTGGCACAAAGTGGTCCCACTAAGAAGCAACTCAGTTTATAGGCATTTACGGGTGCTAGTTTTCAAGTTACAGCCTCTCAAAAAAAAAGTGAAATCAAGCTATTTGACTGAGAAAATGACTTTTTGGCCCTGTCGTCCCAAACCGCCCCAGGACTTCTCACGTGGCACAAAGTGGTCCCACTAAGAAGCAACTCAGTTTATAGGCATGTACGGGTGCTAGTTTTCAAGTTACAGTCCTCTCAAAAAAAAAGTGAAATCAAGCTATTTGACTGAGAAAATGACTTTTTGGCCCTGTCGTCCCAAACCGCCCCAGGACTTCTCACGTGGCACAAAGTGGTCCCACTAAGAAGCAACTCAGTTTATAGCATGTACGGGTGCTAGTTTTCAAGTTACAGTCCTCTAAAAAAAAAGTGAAATCAAGCTATTTGACTGAGAAAATGACTTTTTGGCCCTGTCGTCCCAAACCGCCCCAGACTTCTCACGTGGCACAAAGTGGTCCCACTAAGAAGCAACTCAGTTTATAGGCATGTACGGGTGCTAGTTTTCAAGTTACAGTCCTCTCAAAAAAAAAGTGAAATCAAGCTATTTGACTGAGAAATGACTTTTTGGCCCTGTCGTCCCAAACCGCCCCAGGACTTCTCACGTGGCACAAAGTGGTCCCACTAAGAAGCAACTCAGTTTATAGGCATGTACGGTGCTAGTTTTCAAGTTACAGTCCTCTCAAAAAAAAAGTGAAATCAAGCTATTTGACTGAGAAAATGACTTTTTGGCCCTGTCGTCCCAAACCGCCCCAGGACTTCTCACGTGGCACAAAGTGGTCCCACTAAGAAGCAACTCAGTTTATAGGCATGTACGGGTGCTAGTTTTCAAGTTACAGTCCTCTAAAAAAAAAGTGAAATCAAGCTATTTGACTGAGAAAATGACTTTTTGGCCCTGTCGTCCCAAACCGCCCCAGGACTTCTCACGTGGCACAAAGTGGTCCCACTAAGAAGCAACTCAGTTTATAGGCATGTACGGGTGCTAGTTTTCAAGTTACAGTCCTCTCAAAAAAAAAGTGAAATCAAGCTATTTGACTGAGAAAATGACTTTTTGGCCCTGTCGTCCCAAACCGCCCCAGGACTTCTCACGTGCACAAAGTGGTCCCACTAAGAAGCAACTCAGTTTATAGGCATGTACGGGTGCTAGTTTTCAAGTTACAGTCCTCTCAAAAAAAAAGTGAAATCAAGCTATTTGACTGAGAAAATGACTTTTTGGCCCTGTCGTCCCAAACCGCCCCAGGACTTCTCACGTGGCACAAAGTGGTCCCACTAAGAAGCAACTCAGTTTATAGGCATGTACGGGTGCTAGTTTTCAAGTTACAGTCCTCTCAAAAAAAAAGTGAAATCAAGCTATTTGACTGAGAAAATGACTTTTTGGCCCTGTCGTCCCAAACCGCCCCAGGACTTCTCACGTGCACAAAGTGGTCCCACTAAGAAGCAACTCAGTTTATAGGCATGTACGGGTGCTAGTTTTCAAGTTACAGTCCTCTCAAAAAAAAGTGAAATCAAGCTATTTGACTGAGAAAATGACTTTTTGGCCCTGTCGTCCCAAACCGCCCCAGGACTTCTCACGTGGCACAAAGTGGTCCACTAAGAAGCAACTCAGTTTATAGGCATGTACGGGTGCTAGTTTTCAAGTTACAGTCCTCTCAAAAAAAAAGTGAAATCAAGCTATTTGACTGAGAAAATGACTTTTTGGCCCTGTCGTCCCAAACCGCCCAGGACTTCTCACGTGGCACAAAGTGGTCCCACTAAGAAGCAACTCAGTTTATAGGCATGTACGGGTGCTAGTTTTCAAGTTACAGTCCTCTCAAAAAAAAGTGAAATCAAGCTATTTGACTGAGAAAATGACTTTTTGGCCCTGTCGTCCCAAACCGCCCCAGGACTTCTCACGTGGCACAAAGTGGTCCCACTAAGAAGCAACTCAGTTTATAGGCATGTACGGGTGCTAGTTTTCAAGTTACAGTCCTCTCAAAAAAAAAGTGAAATCAAGCTATTTGACTGAGAAAATGACTTTTTGGCCCTGTCGTCCCAAACCGCCCCAGGACTTCTCACGTGGCACAAAGTGGTCCCACTAAGAAGCAACTCAGTTTATAGGCATGTACGGATGCTAGTTTTCAAGTTACAGTCCTCTCAAAAAAAAAGTGAAATCAAGCTATTTGACTGAGAAAATGACTTTTGGCCCTGTCGTCCCAAACCGCCCCAGGACTTCTCACGTGGCACAAAGTGGTCCCACTAAGAAGCAACTCAGTTTATAGGCATGTACGGGTGCTAGTTTTCAAGTTACAGTCCTCTCAAAAAAAAAGTGAAATCAAGCTATTTGACTGAGAAAATGACTTTTTGGCCCTGTCGTCCCAAACCGCCCCAGGACTTCTCACGTGGCACAAAGTGGTCCCACTAAGAAGCAACTCAGTTTATAGGCATGTACGGGTGCTAGTTTTCAAGTTACAGTCCTCTAAAAAAAAAGTGAAATCAAGCTATTTGACTGAGAAAATGACTTTTTGGCCCTGTCGTCCCAAACCGCCCCAGGACTTCTCACGTGGCACAAAGTGGTCCCACTAAGAAGCAACTCAGTTTATAGGCATGTACGGGTGCTAGTTTTCAAGTTACAGTCCTCTCAAAAAAAAAGTGAAATCAAGCTATTTGACTGAGAAAATGACTTTTTGGCCCTGTCGTCCCAAACCGCCCCAGGACTTCTCACGTGGCACAAAGTGGTCCCACTAAGAAGCAACTCAGTTTATAGGCATGTACGGGTGCTAGTTTTCAAGTTACAGTCCTCTCAAAAAAAAGTGAAATCAAGCTATTTGACTGAGAAAATGACTTTTTGGCCCTGTCGTCCCAAACCGCCCCAGGACTTCTCACGTGGCACAAAGTGGTCCCACTAAGAAGCAACTCAGTTTATAGGCATGTACGGGTGCTAGTTTTCAAGTTACAGTCCTCTAAAAAAAAAGTGAAATCAGCTATTTGACTGAGAAAATGACTTTTTGGCCCTGTCGTCCCAAACCGCCCCAGGACTTCTCACGTGGCACAAAGTGGTCCCACTAAGAAGCAACTCAGTTTATAGGCATGTACGGATGCTAGTTTCAAGTTACAGTCCTCTCAAAAA
This sequence comes from Protomyctophum parallelum, assembly GCF_964188405.1. Classification (NCBI taxonomy): domain Eukaryota; kingdom Metazoa; phylum Chordata; class Actinopteri; order Myctophiformes; family Myctophidae; genus Protomyctophum; species Protomyctophum parallelum. The sequence goes on along the minus strand of NC_139705.1, from coordinate 18,782,382 downwards.
AAAAGTGAAATCAAGCTATTTGACTGAGAAAATGACTTTTTGGCCCTGTCGTCCCAAACCGCCCCAGGACTTCTCACGTGGCACAAAGTGGTCCCACTAAGAAGCAACTCAGTTTATAGGCATGTACGGGTGCTAGTTTTCAAGTTACAGTCCTCTCAAAAAAAAAAGTGAAATCAAGCTATTTGACTGAGAAAATGACTTTTTGGCCCTGTCGTCCCAAACCGCCCCAGGACTTCTCACGTGGCACAAAGTGGTCCCACTAAGAAGCAACTCAGTTTATAGGCATGTACGGGTGCTAGTTTTCAAGTTACAGTCCTCTCAAAAAAAAAAGTGAAATCAAGCTATTTGACTGAGAAAATGACTTTTTGGCCCTGTCGTCCCAAACCGCCCCAGGACTTCTCACGTGGCACAAAGTGGTCCCACTAAGAAGCAACTCAGTTTATAGGCATGTACGGGTGCTAGTTTTCAAGTTACAGTCCTCTCAAAAAAAAGTGAAATCAAGCTATTTGACTGAGAAAATGACTTTTTGGCCCTGTCGTCCCAAACCGCCCCAGGACTTCTCACGTGGCACAAAGTGGTCCCACTAAGAAGCAACTCAGTTTATAGCATGTACGGGTGCTAGTTTTCAAGTTACAGTCCTCTCAAAAAAAAGTGAAATCAAGCTATTTGACTGAGAAAATGACTTTTTGGCCCTGTCGTCCAAACCGCCCCAGGACTTCTCACGTGGCACAAAGTGGTCCCACTAAGAAGCAACTCAGTTTATAGGCATGTACGGGTGCTAGTTTTCAAGTTACAGTCCTCTCAAAAAAAAAGTGAAATCAAGCTATTTGACTGAGAAAATGACTTTTTGGCCCTGTCGTCCCAAACCGCCCCAGGACTTCTCACGTGGCACAAAGTGGTCCCACTAAGAAGCAACTCAGTTTATAGGCATGTACGGGTGCTAGTTTTCAAGTTACAGTCCTCTCAAAAAAAAAGTGAAATCAAGCTATTTGACTGAGAAAATGACTTTTTGGCCCTGTCGTCCCAAACCGCCCCAGGACTTCTCACGTGGCACAAAGTGGTCCCACTAAGAAGCAACTCAGTTTATAGGCATGTACGGGTGCTAGTTTTCAAGTTACAGTCCTCTCAAAAAAAAAGTGAAATCAAGCTATTTGACTGAGAAAATGACTTTTTGGCCCTGTCGTCCCAAACCGCCCAGGACTTCTCACGTGGCACAAAGTGGTCCCACTAAGAAGCAACTCAGTTTATAGGCATGTACGGGTGCTAGTTTTCAGTTACAGTCCTCTAAAAAAAAAGTGAAATCAAGCTATTTGACTGAGAAAATGACTTTTTGGCCCTGTCGTCCCAAACCGCCCCAGGACTTCTCACGTGGCACAAAGTGGTCCCACTAAGAAGCAACTCAGTTTATAGGCATGTACGGGTGCTAGTTTTCAAGTTACAGTCCTCTAAAAAAAAAGTGAAATCAAGCTATTTGACTGAGAAAATGACTTTTTGGCCCTGTCGTCCCAAACCGCCCCAGGACTTCTCACGTGGCACAAAGTGGTCCCACTAAGAAGCAACTCAGTTTATAGGCATGTACGGGTGCTAGTTTTCAAGTTACAGTCCTCTCAAAAAAAAAGTGAAATCAAGCTATTTGACTGAGAAAATGACTTTTTGGCCCTGTCGTCCCAAACCGCCCCAGGACTTCTCACGTGGCACAAAGTGGTCCCACTAAGAAGCAACTCAGTTTATAGGCATGTACGGGTGCTAGTTTTCAAGTTACAGTCCTCTCAAAAAAAAAGTGAAATCAAGCTATTTGACTGAGAAAATGACTTTTTGGCCCTGTCGTCCCAAACCGCCCCAGGACTTCTCACGTGGCACAAAGTGGTCCACTAAGAAGCAACTCAGTTTATAGGCATGTACGGATGCTAGTTTTCAAGTTACAGTCCTCTCAAAAAAAAAGTGAAATCAAGCTATTTGACTGAGAAATGACTTTTTGGCCCTGTCGTCCCAAACCGCCCCAGGACTTCTCACGTGGCACAAAGTGGTCCCACTAAGAAGCAACTCAGTTTATAGGCATGTACGGGTGCTAGTTTTCAAGTTACAGCCCTCTCAAAAAAAAAGTGAAATCAAGCTATTTGACTGAGAAAATTACTTTTTGGCCCTGTCGTCCCAAACCGCCCCAGGACTTCTCACGTGGCACAAAGTGGTCCACTAAGAAGCAACTCAGTTTATAGGCATGTACGGGTGCTAGTTTTCAAGTTACAGTCCTCTCAAAAAAAAAGTGAAATCAAGCTATTTGACTGAGAAAATGACTTTTTGGCCCTGTCGTCCCAAACCGCCCCAGGACTTCTCACGTGGCACAAAGTGGTCCCACTAAGAAGCAACTCAGTTTATAGGCATGTACGGGTGCTAGTTTTCAAGTTACAGTCCTCTCAAAAAAAAAGTGAAATCAAGCTATTTGACTGAGAAAATGACTTTTTGGCCCTGTCGTCCCAAACCGCCCCAGGACTTCTCACGTGGCACAAAGTGGTCCCACTAAGAAGCAACTCAGTTTATAGGCATGTACGGGTGCTAGTTTTCAAGTTACAGTCCTCTCAAAAAAAAAGTGAAATCAAGCTATTTGACTGAGAAAATGACTTTTTGGCCCCTGTCGTCCCAAACCGCCCCAGGACTTCTCACGTGGCACAAAGTGGTCCCACTAAGAAGCAACTCAGTTTATAGGCATGTACGGGTGCTAGTTTTCAAGTTACAGTCCTCTCAAAAAAAAGTGAAATCAAGCTATTTGACTGAGAAAATGACTTTTTGGCCCTGTCGTCCCAAACCGCCCCAGGACTTCTCACGTGGCACAAAGTGGTCCAACTAAGAAGCAACTCAGTTTATAGGCATGTACGGTGCTAGTTTTCAAGTTACAGTCCTCTCAAAAAAAAAGTGAAATCAAGCTATTTGACTGAGAAAATGACTTTTTGGCCCTGTCGTCCAAACCGCCCCAGGACTTCTCACGTGGCACAAAGTGGTCCACTAAGAAGCAACTCAGTTTATAGGCATGTACGGGTGCTAGTTTTCAAGTTACAGCCTCTCAAAAAAAAAGTGAAATCAAGCTATTTGACTGAGAAAATGACTTTTTGGCCCTGTCGTACTCAAACCGCGCCAGGACTTCTCACGTGGCACAAAGTGGTCCCACTAAGAAGCACTCAGTTTATAGGCATGTACGGGTGCTAGTTTTCAAGTTACAGCCCTCTCAAAAAAAAGTGAAATCAAGCTATTTGACTGAGAAAATTACTTTTTGGCCCTGTCGT
>NC_139705.1:18616029-18778904 GCF_964188405.1 Protomyctophum parallelum | reverse complement strand
GCGCCGCTCTAACCATCCAAGTCTGAAAGCACCTTTACAGTAATTCAATTAACACTGAATAAGGAGGGGAAGAAGAATACATGGATGGACTCGCGATCCAATATAAGTAAAGCAAAAGAGGTTTATGTATGTAGCCATATATGTATGTAGCCATATGGCCATATGTATGTAGCCATATGGCCATATGTATGTAGCCATATGTATGTAGCCATATGTAGCCATATGTATGTAGCCATATGTATGTAGCCATATGTATTTAGCCATTTGTATGTAGCCATATGTATGTAGCCATATGTACAGGTATGTAGCCATATATGACAATAGAGGAGCAGGTATTGGAGAATACAAATCACTTCACATACCTTGGAAGCATCATTCACCACGATGGGGGAGCTAGTAAAGACATTCAAAACCGGATCAACAAAGCATACACAACCTTCATAAGACTGAAACAAATCTGGAAATCAAAACAATACAGCACAAAAACAAATCTACGGATTTACCAAAGCTGCGTACTCTCAACACTACTATACGGTGCAGAATTCTGGAAAACGACAGAAAATGACATCCATAAACTATCCACCTTCCACACATCATGCCTGAGAAAGATCCTGCACATATTCTGGCCCAAGACCATCTCAAACAATAACCTCCTCAACATCACCCAACAAGACAACATGCACAGTATAATCAATGAACGTAGGTGGACCTGGATTGGCCATGTGCTCAGAATGGACATCAACGCAATACCAAGAGTCACATTACACTGGACTGGACCCCAGAAGGAAAGAGACAGAAAGGCAGGCCCAAAATGACATGGCGTAGGACGATGGAGAAGGAGCTCCAGCAACAACATCAGAGCTGGGGGACCATAGAGAAGATGGCCAAAAGTGGAGGAACTTTGTTGCTGCCCTATGCGCCCGCCGGCGTAATGGGGATAAGTATAAGTTTAAAAAATCACACCCGTGTGAACTGAGTGGTGCAACTCCCCCCCACCCCTCTCTCTCTCTCCCTCTCTATCTCATTAGCAGGCAACAGTGCAGCACTATCCCTCTCTCTGTTTCTGGCACAACAGCGCCCCTACTGGTACTCATAGTCATATACTGGTGCTCATTAACGTCACATGGACACATAGGTGAACACATAGGTGAACACGGACATTGCTGTTCCTTGGAGTGGTTGCACCACTCAAAAATATGTATGTAGCCATTTGGCCATATGTATGTAGCCATATGTATGTAGCCATATGTATGTAGCCATATGTATGTAGCCATATGCAAAGCCAGGAAGCCTGTGGAGAAAATAAGAGAGAGGGAGAGAGAGATAGAGAGATAGAGAGAGAGAGAGAGAGAGAGAGAGAGAGAGAGAGAGAGAGAGAGAGAGAGAGACAGACAGACAGACAGACAGAGAGACCCTACATGGACGTACTCCAACATGGCCTGGGTTCAAATCACAGTCAATGCCATCCTGCTGTTCTACTCCCCCCCCCCACAGGGCCCACACACACACACACACACACACACACACACACACACACACACACACACACACAGTACACATGCATGTACAACCACATTATGTACACATACAGAACAGAGACACACATGCATGTGATTTTTTTTGTGCGCCATGTTTTTGGAAACGGCAGACAGAGGTTACACAAACTGACACACTCGCGAGTGCACGCATGCATGCGTACGCACGGCCGCGCGCGCACACACGCGCATGGACACACGCACGCACGCACGCACGCACACACATCACTACGTCCTCTAATCCCAGCTCCACATGCCCCAGCCCTCTCCAAACAATGGACAGCTTCCTGAAAGTCAGAAATAACAGGGAACAGTATTTCCTTCAGACATAATGAGGGATAGAGAGAGAGAGAGAGAGAGAGAGTGCAATAGAGTGGAGGAGTGACAGACGAAAGGGCAGAGAGAGACAAAGAGTGAAGGAGAGAGAGAGACACATGAGGGAAGGAGAGAGAGACTATATATATATAGGCTCTGTCCCTTGTGAGAAGGAGCTGAAATGCTTTCTTGACAGTATATTATGCAAAGTGAGATGGGGGGGGGGGGGGCAGGTAGAGACAGAAAGTAGCATCATGAAAACAGCTCTATTTGTGCAGAGCTGACCTTTTCACCCCAATGGAACCATTTTAAATGGCCATGTTCAAGAACACACACACACACGCACGCACGCTTGCACGCACACACGCACGCACACACACGCACACATGCACAGTGCACATGCATGCGACACACACCCTGTAACCAATATACCACTTGAATGACCTTCAATAGAACTATGGGAGTATCAAGAGATAGGCGAGTGTGTGTGTGTGCGTGTTTGTGTGCATGTGTGTGTGTGTGTGTGTGTGTGTGTGTGTGTGTGCACACATGCGTGTGTGTGCGTGCGTGCGTGCTATATACTGTATACCTGTGTAACAAAGACACAAAGACCTAGAGAGAACAATGAGGGATAGAAGAGAGATGGACAGAGGGATGAGGTATAGAGAGAAGAGAGAGAATAACGGGAGAGAGAGAGAGAGAGAGAGAGAGAGAGAGAGAGAGAGAGAGAGAGAGAGAGAGGGAACAAAATGGAGGATTAGAGAGACGTCCTGCAGAGATGTTCCCTCCAGTCATTCTCATTGAGGATTTTTTTGTCCGTTTTCCACCTCCATTCAAGACACCTCATGATGCACACCTCCTCTCCTCTCTCCTCCCCTCCCTCCCTCCCTTTTCCTCTCTCCTAGTCCTCTCCCATTGTTCTTTATTTCTCTCATACACACACACACACACACACACACACACACACACACACACACACACACACACACACACACACACACACACACACACACACACACACACACACACACTTGTTCTCCTTGTCTATATTTCAAAATGTTCTCCTCTATCTTCTCTGTCTCTTCTAACTGATTTTAGACTTGGTTGTAAGTGCTAGTGAGCACAAAGAATTGTCGATCTACAAGCTCACAAACAATGCATCGCTCGCTGTGTGAGTATGCAGATCTGCTATTTTTGTGATGCGCAAAACCAGCACGCGCAACGAGGTATCAAATGCCTTTGATTGTTTCACACCTCTTCCTCCGAATGCCTTTCTTTGCCCTTTCAGGTCTTCTGTTCCAATGGCCATCCATCCTCACTCCATCCTTTCTATACCTGTATTGTGGCTGCTCTGGTCACCTTGAAAGGGTTAACACAGCTGCTAGAGTCTTAATGCCAGTGGCTAATAATATAATGCATAGATCAACGTTATCAAGGTTATAGCTACAGTACATACATGTACATACACGCACACACACACATCTGTGGATGAGACGGACGGACAGACACACACACACACACACACACACACACACACACACAAAGGTGGAAAAATCCCACCAGCCACCACCCAGATATTGCTGCAGTCTAGTCTGCAGCTATAGCAGACAGTTGGACAGGTAATTAGACATGCAGGCACCACGCAGCAAAACATATATATCTGTTTCTAAACATAATGCACATTATGGTTATCCTAGAATGCCTTTCAAAGGCATTCTCTCCTTTGTTTCAACCCCCAGTGCTCGATGCCTCCACACCTTCATCCAACCAAGCACTCTCTCTCTCAGTCTGTTCTTCATCCAACTCCACCCCTTTATCTCCCTATAGCCAATCCCAGCTCCTCACCTTCAGAGGTTAAACAGCTGGAGTGGATCAATTATCAATGAATGGAGAGAGAGAGAGAGAGAGAGAGAGAGAGAGAGAGAGAAGGAGGCGGAGAGAAAGAAGGGGTTAAGGAACCGAGACAGAGGAGGCAGAGAGAAGGAGAGAGACGGGGGCGAAGGAAGGATGTGAGGAGCTAAAGGAGAGACTGCGAGGAGAGAGGGAGGGAGAGTTGGGGGGGGGGGGGTTGCTCGTGGGGAGGAGGAGATTAGAAAGAGAGACCTGCTGGGAGAAGTACAACAGTGTGCAAACACAGCAGCAAAGATCCGTGAGCTGTTGTGACAGGAGAGGGATGTCCAGCTTGAATACGACCGCCTTAAAGACTGCTAATCATAATGTGTACTTGATCTGCAGCCTTTCTGTACACTGAACTACTGTACAGTACATACAGTCCAAGCAGTGCCAGTACCATATTAATACATTTGGAAATTTGCTGCTATATTTTTCTCCTTTTTACATGTTTAACCTTGTGTACAGGATATATATTTTCCATCAGCCAAAGCAAAATTGCTTGGCTTGTAATTTTTAACTTAGTTCATTTAAGTTAATCACTTAGTTAATTCATTCATTCATTCATTTATTGTTTTGTATTATATATATTTGTTACTATACTCATACATTTCCTTATTCTAGTGGCTTACAGTATATCCTTGATTGTTTGTTTCTTGTTTGTTTTATTTGACACTTGCTTTGGCAATGAAAACCTATGTTTCCCCACGCCAATAAAGACAAGAGGGGTGGGACGAAGCTAAGGAATGAGAAAGGGGAGAGGGATGGCAAGTTTAGGAGAGGATAAAGAAAATCCCTTCATCAGCATTCCTCTTCACCTCAACTGGAGCAAACGGAGAGAGGGAGGTGGGGAGGATAAACAGATAGAGAACGGCGTGCTGTGGAGGAGAGAACGGTTGGAGCGGGAGGTGCAAGCTGAGGGAAAGCTGACGTGTATGTGTGAAAGAAGGCATGAAAGAGGAATGAGAAAGGGGAGGGAGGAGACAGAGGGAGGCAGCATTCCTTCTTCCAGTGTCCACCTCCACTGTGAAACGACATGTCTGTCAGTCTATCAATGCAGTTAACAATAAGCTAACAGCAATGTGCTAATATATGCATACAGCTAACAATGTGTTAACAGCTACAATGTGCTAATAGAAGCATTAGCAAGGCCATGCAAATAACAACTCCCCCATACAGATACTAAACAGCATGCTATAGTTGTTTCCTGCACAACAATGATACGTATCCTGTTTGTTTGAAGCACGTTAGGGACTAGGCAGTGAGTTTGTCTTTGTTCTTTGATGAAGTGTCCACTCAAAGAAGTCTTGCAAAAGCTGCAAATACCAAATGTTCCACGGTTCACAGTGATATATTGAGCCTGTCAGCCTGATAGAAGCACAGTGGTCAAAGCCTTTGTGGATCGCTCTCGTCTCCCGATTTTGTACAAGCATATCTAAAAATATCATGTCTAAAATCAGTACCTATACGAACAGATAACATAAAAACAGAACAGTGTATGTGTAATACATGTCCATGTCCGCCACTTTTAGAATGAGTGGCCCAGGAAATAATTCCCCATTCATTTTCCCCACAGGCTTTTCAAAAAGTATTTATTTAAAGATGTTTATGCCGCGGACAAAGCCAACTCGAGTTGTGACACAATGTTTTGGGCTGATCAAATAATTAGTAAGAAGAACATAAAGGCAGGGTACAACACTTTTTGTTTTGTTTTTCTTCTTACTAATTATTTGATTGGCCCAAAACATTGTGTTTATTGTCATGATTTGTCACAACTCCAGTTGGCTTTGTCCAACGTAAACGTCTTTAAATAGATACTTTTTGAAAAGACTATGGGGAAAATGAATGGGGAATTATTTCCTGGGCCACTCATCGTTCTAAAAGGGGGCGGGACTGCGACGCTCTATAGAGACTTGACCCAGTAGATGAGAAACTTCTCTCATCTATTTACACCTAGCAGACTTAACTGCATAAAATATCACTTCCACTTGATACCACTGCCTCTCTCAGCCGCCCAATCACAATCAATAATTAACACACCACACCACCTTTTATTCACCCAGACATGATCTGCCCCATCTGTTTAATTCTGTTTATTTTCTCTCTCTAAACAGTGTTGCCTGACTGGCTGTCTTCTGTATTACTGTGTGTTTAGTTTTAGTTTTTATTTGTATGACTACTACTAGAAATCTTTCTCGTTCTGTGAGTTGGTGCTCAATTATTTTGTTTATAAAAGCTACAAACAGAAGACTGAGACATTCCTCTCTCGATGACCAAATACACTCTTTCTCACTCTAGCAAACACAAAGTGTGTCAGCTATGTGAAGAATGTGAAGGCCCTTGCACTAGCTTAGAGAGAGCCACCGATCAAAAAGTCCCAAACGTTGTTATCAAGACCTCGCCATGATGTGGTAAACAACACAAACAATCTGCCATTTTGGTTATTACACTCATTCGGTAAATTAATAAGCAGTCAGAAGCTATACGTTACCAACCGAAGCAGCCAGGCAGAAAGCCATCACGCCTGTCAGCTGTCTAATCAGTATGCTAGCCAAGCACTCAGTAAAAGGTTTAAACACCTCGCAAAGCATTACCTTGAGCAATATCGTCATCCAATAAGTCAATAAGACAACAATACTGCAAGCTTTAAAATCAGCGAGCCAGCAACAAATCTACCATAAAGCCAGTTAGTAGGCCATGGCAGGGAATGAATAAGGCATCTTTTGATCCAGCTGTCAAAAGCTGTTAGTACCAAGGTGTTCTTCTGCAGGGAAATCAATTGCTCATGTGAATTATTACAATAAAGTATGCGATGACTTATGAGAGTAAATTCACAAACAGGCTGACGAGAATAGCCCAGACACGGAGAAAGCTCCACGTCATCCCCCACACAGCTACCCAGCCATCGATCCGTCCGTCCGGCACTGCCCCACATCAGAGGCCTGGTACAAGGCCAAGGCTACAGCCATGAACACCTCTCCACTACATGGCAACCTCACACTCGCCTCACCTCCCTCCATCAAACTGTACTCCATGTAGGAACAGAAAGGGAGGGGAGGGCGCAAGAGAAAGAGGGAGAGGATGAAACAGAGGAGGAAAGAGAGACTACAGAGAGAAAGGGAGGGAGAAAGAAACAGATGGCTAGAGAGAAGTGAGAGAGAGAGAGAGAGAGAGAGAGAGAGAGAGAGAGAGAGAGAGAAAAGGAAACAGGAAGTACAGATGAGGCCATTTTATGATGTTCATTCAGATGATTCAGCTCAGGATGACAGCAGAGAAACAAACAACAGAAAGTTCTAGTTCTGCTCTGAGCAAAACATTGATTTAATTAATTTGCTTCCTTCAGAGCAAAGCAGCAACGTCATCTTCCTTTTTTTAAACCACTTATCTTGGGCATATAGGCAATATTTATACAATACTCAAACTTTTCCAGCAATTTCCAACAAGATTACAGTGGTGGATCCTGCTGTGGTTTTCTATTTCAGCTTGGCAACGCAGACTGTGTTTCAGAGATTACAATGCAGACGAGTTCAATAAACAGTGTCTAAATGTCAAGCGCCTGTCTGGAAAACCAGCCGTGCTAATTAGGCCCCAGCCAAAACAGAAGTGTCCATGGGAACTTAAATCAAATCTGCCTGTCAAAACATGGAGCATTCGTTGAATTATTGGGTAACAACAATACAATGGCTGTAAAACCACTGACAACACTATAAACAGTGTTGTAGTCCCCAGTGCTGCAGTCTGACTTGTGGCTTGTTCTCCAAATCCACCTAAATCAACTAGTTTATCCCAGAGAGGGTTTGGTATGGTGCAGAATAGAAGGTCAGTATCACCCCGTCTCTGGTCAACCTGCTGGTGAAGGCCTTTCACTACCAGGTGAACATGCAAAAAAGCACGATATGGCACAGTTTCAATATCATCATCATACTATAATTCAATCAATGTCTGTCTGTCTGAATGTGTGTCTGTGTGTCACTGTGACTGCCGTAGCTCCTCACTGCCTGCACCAATCGCTCCCACTTTTCACACAGGCATTGACCATAATAATATGGAGGGCGTAACAAAGCCCTTTTTTCTATTTGACACATTAATGATTAATAATGAATTTATTAGTGAATTAAAAATGCGAAAACGCACTCAGGGCGCAGTAAATATCTCACAACGGGTAAGGGCTAGTCCTACCTAATTTAACCATACGAGAGCTGGCGTCCATATTCTGAACAGTCGAACGAGTCTGCGGAAATAGCAGATCAGATCTACAAGCTGACAATGCATTGAAGGGGACACGCCGCGAGCTTGTAGATCGGCTATTTTCCAGTAAAGATATTTCATGCAGAGGGGAAAAGGAGGAGGCCTAGTGTAGATCCCTTGGGGACTATAAGTACACAGGGTTTAAGTGGTGAACTCCTGTTCAGCTCAATCTCTCACAACAACCACACTAGGTGATCTTGGCCCAGCCCGGCCCAACATGGTACAGCATGGTGCGGTGTTATCCTACCTTATCAATCTCCTGTTGTAGGACCTGTTTGGCGACCTCCAGGTCCTGCAGACGGACCCTCAGCTCCTCGTTCTCCTGATCCAGACGGCCACGCTTCTTCTCCGTGCTGTCCAGCTCACTGTGGAGTCGAATGGACACATCCTTGGCCACCTGGGAGGGCCAGATAGAAGGTCAATTCACCCGAAACAAGTAATATGACATAACTTAATGAAACCCATCCACTATCCACTATTTTTCTTTCACAATATAAGTAAGATGAGATTCTTCTGCTTTTCTATGCAGATTGGACAGTTATCACCCACTCACCCACAGTGACCAGCAGTTGGTACATATTGTGTCTACTCTACCATAGTAGAAACATTCGGTGTCAGTTGAAATGAAACCTGTGGCGGTGGTTTAGTCCTGGTGTTAGTGTGCAGTTAGTATCCATTCATACAGATACTGTACTACTACGCTCAAGTGGGTAGAGAGGCCGTGTAGAAATTGGAAGCTTGTCGGTTTTACTGTTTTTACAGTGTACTCAGTGCTGCAGTTGAGTTCCTTGAAAAAATAATTTAGCATAAAGCAAGTGGTGAGAGCGACACAAGGCTTGACTAAACCAGACACTGACCTTGATGGATGAGAGGTCTGTCACTCCTGATACTGCCTCACATTAAGCAGAAAGGATATCAAAAGCGCTCCTATACAGGAAGTAATCTTTAACAACCTTGTGAGACAGACCTCTTATGAAAGTCTAATCAGTCTCCTCCCCGCCCACCCGCTCCCCGAGGGCCTTGACTTCATTAAAAGTTGCTGATGTCAAAGTGTCAAACACGACCAAGGTCATGTCAAGCCATAACCTCGGATGTGCACTGTAAAAGTCAGAGTGTTAATGTTAAAGGGCCTGCCTCGCTGACATAAATTCATGGATGTCACAAAACTTCCCACGGGTGAACACAGATAAGACTGAGATTGTTCTCATGAAAAAAAAAAACATACTGTAGGTGTCATCTTTGACTCAGATCTCACATTAAAAGTAAAAAAAGTCGTCCAAAAATAACATTAAGTCAGTATTGCAAAAATCAAGTCCGTCCTGTCATTTGCATAACTGTGTTGCGTATGTTTATATCCGTTTATTTGTTGATATCTGCACTGAGATCAAACCAGACCTTTTGGTCTCCTTTTTAGTTTGCGAAAATGTGTTTTATTGATTCTCAGAACTAACTTACTAACAGTGTTAAAATGTGTGTTTTATTTTACTTTACTTATATTATATATTATGCTCTGTTCAGCACTTTGACAATCATGTTTTAAAAAGTGCTATGAAAATAAAATAATAAGAGTGTATGAACATAACCAAATGGACCCGTAATGGTGTGCATTTGTACACTCAGAGTTTACAAATGTATATAAGTATATGTATAACACTGTGAGACAGAACCCATATTGAACAGTTGCCGTACAGTGTGTAAGGGATAATCCACAATGAACCATGCAGTTATGGAAATAATTATGCACAACGGCGAGGCTAATTACGCATGCAATGTGGCAATAGAATAGAACATTTGTGTTTGCACATTATTCATCAACCTGGGAATACATATTATCTTACCACTCCAGTAAGTGGGAGAAGCCCAGATATGACCAGACATTATTTCAATAGTCACAACCGTTACAATAAAAACAACACATTCTGTGTCCCCCAAAGGGTTGGACATTATACTGAAATGTTACGGACAGGCTGTATCTAACATTACCATTATTACAGTGTAATGTTTATTATGCATATATTCATAAGGGTGATGAGACAGCAGCCATGCTGTTATCTGAAAATAATGCACACCCTCCAGCCAAACAAAACTGATTAATATATGTGGCATGGTATCATAAAAAGTATATTAGCAAGTGCATTTCTCATTTTCATTAAAGCCTCGATGCGCGTTTACAAAATGACACGGAAACTAGGTCAAATGTATTGTGTGCATTCCAATTGCTGGATGTATTAGTTACTGTCTATTGCTAGTTTTGTGATTGAGTGTCAAACAAAGCCAGCATTCCTTCAAATCAAAACGTGGAGAATGGGACAAGACACAGTGGGAAGTTCACTTCCTTTTGAATGTGACCGCGCTGCGTTGCGTGACTGCGTTAAAATTGCCCCGGTTCGTTTTTTGACGCACGCGACGGAGACGCAATGCTCCCGGTGGAGCCCCGCCGTAAGCCAGCTAAAGGATAATTGCGAACGCAGTGATTGCGAACGCACTGAGCACTAACTATGAGACCCTGCAGATCATGTCTGTGTGTCCGTGTGTCTGTCCCGCTGTTACACCACCCGCCCGCCACCAGAGGGCGCAGCTGTATCACACAAAACACACACACACACACACACACACACACACACACACCACACACACACACACACACACACACACACACACACACACACAACTTAAAAAAACTTAACTTAAAAAAAAACTTAACTTAAAATGAAAAAGAAAAAACTTTACTTAAAAAAAAACTTTAAAAACACTTAAAGGACAACTTTAGTTTTTTTCAACCAAGGTTCATGTTTTAGGTTATTAGAGAAACTAAAAGGTGAGTGTTAATTTTCTTTCATTTGCTGCTTTCTTTCGTTTTGGGGATTTTAGCAGTTTTTGACAGGGGGGCGGGGGCATTCGAGCATGGGGCTAAATATGTATTTTTTTTACAAAATATTATGGTGATTTATTTTTTTATTATTTACTATAGTCCTAATAAACCCCAAGAAATTACATCTGGCCACAAAAGATCACAGGATCAATTGAATGTGTCAAACTGACATATTGAGCCTATACACACAGTAGAAGCCTTCCCCCAGTAGGCTATACCTTCACATTCCGTAGATCATGTGATCTTCTGTGGCCAGATGTAATTTCCTGGGGTTTATTAGGACTATAGTAAATAATAAATAAATAAATCACCATCAAATTTGGTAAAAAAATACATATTTAGCCCCATGCTCGAATGCCCCCGCCCCCCTGTCAAAAATAGCTAAAATTCCTAAAACGAAAGAAAGCAGCAAATGAAAGAAAATGAACACTCACCTTTTAGTTTCTCTAATAACATCCTAAAACATGAACCTTGGTTGAAAAAAACTAAAGTTGTCCTTTAACTTCAAAAAACTTAACTTAAAAATAAAATCTTAAAAAAACACAAAAAACTTAACTTAAAAATAAAATCTTAAACTTAAAAAAACACAAAAAAACTTAACTTAGAAATAAAATCTTAAAAAAACAAAAAAGAGAACTTTAAAAAGAAAACAATTACAAAAATGTATGTTGTGTTTGTGTGTGTGTGTGTAGGGCAGGCACACACGGACACTCACGTGAGTGCATGTGGTGTGTACAGTATGCGACAGCCTATGAACACAATACATTATTTATAGTACGCAACATGGAGCATTTAATTTGGAAATCAGGTGAGAGAAACACCCTACAGCAGCTGGTTATCTTTGTGTCCATTACCTAGATACCCAGTGAGTGGATAATGAAGACCATAACAGCACAGAGGAGAGGGCTCCAGTGCATTGAGTGGATAATGAAGACCATAACAGCACAGAGGAGAGGGCTCCAGTGCACAGTCTGCACACTCTGTGCAAAATGAGAGCACAGGCCTCAACATCCGTGAAGGGAAAAACTCAATGGTCCTCAAGGTCAACACAACACATGAAGATGACTTTGTGCAAGGAGGGAACAGCACTCGGGGACGTGGAAGGTCCTCATTTACTTAGGCAATGTCATTGACAGGCAAAGTGGCATGGATGTAGATTTCAGAGCCAGGATTTGCAAGGCAATGGCTGCATTCAGCCAAAACGAAGAACATCTGCAAATAAATCAGCCAGCAGACTTACACTGGGCACAATATACAAATATAATTTGGGGGAAGTAGCGGTATTTAGACGTTTTACAAATCTGTTTACGTTCTCTGTGAATGAAACAAGTGTTGTGATTGGTCAAAACAATATTGTATCTGGGGGAAATACATCTGACGGATGTTCTGTCCCAACATATCCGCCTCTATGCACTCTCTGCCTTATATTGTGACCAGGCTTTTCACTTTGCAGATGAGTAAGGCTGGGACCGAGGCTACAGCCGACTAGGCTCTGACTTTTTAGCTCCAACATCAATCCTGTACTAACTTTAACGATCAGTGACGTGGAGGACAACCCAGAGGATGTAACTACACAGCATCCACTGGCCACAATATAATGATCTCTGGCAGAGAACCGGTCTACCACCTGTTGTGTACAGTAGATCAAGAGAAGAAGATGGGGACACACCCTGTCAATCACCAGGCAAGCCCATTGATGGAACCCGCGAAAAGCCCAAGAAGGAGAGGCAGGCCCACGGACGCCTGCCACAGGGACCTTCAGGAGGACATTAAGGAGAGTGGGCTGACATGTTAACAGCTGTAAATAAAAACCCAGGGGAGGAGACTGTGGTGGCCTATACTGCATGAAGTATAAGTACTGAACTGAAGTGCCTTTCACACATGCACTGTAACATGGCCATAGTTGAATGGGGTAGAGACGCCACTTGGGAAGCAGAAGGCATCGGGTTCAATTCCTGTGCCCCGGCAATGTGTCCAAGTGTCGCTGAGCATCACACTTAAGCCCTAACAGCTCACCGAGCTCTGTGCAAATGACGTTCACAGCTCCTAGTAGTTATAGGATGGGTAAATGCAGAGGACACATTTCATGTATACCTGTATGTGACAGAAAACCCAGTGGGTAGTGAAGACCAAAGTATTCATATGGAAATTATCCAGACTCTGTACAGTATGCACACAAATGTCCGACTCTGTAGGATTACGTGCGTATATACGTGCGCGCGTGCCTGCGTGTGTGCATATGAATGTGAATTCTTATAACGGGGCCTTGTGCTCATACAATTTGTAACGGTTTATTTGTCCATGATATTGTGTGTGTGTGTGTGTGTGTGTGTGTGTCGGTGTGTGTGCGCGCGTGCCAGTGTGCAGCTGGGCACACAATGCCCCTCTGTCCTTCACCACTTTTACGCCAACCGGCGTCTCCCGGTGCCCCACCACGCTCCAATTGAGACCGCACTTTGTTTGTTGTCCTTTAATTTACATCTCTCCCCTCCCTGAAACCCACTGTCTCCATTTCTCTTCTCTAACGTTTTTACCTCTCCCCATTTTTCTCATAATCCTTCGTTAAGATTGGTGATTATTATTCTCTATTCTCTCACAGATTCAGTCCTTCATGGCTCGTTATTCCTCTCTCTCTCTCTCTCTCTCTCATGCCAACAGTCTCACGCACGCGCACGCACGCACGCACGCACGCACGCACGCACGCACGCACGCACGCACGCACGCACGCACGCACGCACGCACGCACGCACGCACGCACGCACGCACACACACACACACACACACACACACACACACACACACACACACACACACACACACACACACACACACACACACACACACACACACACACACACACACACACACACACACACACACACACACACACACTCACTCACTCACTCACTCACTCACTCACTCACTCACTCACTCACTCACTCACTCACTCACTCACTCACTCACTCACTCACTCACTCACTCACTCACTCACTCACTCACTCACTCACTCACTCACTCACTCACTCACTCCTCCTGTATTACAAGAAGATTGACTTTGGGAGACTGGATGGTAGAATGGGTGAATGTTTATTTATTTTGTTCATTTCCTCTTTCTTCACCCCTTTTGTGTTTCTTCGCTGCCTTCCTTCTTTCTTTTCACCCACTTGCTTTCTCTCTCTCTCTCTCTCTCTCTCTCTCTCTCACACACACACACACACATACATGTATACAAATGCACGCACGCACGTACAGTAAATCCCTGTTGTCTGCTGGCTGAGAGATGCCATTGCTTTACAGTTACTTGGCTCATGGGGGTTCATTCTTAATGACCATTGGCAGAAGGCTCTCAGCGCTTTATGTGTATTGACTGTGGTGTGTCAGCGCTACATAGTGACTGATTCATGTTGTGTGTTTAATGCTGGTTGGTTGGCGTTCGTGAATCGTTAAGTGTTTCTTAACAGGCTGTTAATACAACTGCAATTTTACTGCTTTTATGTGCCCCTCCCCTCCACCACCCTTCCGCCATTCTGTTCGATTCTCCTCTCATTCTCTGCAATAGACACTCTCCTCCTTCTTGCTTTAGTGCATACTCACATCTATCTCTTATTCTACACTATTCTCCTCGTCTTTTCACTCTTACTTCACTTCTTTAGGGCTGTAACTATTGATTATGTTTTTGTAATTATATTGATTACTCCTTCAATCCATTGAATTGAGAAAACATTTCATACATAAACAACTCAACGTGAACAATTTCGATAGATTAATTTCGAATTAAGCCCTATTTTATACTTAGCAGATCTACAAGATCACAACGCCTTGGGCTTGTAGATTGCCTACTTTCACTACTTCAGAAAATTGTTTACTTAATCAAAATCCACAGTGGATGAAATTGATTAGTTAGTTGGATTAACTATTGCTCGTACGTATCTCCTCTGCTTCTCCAGCTCTACCAACTCTGTATATACTCTATGCAGTCCTCCTCCTAAACGTCACGCTATAGGACATGTCATTAACATTCAGTCGACTGGTCAGAGACCAGTAACACGGCTACGTATATAGGAGGTCATTAACATTCTAGCAGTGTGCTGCAAGAGAGGAATTCTGTGTGTGTGTGTGTGTGTGTGTGTGTGTGTGTCACTGTGTGTGTGTGTGTGTGTGCGTGTGTGTTTTGGTGTGAATGTAGGCTATATGTTAGAAACTCTAACACACTCTAGATTAAAATAGTTAAAAAGCGTGGGCAAAAAGCAGTAGACAACATCAGCAATAAAAAAATATACGCCACACAGGCACACACTGCCAACTTGCATGGTGTTTATTAACGAAGCAACCTTTTCGGTCATGTGGAGTTAGTAGACCTTGCTCAACTTTTCTCTTGGTCGTGGTAAGTTCACTCCCTAATGGCCTAAATTAGCCATTCACCACGTGTGACACACACACACACACACACACACACACACACACACACACACACACACACACACACACACACACACACACACACACACACACACACACACACACACACACACACACACACACACACACACACACACACACACACACAATACCTCACTCCAGACACACTGCACTGCAGATGAACTTGCCAAACGCAAACAGTAATATCTTTCAATCAGCAGCAGTTAGCCTTCAAAAGGACTCTTTCATGCGTTTTGTGTGTGTGCGTGTGTGTGTGTGCGTGCACGTGTGTGTGTGTGCACGTGTGTGTTAGGCTTGTTCCTCCTGTGATCCAGCCTGTCAGCACTTACAGTGAGTAGACCACACGTGCACGTGGTGGTGTGCCACACAAACACGCACGCACTCACACAACAACAGCTGGTTGTTCTGGTCTGTAACGGCAGTATCCAACGACTTTCCTCCCTGTAGATTTGTATCTCAATAGTTTTCTTTTTTTCCTTCCAAACAGCTAGTAAAACACAGCCTCCCCATGAAGGATAGTTCAGTCACGGGTAATAGGGTGGCTTGCTGCTGCTGCAGAAACACGGTCCCTGTGAACAAATGTTTAACAGCCACGGTGCAAACCTGCCCTGTCCTGTCAACATGTCCTTAAGCTGGGATATACTTCTCTAATCTCCCTTACACACTTAATCCCATCAACTACACATACACCTTTTCTATTAATACAAGTTGTTGGCCTTTCATGTTTAATTATATGTACACGAGTCATACAGACATGTAGCTCCTTGTCACATTACAAACAATGGTTTATGTCCCTGCCCTTGATAACTACAGTAGGATCTATTCTACGCTGTAAAATCCTGAGTGTGTCAGGTTCATTTTATACTCTCTATATATTTTGCAGTCACGTGACGTTGTGCGTTTGTGCCGTTTAATGAGCGGTGAAATGCTTACAAAGGAAGGAACCGTTGTATTGGAAATTTGACTGACTCGCTGTTCATCATAACAGAGGAGGAGGAGTATGTGCAGAATCAGCTGTTAGCTGAATACACAGACGTGGACTCGAGGAAATGTTCTTTCGTAAGCCTATACTGCAGCAGCGTTACTTAAGTTATGGGTCAGCTGCCAAAATTGGGTCAGTGCCTCGTTCAAAGCAGGTCCACACATGGGACTAGGGTTTGAGAATGTTTTGTTCTCTTATGTTGTCCTTATTTCTTGTGTCGTTTTGATGGTAAACCTATTCATTAGAGTCAGACCGATATATTGGTCTGGCCGATACATCGGCAATTCTTTTTACTTATTCTATTGACTTCATCAGCAATTACGTATGTGTCCTGATGTGTCTTGAGTGACAAAATATCAGTCAAAACACTTTCAAATTGGAGAGTATATTGTATATGGCATCTACTATTCATTACACTGTAGTTTATCATGTCTGTTTTTATTTTACCACAGTGAGATAAAAGTCTTCCGTTTAATCACGCACGCGCGCACACACGCACACGCACACACACACACACACACACACACACACACACACACACACACACGGTGTACATACTGTCACACAAACATTACAACCAAGCAATAGGAAGTATGGACACCCCCAGGGAAGAGGCTGAACTGCTGGAGATGGGTCTCTCATGGTTGCCAAAGACCGTGATAGGTGGAGGAACATTACCGATGCCTTATGCCCCATTGTTTGAATTT
Source organism: Protomyctophum parallelum (assembly GCF_964188405.1). Taxonomy (NCBI): domain Eukaryota; kingdom Metazoa; phylum Chordata; class Actinopteri; order Myctophiformes; family Myctophidae; genus Protomyctophum; species Protomyctophum parallelum. Next base: position 18,761,915 of record NC_139705.1, on the reverse strand, counting down.
CTTTATTTGGAATACCCCTTGAGATACAATATCTCGTTTTCGAGAGGGTCCCATTGGTGGGCGAAGAGCATAAGTAAGTAAGTAATAGGAAGTATAACTGCATACTGCATAGTATGCACTTATTTTCCCAGTAGGCTCTGTGTCCCCTGTGGGTTCTGTCTCCCTCCTGGGGGATTCTGGGAAATAATATATCTCCCTGCCTCTTAAATGGTTGTCTTCTAATTGTGCTGAGCAGGGATTAATTATGTAGCAGAGCTTGAACACCAAGATCAAATATAACATTCAACACCTGTATTTATATATATATATAATGAATAAAATGTTCTCCTATCTATATTCATGAGCTGACCTACTGTTACTAATACTTCTGACACTGTACTATGGACGGAAGTCCGGATGGATGGATGGATAGCCAGTTGTGGAGGTGTAATCTCTGCATCAATTCCTCCAACAACTGCTATGCATTGTGGGAATGTATTAGATTCCATCAGCCTCTCTGTTTCTATAGATAGCTAGATTATAGCAAGTCTCACCACTGTTAACAGCTGTCATGCAAATGGCACCCGGCGCTTTCTGTCCGTCTCTCTCTTTCACACACATTTATATATAGGCAGGAAGCAGATTATGGATGATGTAACTTCCTGAAAGTGAGAGATTAGCGGATGAAGGTCAAAAAGGGCAACAGCATCCGTCCAGATCTCTGTTATTATGTTTCTGGGCTGGTAGGACTGGTACCGTTGATCTGACATTTGTAGGATCAAAGGAACAAGAACTCCCCCTGACCCATGGTACTCATTCCACTGGGCGATTGTGTGAGTGTTTGTGAATGTCGCACTGCATAACAACAACAGCTGATGAGCGACTACAGCACTGTTTCCTAAACAGTGGGTCAAAAAAAATACATGGGTCACGAGCAGTGTTGGGAGTAACTTGGCTTAGGAGGTAAAACAGGTCGTCCAATGATCCCTGCTGTCTACATGTCGAAGTGTCCTTAGGCAAGACACTGAACGCTACATTGCCTCCCATGAGTTGGTCGGTGTGAGCTCGCCACCATTGGTGTGTGAACGTGGGAAGTGAGGACGCTGGCGTCGACTGTTCGCCGCTTCACCTCCCAATGTATGAATGAATGAACCATTGTAAAGCGCTTTGAGCACTTGGAAAAGCACTATAAAAATGCAGTTCATTACTAACTAGTTACTTTACGTAACTTAACTACTTTTTGTGGTAACTATTAAGGTAACGAGTTACCCTTTCCCATGCAGTAATGCCATTATAGTTGCTGTGTTTTCAACGGGTGAGTTACCCACATTACATAATGTGATAAAAAAGAAGCGTAGTGCAGAGTCATATAAACTGACAGGGTGCGCTGAGTGCGCTCCCAGAGTGAAACACATTCCACATGAGAAAGAGAAAGTGGCTTTCACAGGGCATGACGTCATCATAACGATGATGATTGGTCAACATTCCATAAGTAAGGTAAGCCATTATCAGACACAGAGTTGGCCAGGTGGAACGCCTCTATAGCTCTATTATATTATATGGAAAGCCTTACAGTGAGGTGGAAAGTCTGGTGACACACACACACACACACACACACACAGTGGTAAAATGTAAACTGCGTATATATTTTGTGTTGTATTGTTCCACTACATTTCATAATGAAAATTGCCACAGAACACAAAAACCTTTATTTCTTTTATTGTTATGTCTTTTTTATAAAGTAAAGTAACTAGTTACTTTCATAATTTAGGAACTAGTAAAGTAACTAGTTACTTTTTTAGAGCAGTAACTATAACTAGTTACTTTTAAAAAGTAACTTGCCCACAAGTAAATACCTCTTTATTTTTGGTTTTCTACATTTTGTTTTTTATTCTTATTATCTCTAAAGACTTTCATGAGGTTTTCATGAGTTAAAAACCAATTATATTTATTATTATTAAAAGGTTTCAGAACCCCTGGACTACAGTACACCTATGTGACAGTGAGGGGAACCCCTGGACTACAGTATGTGACAGTGAGGGGAACCCCTGGACTACAGTATGTGACAGTGAGGGGAACCCCTGGACTACAGTATGTGACAGTGAGGGGAACCCCTGGACTACATGTGACAGTGAGGGGAACCCCTGGACTACAGTATGTGACAGTGAGGGGAACCCCTGGACTACAGTATGTGACAGTGAGGGGAACCCCTGGACTACATGTGACAGTGAGGGGAGCAACAGTGGAAACTAGAAAAAGTGCCCCTCGGGGCACAGGTCTCCACCAGGTCAGGTCGTGGCCTTCTGGTGGCGCTATAGGCCACCGTGAGGCTGATTTTGGGGAAAGAATTGTGGCATGTCGTCCTCGGCCTAGTGGAAACGTGCGTGTATAATTTCACGGAAAGTGCACACTGTGTTTGTGATTTGTGGCATTTTTTCGAAATGGACCAATCGTATGAGCTTTGGAAGCCAATCAGGATGGAAGATGGGAAATGGTGCCGCTCCGTGTTGATCACATGACTATGGAGATAGTGTATACCGAATTGTGTGATGTATGGATAAAACGTGTACGAGTAATGTACAGAAATGTGTTTTGCCTAAATCTGCCTCATGGTGGCGCTATAACAGGCCGTTAAAGAATATTTGGGGCAGAGGTTCGTCGTTGGCATCCAGGGAGTGTGTGTGCAAAGTTTGGCATGGATCGGGCCAACGAGCCAACGGAGATTAGCTGATAACGGACAGACGGAAGGACGGACGGACGGACGGACGGACGGAATGACACACACACGGACGGAGTGCTAAACATACTCTCCCCCCATGCCTTCGGCCTGGTGGAGACAATGAGGTGGTCAAATTGGTCAGTTGCTTGACACGTCAGTTACATAACCCAACATAGCCGTCCGTGTGAACCTCTTGAATAAATCTGCCCGAATTAACTTGCAACTACATAATTAGCAGTATTACAGCTAGTATTTGCCAGTGCATCTTGTCGTGTCATCATAGGTACATTTATAGCACAAGCAACACTATTAATACTGGAGTTAAGAGTGATACACACACATGGACACACACTTAGAACTCGTTAGGAGTGACGCATGCATGGAAACAACTTCCTACGGTCTGCCTGACACATAGAGCAGGTAGGAGGTTGTGTGTGTGTGTGTGTGTGTGTGTGTGTGTGTGTGTGTGTGTGTGTCTGTGTGTGTGTGTGTGTGTGTGCATGTGCATGTGCTTAATACAGTGAGAGACACACTGCACACAGAGTAATGGCCAGTCCCATAGCAGCATACAGCTGTATGTATCCTGATAAATGTGCCGGATACTGCTATACTTCCCACCCCTTACTCACACTGTGTGTGTGTGTGTGTGTGTGTGTGTGTGTGTGTGTGTGTGTGTGTGTGTGTGTGACTGTGTGTGACTGTGTGTGTGTGTGTGTGTGTGTGTGTGTGTGTGTGTGTGTGTGTGTGTGTGTGTGTGTGTGTGCGCGCACATGTGCGTGCGTGTGAATACTATTTTAGCAGGGGATATGTCTCCTTCACAACCAAGTTACAAAACACATAAACAAAGACAGAGAGACAGAGAGAGACAGAGAGAGAGAATTGCCTACTCTCCACACACATGCACACAAAGAAAGAAAGAAAGAATGAAAGAATATATATATTTATACAATCATATGTTTGAGTTAAGATGTAGCACATCTGCAAGCTCGAAAGATCTGCTACTTGAATTTGAATCCTGAACAGTACCATGACATACAGTATGTGAACAGTACCAGGACATACAGTATTGAATCCTGAACAGTACCAGGACATACAGTATGTGAACAGTACCAGTACATACAGTATTGAATCCTGAACAGTACCATGACATACAGTATGTGAACAGTACCATGACATACAGTATGTGTACAGTACCATGACATACAGTATGTGAACAGTACCAGGACATACAGTATGTGAACAGTACCATGACATACAGTATGTGAACAGTACCATGACATACAGTATGTGAACAGTACCAGGACATACAGTATGTGAACAGTACCAGGACATACAGTATGTGAACAGTACCAGGACATACAGTATGTGTACAGTACCAGGACATACAGTATGTGTACAGTACCATGACATACAGTATGTGAACAGTACCAGGACATACAGTATGTGAACAGTACCAGGACATACAGTATGTGAACAGTACCATGACATACAGTATGTGAACAGTACCAGGACATACAGTATGTGAACAGTACCAGGACATACAGTATGTGAACAGTACCAGGACATACAGTATGTGAACAGTACCAGGACATACAGTATTGAATCCTGAACAGTACCAGGACATACAGTATTGAATCCTGAACAGTACCAGGACATACAGTATGTGCTTGACTTGGGAGACGCATTTAGAGGAGATTCCATTCAGACAGTAATGTGTTCACGTCATGAGAAGACTAGCAACCGTTTCCTCTGTGTGTGTGTGTGTGTGTGTGTGTGTGTGTGTGTGTGTGTGTGTGTGTGTGTGTGTGTGTGTGTGTGTGTGTGAGGTGTGTGTGTGTGTGTGTGTGTGTGTGTGTGTGTGTGTGTGTGTGTGTGTGTGTGTGTGTGTTTGTGTGTGTGTGTGTGTGTGCGTGTGTGTGTGTGTGCGTGTGTCCAGATGTCTTCTGTGGCTTGTGGCTTGTGGGAACGAGAGCAGCGGGTGAGTGGAACAGGAAATAAATTCTCAGTCTGTGATGGCTGCATGTCCCACATGACGTGATCAATCACACGCACACACACACACACACACACACACACACACACACACACACACACACACACACACACACACACACAATCAAACAGCATGTGATATATAACCATGTGGCAAACACACAATCAACCACCCTCTGTCTCTCATCCCTTCCCCCACCACCTGATCTCTATCTACTCCTCTCATTTCCTTCTTTATCTACACATCCATCCATCCATCCTCTCCCTCAAGGAGTGCAAAGGCCATGTGAACAGTGTGTGTGTGTGTGTGTGTGTGTGTGTGTGTGTGTGTGCGGCTGTGCGCGTGCATGTGTGAGTATAAGCACTTTACTGGGGGTGTGACCATGGTCTTAAAACTCGGGCAGTATAGTTAATAAGCCAATTAAACCTGATGCGGCTTCACTTTGTCAAACATGTCACACCAAGGTCAAATTAAAGCACCTCTTATCAACTAAAGTAAAAATAAAATATAAAAATGTGGGTTTCAGAAATGTAGTGAATGATACTACCATGAATGTTTTATGGTTCATCAAAGGCATGCATTAGATTAGATGTACTATTGCGTGAAGTTGCAGTGGCCGTTCGTTCAGGGCATGGCCGCTGGGAGCACGAGCTCATTCAGGGGGACCTGCCCGTTGGAGTAAATGCCAGTGTGTGAGTGCGTGCTCACACACAGCCTCATGCGTTGAGGCCCATGCCAGTTTGATGCGGGGGGGGGAGGTTTAGAGCGTGTTTCTGGGAGCCTAAGGTAGTGTTTCCCAACCTTTTCAGACCGTGACCCCCCAGAATAATCATATTTGAACTGACCCCCGGACCCCCCACCCTAATAAGCACTTAGTAGTAGACATACCCCCCCTCCCGACCCACAGGTGAAGAAGCACTGAGCTAAGCATTGAGCTTGGCTCCTGGTATGGCTGCTTCCAGGTAACCAGGTTACAGAGAACCAGGTGAACTCCATGAGGATGGACCGTTTTGGCGATATACCACGAGATTCCTTAAATAACAAAAATGTATTACACCTGATAGGTTGGTGATCTAATCAATCCATATTGATTAGTTATGGATCAAGTAGTTATGACATTCTGTGCTATTTTTCACATTATGGCCTAAACTCCATCACGTCAGGTCGTTGATAAGGTTGAAGTCCTGTCCTGTGCTCGCTATAGTATCAGCATTTCTTGATAACGGTGTCTTTGTTTTTTTAAAGCGTGAACCCTGTACAAATATAATTTCTCCTCTGTGGGAGGAATTATTTAGTAGCCTGCTGTTCGTAAGCGCTTCTGCCTGACCTCGGCCCAACGGAATGAATAACCAAGATTATTTTGTTATTCATGTTGTTATTCATGCCGCCGGGTCAGAGCTTTGGGTCGTAAGTACTAAACTCTGGTTGCACTGCCTAAATATAGTTCCTGACCTTCATCAAATGAAGAATGGCTGTCCAGTTGGGGCCACTACTGTAAACCTTTGTTAGTTGAACTCTGGTTTACAGATAAGACTGCTTTAAAAGTCTTCCATCTTGTCTCATATGCCAGAAGAACATATCTGGACCCAAATATTATTATAACAAGACATTTTCACTTCGGTTATTGATGTAAATAATTAATTGACTGTCAGATAGATATGGACCAGGACATTTTAACACAACACAAACAGCAGTGTAAACAATTAAAAACATCACTATCTTTAGAATTACTCTCTCTGGAGCCATTATTATTACATGGCTGCTACTGGTTATTTTTGTGGTAACATAATATTTGGTACACTGCCACTGTACAATAACGACATCCATTAGACCAGTGGTTCTAAAAACAAAATTGCTTTTCATCCACGTCATCCCTGAATTACATTGATACTAACGCCTTACGTTCATGTCATATTACGGTACGTGAATATGTAAATCTTTCCCCGTTAAGTATTCTGCGGCACCCCCTGGACCCTATTTGAGAAACCCTGCATTAGACGGATCAACATTACAGGCATTATGACCAGTCATCACACACTCTGACTGGGACTTTCCAGAACCACTAAATCGAGTGGAGTGACACACATAGAAGTGTGTGTGTGTGTGTGTGTGTGTGTGTGTGTGTGTGTGTGTGTGTGTGTGTGTGTGTGTGTGTGTGTGTGTGTGTGTGTGTGTGTGCGAGCGTGCACGTGCGCGCATGCGAGTTAGGCTGAACACACTAGAATAAACACAGGACTGATTATAAACACAGACATGCACAGGCAAGAAAACAAAGATTAAGTTACAAGTGTACATATACACACACACACACACAGACAGTGTGTGTGAATATGTGTGCGTGCGTCTGCGTTCGTGCGTGCATGTGTGTGCAAAGACACAGGAGTATTTTATGTACAGTGATTCGTATAAGTGAGGCTTAAACTGCATTCATGTGTGTAATGGAGTGTGTGAACTTCTGTGAAGTCATGTATCAGTATAAATACATAATAAGTGGTTGTAAAGTGTATGTATGTACAATGGCTGGTAAAGTGAGGTTTACTATGCAGTATGCACTGTGGTTGTGAATGCTGCAGACGCTCGCTCGCGCTCGCGCACACACACACACACACACACACACACACAGTCAGTTGGTCTAAATGTCCCCCTTCACACTGCAGTGGAATCCTATAACACCATAACACTGGCCCAATGCAAAGTAACACCAGTTGGCTCGGGGGCACACGCTGGCGCACACCGCACATGCACACAGACGCTCACACATGCATGCACGCACGCACGCACACACACCACACACAAACAGACACACGCGTACACGCTCGCACACACACGAACACACACAATGTGCCATGGTGTAATTTGACCTGGCAGTTTGTCTCTGCCCCCAGTAGCTAGGAGAAACAATCTCCCATGTTGAGAGAGAGAGAGAGAGAGAGAGAGAGAGAGAGAGAGAGAGAGAGAGAGAGAGAGAGAGAGAGAGAGAGAGGAGAGAGAGTCTTCCTGTGGTTTCCTGGTTTACTGAGTCTCATCACTACTGCATCCTACTACTACTGCCTATCTCCTTTGATTGATCCGTCTATGTGTGTGTGTGTGTGTGTGTGTGTGTGTGTGTGTGTGTGTGTGTGTGTGTGTGATAATCGGCCCCAGTAATCTTTTTTACAATACACCAACACTCATTCTGTCTTTGTCCATCTCTCTCTTGGATGATTACTGCCATTCTCTATCTCTCTTCTAGTTCCTCTCTCTCTCACACACACTCCCTATATCTCCCTGTCTCCCACTTCTTATCCCACTGCTGTCATGAACAATGATTCTCTCTTTCCTTTTCATTCTGTCTCCCATCGATCAAATTTCTATAACTGAATGTCTGTCTCCTTTTCATTTGTAATCCATTGCTCCCTCACTTCCACTCTCTGCCTTCCTATGATTGGTCAGTGAAGATTCAAATGTTCAAACAGCAGCCAATCCCTGTTCTCCCTAGAGATCTCTCTCTCTCTCTCTCTCTCTCTCTCTCTCTCTCTCTCACGCGAGAAAGACACACAATCACATTCATTCAGTTATTCATTCGTTCTTCCTTTCTTTCATTCCCTGTGCTTCATTCATTTGCATTTCTTTCCATTCCTTTATTCCTGTTTTCTGTCACTCTCTCTTTCCGTCTTCCATGTTAATTTTCCTGTTCTCTCATCACTCTTTCCAGTCCGTGCTCCCTCGCTAGCTGTCCCATGCAAACAGCTGGCGATAAAGTGAGAGATGGCAACAGCAGAATATGACATCACTTCTATCCCATCAGCCCGCCGTCTGTTCCTCTCTCTCCCTCCCTCGTTATTGCTCTCCAGAGCCAGACCCACATATCGGTTTGGCTGACATATCGGACAATATTGTGTGTGTGTTTGTTTTATACTGCACATGTGTTCGGAATTAAATATTTTAATAAAAGTTAATAAAAATCGTACACCTTTTGACAATATTGGTCAAAACAAAACATTGGCAATTGGTGGTTCTCTCCAACATTGGGATTGGACCCAAAAGTGGGCTAGTGTTCGGCCTCTATTCGTCTCTCCCCCTCTCCAGTCCTTTCTCTTTATCCGTCTCTTTCACTCTTGCCCTCTCGCTATCTGTATCCCTTCTTTTCCTCTTCCCATTATATCTTCTCCCCACTAGCTATCTTTCCCTCTCTCTCTTCCACTTTACCTCCGATGCCTCCCCTCCCCTCCCCTCCCCTCCCCTCCCCTCTCTCCCTCTGGTCAGACATTAGATAAAGACCACATTGTGTCGTGTGTCACATGGAAGCAGTCGGGGGAATGCTGTGAATTTACCAATGTGTAACTATGGCCCAAGGTCACCATGACAAATAACACAAGGATCCCCCTTTACCGTGTAGAGAGATTGTGTGTGTGTGTGTGTGTGTGTGTGTGTGTGTGTGTGTGTGTGTGTGTGTGTGTGTGCGCCGCGCGCGTGTGTCAGAGCAATTTTGCAGTCACACATACAGTCCACACAGACATGATCGAGACCTTCCGCTCTTTCTAACAGTGTGTGACCAATCAGTGTCCTTTTTAAATGGATGAATTCCCTTTAACCGCTGGCTCATGACTACATGTCTATAACAACCGCTACACAATGAGTCCGGAAAACTTATGAACACACCCACACACAGACACACACACACACACACACACAGACACACACACACACACACACACACACACACACGCATATTAGTAATCTATTCTGGTATGGACATGTGGACCACTGTAAAAGCCAACATCACATGCACGCACGCATGCACGCACGCACCACACACACACACACTGACCTTGACGTCTTGTTCCAGTGTTCTGATCAGTTCCCCGTCCACCTGTCCCGTCTGAGCCACACGTAGAGAGCGCCGCTCCGCCTTCCTCAGGCGGTACTGCAGTATACGACAAGTCTTGTTGGCCTGCAGGGAAACACAAGGATTACGTGAATTTGTGTTCTATGTTAACCGTTTCCGTCCGTAGGACGTGTCCACACGTCCTAGGGGTCCCAATCGACGCGTCCATAGGACGTCTGTAGACGTCCTAGCACAATCTCAATGATACCGGGCGAGAGAGGAATATTCAGATTTTTGGATCATATATCGTATAAATTAAAACGATAGCAATGCAAGCTAGCAATGTAAAGCAAACTTTTTTAAGCGGATTGTTCCCGGGTCGTGGGTTTCAGAGTAAAAGCGGCCATGTCTTGCCGGCACCCCAGAGCTCCTATTTTGAAGGAATCCCGGCACGGAATTATAGCATTATTGAAACCCGGTTCAAATGGAACAGCTGCTTCAGATCTGCTTAATATGGAGCTGATGGGGGGGAATTGGAGTGCACCATGTTCCTTCTGCATTATGGGGAGGGGCAGGGGTTTATCCCATTCTGAACGGGCACCCATTTTGGTGTCGGCATCATGTTATGCTTTAGCATATGTTAAGCTCATATCGCGCCACCGAGTGGCGCGATACGAGCTTGTAGGTCTGCTATTTTTTTTAAATCGAAGAGCGACTGACATTTCTAGAATCTGATCTCAGGTCAGAATGGGTTAATCAGACCAGTGTGTGTCCAGTGGAAACCTCGTATGAATCTGATCTCAGGTCAGATCTGCTTAATATGGAGCTGATGGGGGGGAAATTGGAGTGCACCATGTTCCTTCTGCATTATGGGGAGGGGCAGGGCTTTATTCGTTTGACTTGGATATTAGGTTTTCGAAGAAACAGGTTTTCTGATATTTCACTTGGTTTGCAATTTCGTTGGGTAATATCAGTTACCGGTAGTGTTTTATTGGTTTATGTTATGTGTAGTCTTTTTAAATGCTATGTCCTAACCTAGTCTATCGCCCTTTGTGTGACTAGTCAGACTGATCACCACTCATGTCTCATTTTGGTTATGTCCGTTAATTTCCGTTTATGTTGCTTAGGCTGACCTATAATCTATTTAGGGTCCAGAATAGATCTACAACTTCAACACGTTGCGACGCATTGAAGTTGTAGATCTGCTCATTTTGCTTTCTTCCTTTTTAATGTTTGAACACGTTCACCTATAATGGACATGCTACAAACACTAAGGACACCGGGCTGAAAGTATGTCTCATCTGTGGTTATTATAAACATTTAACGAATGAAAAGCATTAACAAGAGATTGTGATTGTGAACACAGCAGGCTCTGTTTTCCATTTCCTGAACAGTATAACGATATTGGACACTACAAGGCCTCCACCCCGCCAGCGATGATGATAATGACCTGTTCCAGCTGCTGACGTAGTTCCTGGAGCTGGTAGACATCCTCTTCCATGTACATGTCTCTCATCTCCAGCATCTCTGACCTCTGCTCCTCCATCTCATCCTGCACGTCACACCAAAGTGGGAGGGAAAAAAGGTTTGAGTTATAATGGCATTTTAAAATGGTGACATTAGAGAGGCGTGTCCATTTATGGGCCAATAGAGAATTGTTTATTATGTCATCACTCCTCATTATATGCATCATCTACATTCTCCCCACTCCCCAGACCGCACTTTGAGAACCACTACCCAGGGTTATGGACTACCTCCACAACACATACCCCAAAGAACCGTGCTGTTCACCAACACTACTACCACCTTATGGTTCAACTCAAGTATGTGCCACCTGTTGCTGCTATGACACCTGAGTTTCCCTCCAGGGATCAGTAAATCCTTGTCTTGAAGAAACTGTATGAGAAAGACGATTTAGACCTCTGGTTCTCAACGTGAGGCGACCCTCAGGGGTCCTTGATGGGGATTCCAAGGGGCCCCCAGCTAAATGATAGATAATTAGGAACCAAATGGACAGGTGTGTAACTGTCCAAGATTTTACAACTGAAACAAAATGGCCAGAGAATCGCATATTAGACCACATTTGGACCACGTATAATGTCAAATGTATACACACACTTGACCTGCACTCTCACACTTTCATCAGAAATGTATCTAACAAAGTACTTATGTAACCTCCATGTCATCAGCAGCACCCAATCAAACACCATGACTGTACATCATATACATCTAATCATCTCCATAATGCCATGTTCATTATTAGCGCCTCATTATGCTTTTGCTGTGAATCAACCTGCATCAGTTACTTAACATTTATAACGCTTACAGCTTCTCACCTACAGCCTCATTATTGACTTCAAGCCTTATCCATGGTTTTGATCATTAGTATTATCATGATCATCATTATTGTGATTACGTCCTCCTTAGAGTGATGTACTGTACAATATAGGCTTACATAACATCAGGTCAGTTAAAATAACCTCATTAATAGAGATCTATATCTCTCTTTCGTAACGGACATGAAGACAAGGTCGCTGTATCATTATTTTACATGAACACGGTGGTCATCTAAATGTTTCAATGCTGGAATTATTAAAGTATATCACTCAGGATTTGATGTCCAGGCGATTGTACATTTTCAACAAAAAAAGAACAAAAAAAGAAAAAACCTGAATGGTGCCTCTTGCTTGTTGTATTGAATACTTTAGTTAAATAAAGATTATTATTAGAATTGTTCTTATCTTGCTGCCTCACCAACTATTCCTATAACCATTATAGACAGTAAAAACATTTGGCCTAAATTGGCAATGATTGCCTGTTCCAAAAGGCAAAAGCAACGTCTTGCTCTGCCCCTCAGGACTGGCAGAAAATGGAATTACTTTTGTCTACTGCAATGAGCTGAATCATACATCACTAACAAGCAGGCTTATTACGCATATTAGATTATATTCCTCTATCGCCTGTGTACCACATGCGATAAACTCTAATAACACCTTTTTCAATTACTAGTGTCTGTACTCAGTGAGATTAATCATGTCCATAATTGGAATAGTCTCCTGTTCCTCTTTCTTTTTTTTCTTAGCCTCGAGTTTTAACAATCTGCATTTTAATATGTTTAATAAGTCATGAGTAGAATTCTTCATACGTAATTCAAACTTCACCAAATAATGTATGTGTCGCTAATTGTGTTTTTACAGTGTATACTGACGTAAAAAAATGCGATAGATTTCATAATAATTTTCTTAATAGCCATTACTAGCCCTCGAGACTTTTAGGACTTTTACTGGTAAAGGCAAAGATTCTACGATCTACAAGCTCACAATGCTTCACGACGTGCGACAAGCTGCGACCTAAAATGCGTAGAGCTTAAGTGGTTAACTTCCAAAATGAAGGGAAGTGTCTCCTACAGGAGGGGTGGGATGGGGGTTACTACTGGGTCACATAGCCTGAGGCCATGCTGTTATAAGGCCCCGTCGCTGTGTGTGCTGCATTAAACTATAGTACTACTGACATCCCCTCAGTAGAGATGCGTACACTATATCAGACATATTATATCTTCTCTGTCGGGTGGAAACCTCATATGTCCAAAATGGTTACTATTCAGGATTCAAGTAAAAAAAACAGCTAAAGTAGCAGATCGACAAGCTCAAAACGCTGTATTTGGAGCCTGTAGATCTGCTACTTTTGATGCTTTCGTGTGACACTGTAGTATGATCAAGTACGGCGTTCATTTGCGAAAAGACAAATATGGAGGTAAGAGGTTTCAGCAACGATATGAATGCTCTGTCCATCGTCTGTTGTCTGTGAAATTGTAGAAGGCCACCTTCAAACCTAAATCTATTTGCAAACTCCTCAGTCCTCGTGCAGCATCAATTGAGCAAAGATTGTCCTTTATGACAGTATAATGCATTCAGCCAGAGTGGTACTGAATCCGAATGATCCAATTATAGTATTTCACTGTGTGGGGCTTTTTGGCATGCACTGAATCTAAAATAAATATTGCATGCACAGAATAGAATTATTCACGGTACTGAATGGAGGTGAACTAGAACCCTTTGGCCAAGTTCTGATAATGATGTATAATAACATAATGATGCCACAGTTACAATAACCACTGGGAGGTAACCAAACATTACACCAGGGAGTTTGGAAAATACTCTCCCCATAAATTATGTTTGTTGTGCTACTACTGTGTGTGTGTGTGTGTGTGTGTGTGTGTGTGTGTGTGTGTGTGTGTGTGTGTGTGTGTGTGTGTGTGTGTGTGTGTGTGTGTGTGTGTGTGTGTGTGTGTGTGTGCGTGTGCGTGTGCGTGTGTGCGTGTGCACTGAATGTTCTCTCTTGTCTCTGCACCTCAATTTCATGCTATTGCAAATTAGGCTAAATCCCCAAATCCCTTATCTACACCCCCATGCACCCCCTCCTCCTCCACAGACGAAGCCTTTGTAGCAATAAGCCCCAATCAACAATTTATAAGGACAGAGCCTGGTGTGTAGTGAACAATGCACTATTAGCTGCACCGATTTGACAATGCACCATGGGAGAATGTGACATGGGAGCAAGCATGAACATATTATATAATAATAATAATAATATTAACTTTACTTTGTCCCTTTTTCCTACACAGTATATAATTGCTCTTCAACTCAATCGCTGATTGACCGCCGGGTTAAAATACAGCGGTCAGAATTGACCAGACTGGAACATTGTCCATTAGCAGTCGAAGAGGGAAACTATGTTCCCCAAGGCTAATTATTTAATTCATGGGACTCTGTACTTCCTTATGATACACTGTCATGCACTGCTGAACACTCATTAGACAATCGACTAACAGCAATCAAATGCACACATGTTTTGAATGTAATGAGTTTACCTGCAGAGTTCTATGAATTTAATATGTACTATCCTGATTCCTGGTATGTCTCTTACTCTCTTTGCACTATGTATGAAATTAAATCCTCACGTCATATGAACTACTATTATTAGTACATCTACCACTACTATGGCAGTGCCAGTAGCTGTAGTAGCAGTAGCAGTAGTACGGTTGTAAACTATTGGCATAATTCACTACGGTGGAGAATATGGGTCAACGTCTGTGTGCATGCATGCCCATGTGTGTATGTGTGCAGGCGTGCATTGCGTGATAAGAGAGAGACAGAGGCAGCGAAACCAAGAGTGAGTGGGGAAACGGAACAAGAGGTAGAGTGGGAAATAAAGAGAGTGTTTGAGTGAGAGACAGCACATCCACTATAGTATAAACACTGCTAGTGTGAGGGAGTGAGATTCTCCTCTACGTTATAAACAATTGATGGTGTGTGTGTGTGTGTGTGTGTGTGTGTGTGTGTGTGTGTGTGTGTGTGTGTGTGTGTGTGTGTGTGTGTGTGTGTGTGTGTGTGTGTGTGTGTGGCAATGGGTGTGGAAGATACAGTGAGCGAGTTAAAACAGACTGCAGCAAGCAGTCTGCACCAAGCTGGTGCTACTGCTACTGCTACATACCTGCATTATAGGCTAGACAGAAAGGAGGAGAGGAGAGGAGGAGAGATCGAGCGAATCAGAGTGGGAGAGAGCGAGATGGCCCACTGACCTGCTTTTTGCAGCTAACAACATATGAAAGCGGGAAGGGTGGTTTCTGTTATGTGGTGTGATAAACCACGCATTCTGGTGAATGAACTTGGTGGGTAGATAGATGGTGTTAGTTAGAGGGCTATTTTTAGAAAGCAGAACCTACACCGCTTGTTCAAAATCGAAGGTGTTCAAAAATGTTTTGGAACTTGGCCTGCGGTCACAGAGACGTATGAACAATGCAGTACATCTGAGGTCAGGATTATGCTCACATACTGGCACGCACAGTACAAAGACCGCAGGCTCTCACATCCAGTATATTCATCTGGAAATAAAAATAGTGGACTTAGAAATATAATCAGGCCAGGTGAATTAAATATCCCTATGGATAATAGTATGTTGCCAAAGCAGGTACTTGCAATGTACAGCAGTGTAGATTCTGCACTGTACTATAAGTTTATATGAGGCCAAATTGTGCTTTACAGTCTAGATTAGACTGTAAATGCCATACAGTCCCAGCCAGCACGATTTCAATTACAATCACTATTAGAAGACAATGACCTGATGGTATCTGTGTGTACTGTGCATGCGTGAGTGATACTACAGTAACAATAGACAGTAATGTGTGTGTGAGTGTATGTGTGTGTGTGTGTGTGTGTGTGTGTGTGTGTGTGTGTGTGTGTGTGTGTGTGTGTGTGTGTGTGTGTGTGTGTGTGTGTGTGCATGTGTCCAGATTCCACATCCATCTCTGTGAATAGGCTTGTACTTACACTTACAGGCGGCGCTCTAGTCTCAGGTTTGGGTTTTCCTGTCTTACCACATGCTCAGTTTATATTATACTCTTTTGTACAACGGTGTCACACAAAATAGCAAATCTACAAGATCAAAATGTGTGTTGTGACTGTCGTACAACAGAGTATAACTAAACATCAGGCATTACTCTGTACCAGCGAAGTGCACAGACCTGATATGTGATAAATCTGTTAATTCTAGAGGCTCCCTGCTGAGTGCAAGCCGCTGTAGACGTGTGTTTGCTATAATATTGACTGACAGCTGCATGCAATTAGTTGAGCTGTCGTTTGCGTGTTGCTAACACTAATCCTATGCCTTGGGGTAGAAGCTGGGAAGGTACAGCAGAGCAGATTGGTTGCCGTTGCAAATAGCTAAAACATCACATAAGACAGACGGACGGACAGAGAGTGAGGGCCGGCTGAGGCTCCGACACTACTGGTTAGCTGTTGATCCTTTAGCCAGGTGTTCCTAACAGCTGTAACAACACAACAGGAAGTAGCACAATATCTTCATGTCATGGCCTCCCATGAGGTTTTGGGTGGTCTCAAACCAGTAGCACACATACACACGCATGTGTACGGGCAAGTACGTGTACACACACACACACACACACACACACACACACACACACACACACACACACACACACACACACACACACACACACACACACACACACACACACACACACACACACACACACACACACACACACACACACACACACACACACACACACATCTAATCAAAAGGTATTATCATGTGGATATTGCCCTCCACTAAACAAATATGCCAGGGTTATGTACAATCAATTGACTCAAGTCCTGTGTGTGGGGAGGAATCACTTGTGCAAATAAGGCTTTTAACCAGATTGCGCCCTCAAGTACAGCCAAGACAATACATCAACATCTTAACTAACATTCAAATTCAGAGTGATTTATGAACGATTGAACAATACCTTGCTCAAGTGACAGAACATGAGGTTGTTTTGGGAGCTGGAAACTTCCCAGTCCCAGTCCCAGTCAATGCATTTCTCGCTCCTAACAAAGGCTGTAAACGGGTGACCGATTGGGACGGATTTGACCGAACGGCGGACGTTGGATGTCTCGGGGGCACCTGTGAGGCTGCTATGGGCCATTTCGACTGGGATATGAGTTATGATTCAGTCCCTTTTGAGACATAACTGGAATGGCGCTGAGTCGGCTGAAAAGGACTTTGTAACGTTCTGCACAGCGACTTGCTCGCCTGACTGCTCGCTGTGCGGTGCCTCTTGTGGCTCAAGTCCGCAGGAGTGCGGAAGTGACCAGGACAGCGACAGTCCACGTCAAATGATTGCCGGTTGGTCACATTTGTCCCAAGAAGTAACTATAGGCCATTTTGGGTGTGAAAGTGTTTAGTCCCAGTTATGCCACCTATTTAAACACTAGAAGACCACCAAATCAGCCCAGTGTTTATGTCATATGGAGCAGGTTCTGTGGAAAAGGAGATACTGGAACGATTATACTGACACCCATTTACACAGCACACACTTATGCATGCACATGCAGTCACACACATCTATGAATGCAGATGCATGTGTGTGCACCACATTGATTACCAGTGATGTTGCAATGGTGGTGTTAAGTGTGATTGTGAGTGTGTGACTGTGTGCATGTGTAATCTTTGTGTGTGTGAAAGAGGAAGAGAGGGCGTGTGTGTGTGTGTGTGTGTGTGTGTGTGTGTGTGTGTGTGTGTGTGTGTGTGTGTGTGTGTGTGTGTGTGTGTGTGTGTGTGTGTGTGCAACTGTGTAATCCTAATCAATCACTGTGGGGAGTATAGTCTAGTAGTTGGAACATGCTAATGTTATTGATAATTTTGCCTTATAAATCACTCACCGAGAACACATGGATCTGTTTGCCTGCTGGTAGACCAATACAAGGATCTGCATCTGCAAACTTGTTGGTGTGTGTGTGTGTGTGTGTGTGTGTGTGTGTGTGTGTGTGTGTGTGTGTGTGTGTGTGTGTGTGTGTGTGTGTGTGTGTGTGTCACGCCCTGATAATAACATGTTTCTTGGAGTCACTACTAGTGGTAAGTATATTACACATTAGGAAATGAACTCACTGGAAACGGATAGTAAACTGAAACTCCACCATGTTTTGGCTACTTCACTTCCCATAGCTCAAATACGCCTATTACTATTATGTTCACAAGTTCACAACATAATTATTGTTTTTGCTTAATTCCAGGTGGGCTGCTGCAAAAACAGTATTCACACAATATGCAAGACTGCATGATATGTCTTAATTGGCTAATTAGCAGTGCTTCGCTGAACGCGGTTGAGTTATTTTCGCAGATAAGTAAGCCTGGGAGGCTGGGACCGAGGCTAGGTTGAGTTATGCATTCATCCCTATTTGTGTACACATGCCATGCACAGTTTTCACACATAGCAGCAGATAAAGATAACGTAGGCTCACGTTACTTACTTTTAGGTAATCGTTTTCAGATCTCAATTCCTCGATTTCCCTGCTAAACTCCTCGTGCATCCCATCCATAAACTCCTCTGTCGTGAGGTCGGAGAAAGCCAGTGATGTACTGGCAGGGACCCTGCTGTCAAACGAGGTGATAGAAGACCGTTCGTCGCCGGGAGAGACGCTGCCTTCCCCGGTGTCCGCTCCCAGGGACAGTCGGTTCTTCTCGTCTCTCTCCGGGGCGGAGGTCTTGGCAGCGGATAGCCGGCTTGATCTCTCCGCCGACACGCCATCCCTGGCCGGCTTCTCGCAGTCCAGCCCGCCGCACCGGCTGCTCCTCGACTCGGCATCGCTGCTGGCCGCGTCTGCGGAGAGCTTGTTTTCCTCCGAGGCGCAGTCAGACAGCTCGGAGCTGCTGTCGGTCGACGAGAGCTTCCCGGGAGCGCAACCGGAGTCTTTGGACAAGTCATCGGATGCAATACTGGCGTCCGAAACCTTTCTACGTCCGGTGTTCTTCGCCGCTTTCCCTCCCGAGCCCTTCAGGGACACAGTGGATGATTTGCCCGCTACTTTCCCACCTCCACCTTTCTCGTTCTTCGTGTCTTTCACGCCAACGCTGGCCGAAGTGCTGCGCCTGGAAGCGCGGCTACCCAGGTGGATGGCTCCCGGTTTGACGCTGAGGGTCGGGGTCCCAATCCCTCCCCGGATCTTGGTCAGCGACCACCCGGGTACATCCTTCGGTCTAGCTGGGGACGGTGCCCGGTTGATCTTTTTCTTCTTCTCGCCCGCAGGCTTGGCGGGGAATACCGGCGAGGGCTCGTTCGGTTGTTGTTGCTCGGGCATCGTCTGCCGGCTGTCCGAGCTCTCGGTCCCGCCTCCGCTTTCCATTTTCTGCCGTTGGTGAGGCACCCTCCGTTCCTTGGGCGAGGCGAAGAGGTGAGTCGGCGAATTATGGACATCAACCTTTGTTTTTGTCATTCATTCCGCTTTAACGACCACGAGAAAAACAGAAATGAAGCCTCCCTGCTTGTAAGGAAGGGAGGTAGAAGTTGTTTCGATAAACAACTGCAAAGCAGCTGAGGAAAGACTAGGGATCCTCCTCAGATATTCCACAATGAGCCGTATGCAACAGTGAAAGGAATGGGAATCCAGACTGCAAAGCCGCTGGATGCGGCTCGCTCTTCCACGTTGTGTTGTTGTTGTAATGTATGCCTTGTTTTTCGGAGGAAATAATGCCGGTTTGTGTTGATATAGGCTTCCTTCCTTCCTTCCCTGTCGCTTGGTCGCTCCACTTCTCCCTTTCTCTGTAATGAACGACTCGCCGGTCAGAGTTGTGAGTGAGAAGAGAACAGAGAGGTAGTGTGCTCTCTCTCTCTCTCTCCCTCCTCCCTCCTCCCTCCTTCCCTCATAGCAGCCCGGCAGCCCGCTATCTGAGCGGAGGGAGCGCATCCTTTCTTCTCTCTCCGCAGCTCTCTATCGCCACCACAGGCACAGACGCGTCACGCATGGAAAGCAACACAAGCAAGCTGGCCGCGAAATGAGGGATACTGAATGCACTTGAACGGTATGGCGTTGGCGTGTGTAGGCTACATTAAAAAAATACAACAGACCTTCCACAGAAATTAATAAAATAATAGTAATTGGTAATGGTGTGTATATATATATATATATATATATATATATATATATATAATTAAAAAAAAACATTCAGCAGAACTAGGCTTTAAAACAAAGTTTTGCAAACCTTTCTTTGAAGTTCTATTTTCAGTTTTGTTGCTTGTAGTGGAGGAGCAAATTGTTGCTGTCTCAGGTGAAATATATCTCTTATCCAGGGATTCCAAGTCCAAACTGTGGTGCACCCCCTGGGGTGTGCAAGCTGCTGGTTGTAAAAAATATTATCAACACATACATTTATCTGAACATTGATGTTTAACCAAACACATACCTCAGTCATTTCACATTTTCTTTTCAAACCGAGATGCTAGAAACATCTTAGGTTGAGTCTGTTGAGACTTGAGACCATGTGCAATCATGCATTTAATTATAAACAGGCTAAAGCCTATAATCACCCATCAGCTGACCAAATATTAAAATCAAACATCTTGCAACAGTACAGTCGCCTATTTGTGAGAATGTGTTGCCATGACGACATAGCTGGACCGCCTTGAGACCATAGAGAGAATTAATCAATAGCTTGATATTTGAACCTGCCATTTGGGCTTACGGTATGGCCTATGTAATGTACACATTCCCACAGACACGGTTGGTCCAATGGGACTCGCTTTCATACAATACCAGAGTTAATGTAACTCTGTGAGTTAAATAAATAGGACAGTATACTGTCCTTAATTATAGAACATTATTTTTATAAGAAGGAGCTGAAAAACAAGGTATTAATTGGCAGCCACCAGTCCTAATATTATGATAGGATGGGTAAATCTAGGGACACGACCGACACATGTGCAAATGTACTGTAGCACATAGACTAATACAACAACAAGGATGTGTTGTCCTTGAGAATTTTAATAGTTGTACGAAACTAATTAAAAAGCAATTCATGCATATTTCTCTTGAAATAAATTGATGTACTACTCTTGGTCCTCATGTAATCTCCTGTATATAATGACTATTACACAATTGTCTCCCTTAACAGAGCTATTCCCATCATCACTAATTCAACTAGTTTCCTCTTAGAGGTCAGTGTATCACTTGACAGTTGACACCATGTGGTACAGAGGGAATCTGTGTGTGTGTGTGTGTGTGTGTGTGTGTGTGTGTGTGTGTGTGTGTGTGTGTGTGTGTGTGTGTGTGTGTGTGCGTGCGTGCGTGCATGCGTGTGTGTGTGTGTGTGTGTGTGCGTGTGTGCGTGTGTGTGTGTGTGTGCGTTTGTGTCACGCGCATGTGGTGTGTTTGTGTGACTAACAAAGTGGTTGAGAGGCACATGGTCCATCTAATGTTACCATTCTCTCTTTCTCTCACATCCCCCTCCTTATTCAACTTTCATTTCATCCATCTTTTTTGGCCCCTTTCTATCCTCTCTCCACCCTCCATTCCTTTCTTTCTCTACCTCCCTCTCTCTAGTTGAAGCAGATGATCAGACAAATGGAGAAAATCATGAAGGTAATCTCGCCCCATATATATCTTTTTGAATACAACAAATAAAAGGGATTACCATGATCCCCTGAAGTCAAACTACAGAAAAAAAAGGCAAAGTATTTTTTTGATATCCTTAAAAATGTGTGAAATTTCTGCTTATGTGCATGTACCGTAGTGTTCCCTGTGTATCTCGAGATCGGTTGGATCATCGGTTGTTCAAAAAATATCTGCAGATCATGTCATCAACATGAAAGACTGGCCTGGACTCCATATGCTGGCATGGCTGACATGGAACTCCATCTATGGGGCGTAAAAAGGACACATTCAGAAATTATGCCTGTTCCCAATAGTCAGAGTAATCCAGAATGTTCATGGGTCGATCCCTCAAATTGCATCTATGTGTCATTGTACAAGACACAGAAACCCCTCACTGCTGCTCCTGCTCAAGCAGACCTTGCATGGCTGCCTGTGACACTGGTGTGTGCAAATGTATGAATATAATGCACATTGTAAAGTGCGTTTACCCTATTTTATGTTGAGATTAAAGTTCTAGTCTAATTGTTCACGGCTCAGTTCATTAACTTGTCACCTTCTTCCAATTAAAGTAATTAATTAATCCTTAAGGCTTCATTAACACATGAACAACCATTAACCCCCTAGATTGCCTTTGCTGGGCATGTCATAATAAGTGACCTTTCTGCAGAAGTAGTTGATCTACAAGCTCACAACAACTCGTCATGATGCTACGATGCGTTGTGAGCTTGTAGAGAATAGCTATTTTTGTGAAGTGAGTTTATGTAGAGGGAAAGAAGGAGTGGGCCTAGTATCGATCCCTGGGAGACACCAGTCAAAGAGAATAGTTTCCTTGACCTACTGGACTGGGAGTGTGCGTGCAAAGTTTACCACAGATTAGTCTAGTGGTGTTTGTTGTCCAAAGCGGGACCCTCCAGCAGACTTTGAAAGCAAAAATCTGCCTCCTGGTGGTATAACATAGCTAGGTATAACAGGCTGGTGGGCTAGGTATAACAGGCCGGTGTGAAACAATTCAGACGGAGGTTCTTCTTTGGCCTCCAGAGAGTGTATGTGCAATTAGGTTTCACACCGGTCGGCCTGGGCCATGGCACTGTGGCTGGCAATCCAGTCTGGCAGTGTGCCGTGGGTTCGACTCCCGATCCCGACGGCCTTTACTGCATGTCTTCCCCCTACCTACCCCCATTTCCTGTCAGCCTACTGTCTGTCCCTCCATAAAAAATACAAAATAAAGGTGAAAGCCACAAAAAAAACATAAAAAAAAAGAAAAAAGGTTTCACACCAGTCAGTCCAACCATGCCGGAGATTAGCTGCTCACAGAAATCTTCCTGTTATAGCGCCACCATGTGGCCGATAAAAAAAAACTAGACCGGTAGAGCACAGTCAGTAACGATGGAAGTTGGAGATCCATGCCCCACCCGGCTATGCAATATCCTGTTGTACCCGTGTCAGAGTACCTGTTCCACCCATCTGTCTGTGTCCCTTTTATGCCCATATATGAAAATGTCTGTATCTGTCTCTCTGTGTCCTTTATTCCTATATATGGAGTTCTGTGTCAGGCATGCCCAAATATAGCGTATGTATACAGACGTCAGAATGATGTCAGAACAGGCCAGCTCCATATGGACACTGGGCAGAGGCCGTTTTGGGGCGGTTCTGGACAACCGTGGGTCTGACCGACTTGACACCGGCCACTGCACCCCCTGCGGTGGTGTGGAACGCGTGTGTGTAATTCGAAGTCGGTGGGGTGAACGGTTCTCGAGTTACATGGATTACACACACACACACAGACAGAGACTTGGTGCATTTATAGATAGATTTAGGATGGAACTTCCTTGACCTAGTGGGAATGTGCATGCCAGACGCAAATCTGCCGGTGCAAAACAAAAATTGCCTTTGGCATATCCACGCAGCGTGATGGCCAGGTCAGGTTCATGGTTTGAGGCATTTTGTTCAAACTGTAGAAGCCAATCGTAGCCAATCAGGATGGAATATGAAAAATCGGACAGATCAGTCTCGATCACATGTCTGAGTAGTAGCTGGAGAGCACAGTTCCTTGCCAATTGGTCCAACGGTGCCTGAGGTGCCTGCTCACAGAGGGACGGACAGACACACTGACTGACACACGGATGGATGGATAAGGGCAAAAACAGAGTCTAGGCCTCATCTTTGGCCTGGCGGAAACAACGTTTTTATGTTAGGTAGGTAAATCCCCTCTATAACAGATTAATACCCATTACCCATGTTTTATCCTTTAGTATTTGGTGGATAACCTCACACACAGAGTACAGTAGATACACGCACGCGGGCACACACACACACACACACACACGTGCGCACGCGTACGCACACGCATGTATTGTGTACACACACACACACACACACACACACACACACAGGATTACATTATCACCATTGACCAGTGTTTATGTAACAACATTAGTATTCATGTTTCCTCTCAGGTCATTTGTCATATTATGCCGGGTCTTTGTCTGTATTTTGGCTTTTTGCCAGAAACAACCAATCATGCTGTTCCTATAACAGAACCGATAATAACGGTTCTGTTATAGGAACAGATTGGTTGTTTCATAATATTGATGATTGATTGATGATCATGATATTATTATGATCAGCTCTGATGGGATTGTCGTATTACAGAAACTCCAATAGAAAGAGTATAAAAAAGATACACAGATGCATTAACATTTATCATAATGTCTTGCCATAAATTAGCCAAACTGAATTACAATGGATAGTGCTCAATGGCAGAATGGATATTAATCATGCTTTCGATTGGCTCTGGAGTGGAAATACAAAATATATGTATTTGATTCACAGAACCAACCCAGTCTGTGGATATGTATGTTAATCGTATGGTGACCATCTTGAATTTACCAGAACAGAGAACCATCAGGAATGGTCTATGCACCGCAGTGCAAAGCAGCTCATGACGGAATAAATTAAAAATGGCTGCTGCAGTCTGTAGTGTCAGAATGGCATTCTCTGAATCATTCATGAGCAGCCAATCCAGTGTGGATGGATGCTGAAGAGGGGTGGCAAAATGGCATTCTTTGAATAATTGAGCAAGAATCTGTGTGGCATACAAAGAGTATATAACCTCATGGTGGCCCCTAAGAGGCACGTTACTGAGTCACGACTAATTTGCACTCATACAAACTTTACAAAACAATCATGTGCCTTATAATGGTGGTAAATTCCCATTTCTCAGCCATTTTGGGCAATGTTTATGCGACTTTATACTCACCAACAGAACTATTTGCATTATGCTATTTGATCAATGTTATGGTTTAGGCCCAGGTCCTGTATTGACCACGTGCTAGTATGTTAGGGTTAGGGTTACTTGTGTCTAAATGTGATATACCTGCATGTGCAAAATTGTTGTACTTGGCAAATTAAAGCTGGTTTTGTTTAAAAAAAAATATTTCCTTGCATATCTATCTACTGTCTACTTAAACTGACTTCTAGGTGACAGCACGATCTCCGATACTGTCCTCATTTCTAATGTTAACAGCTAATCAATAGAAGGATATATTGTACATTAAAGTTGAAAAATAATGCCATTGTAGTCTTATATGCAGTAATCATGTAGCCTGGTGAAACCACTCCCCCTGCTGGACAACATTTGCATTCTGCCAGAAGGGTGAGTCTGGTATCTCTCGGATAAGAGACGATGTACTCCGGACCAATTCTGTCCGGAGAGATATGCGGCTGTATGGGGAGACGTGAGACTTATGACATATTGAACCTGTGCCACAGCGCGAATGTAAACTCAACCTAACAAGACTACAACTCGAAATTATTATGGAGATTTTTGTCCCGCTGCTTCCGGGTTCATCGTTTCTGCTTGAGAGAGCCCAGATGCAGGCAGGAGGAGGGAACTTGTAAACTCAATACTGCCGCAATCTGGCAGAGTCAGGTGAGTAATCATGCAGATACTGGAAATAAAGGTAATGGGTCACACACCAAGACTGCATTTTAGTTTTTATTCTTGCATGATGGATCTAAGACAAACGTTTCAGCTATCCAGCCTTCATCAGTGTAAAGTAATCATGCAGATAAAAGTTTAGGACTTACAGGACTTAATTAAAAAGTATGGTCTTGAACTGCTCTACATGTAAATAAAGTGTCTGTGAGGCAACTTGTTAAGATTTGACACTTAAATTGCATAAAATTGACCTGATTGACTTCCAGGTCAATCCTCTGTTGCACGATCTCAAACCTTTTCATATTCTTAAAACACTCTTCAGCTCTTCATACATAATCCATATATAATTTATTGAGGGAGCTCTTCAACCTCGTGATGTCCTGGTCTCCTATTACTGCCCCATCAATGATAGACTCATACACCATAGTGACAGGCCTCCACTCGTATCATCACTCAGAGGAAGGACCACAGTGAAGGTCTATAATGTAATGTAGGATATATTCAGAGTCGGTTGGCTTCCTGGAGTTACTACCGTACATCAGTGTGTTATATAAGAGATCCAGCACATCACATCACAATGGCTACCCGTCACTGACTACGGTGACAGTAATGGACAGTATTGTGTTAAAGTAATCTCTCTCCTTCCATGTACTTCCCCAACTCTCTCCTCTCTCACCTGCAACTATGGCCTCTGTCAGTGATGTTCTGTCTGAAGAACACGTCCTCTGTTCAATCTGTTTGGATGTTTTTAACAAGCCTGTATCTTTGCATCACTAAATACTGGTACAGCAATGTCACCTGTCACTGACCCACTGTGTGCGTGCATGTGTGTGTGTGAATGAGTGAGTGAGTGAGTGAGAGAGAGAGAGAGAGGGAGAGAGAGAGTAAAGAGTCTATTTTCCCTAATATAAATGCACTTCATTCAGTCAGCCTGCCCAGAAAACACCACCCACTCCCCACTGCTCTTCCATGTTTTGTTGTTTTGTTTTTGTTGTGGGGGTGATTCTGCAAATTAATTCCTGTCAGTCTGTTAGTGTCGCGCAATCTGTGAACCTGTATGAAATGGTTGAAGTATATTATTTACACAAGGACTCTACTTTACTTGAGTATATTTTTCTGTTTACATCTAATTCCACAGCAACATGTGGTAAACTATTTTCCAGGTGATGCAGCATCATAAATGTGGGCATGGCATGATGTAATACAGCAGCCCATGTTTATATTATATATGGGTAGATCCAATATACTGTAGTCTACAGTAGTGGGTAATAAATCAATAAATATGCCTGCAAAGGCAGCTTTTATTGTGCTCACGCATTGTAGAATTATACAATAAGCATGTATAATGTGTTGGAACTATAGGACAGAGAGTGAGAGGGGGAGAGAGAGCGCATTGATCAGGGCAGCCAGTACACATTATTCACATTATACACAAAGCAAAGAGTTTCCACTGATAGGGAGTGCCAAAAATCTCCAAATCGTGTGATTGTAATTACAGCTAGGCACTATCCCTTTTTTTTTTTTTTGTACAGTGTACACTGTACAGTATGTGGACCATGGTGACATTGATCAATTCTTGATAAAAAGCTTCTAATATATTATTTAGGCCCCAAAATCTATAAATCTCACTATTACTATTACTACACACTTTTTTCACTTGAGCACCTGCTCCTCTAAATGTCTGTGCACGCCACTGTAATTACCATAGATTCACAAAAAGGCATATATCATAAACACAACATTCAATCATCCCCAAAATGGAATCGCCTGTTGAGGGTCTTAATAATAGAGCACATCTCCAAAAGCGCATTCACTTCTGCCCTTGGGTGCCACCATTCATCCATCCATACATCTTCAACCGCTTATCCGTAGTCGGGTCACTGGGGCAACAGCTCCACCAGAGCACTCCAGACTTCCCTCTCCAGAGCAACATTAGTAACTTCCTCCTGGGGGATCCCGAGGCGTTCCATTGAGTCGATGTAATCCTTCTATCTGATCCTTGGTCTGCCCCGGGGTCTCCTCCCAGTGGGACGTGCCTCGAGGACCTCCCTAGGGAGACGCTCGAGAGGCATCCTAACCAGATGCTTTCTCTTGAGAGAAGTCTCTCTCGTGTGACTGAACTCCTAACCCTATCTCTAAGGGAGATGCCAGCCACCCGTCGGAGAAAACTCATTTCGGCAGCTTGTATTCGCGACCTTATTCTTTCGGTCATCTCTCCATCACCCACACTTCATGACCATAGGTGAGAGGAATGCACATTTCGAGCAAATTTGTTTTATTTTTATTACTATTTCTAGGTGGAAGATTTTGTCAAATGCACCATCTGTTTTGGTTTGGACAATCCACAGTGAGACTAAACTTTCTCATGGGGTGCCAGGCAGGCAGACAGCCAATCTGTCAGTAAACCGGCCAAAATCCATAATGCAGTCGCCTTGGGTGCAATTCTGGCGAACTCTGAGCTGTCTCTATACCTGGTATTCCTAAATGTAAACTCGGTAAACTATGCTTAAACCAAACCTTATTCCTGAATCCTAACCTTAACCTTGGTAAAACGGTGTCAAAACCTAACCCTATTCCTAAACTTAAGCTCAGTAAAACTATCCTGACCTATCCTCAGTAAAACACTGAGCAGTCGGCGGAAAGAAATGAGGGCAAGGGTGTTTTGAGGCGAGCATTCCGTTTAACAACCAGCCAGTCAGTAGTGACTAGACCAACCAGCCAGTCAGTCAGTAGTGACTAGACCAACCAGCCAGTCAGTCAGTAGTGACTAGACCAACCAGCCAGTCAGTCAGTAGTGACTAGACCAACCAGCCAGTCAGTCAGTAGTGACTAGACCAACCAGCCAGTCAGTCAGTAGTGACTAGACCAACCAGCCAGTCAGTCAGTAGTGACTAGACCAACCAGCCAGTCAGTCAGTAGTGACTAGACCAGGGGTGTCGAACTCAACTTGGGGCGAGGGCCGCATTGGTCAAAAGGTCACTTGATGGGGGCCACAACCAGTTGCGCACGCATGCTCGATGTCTCAGTCAGTCACTGCTATAATATCTATCTATCTATCTATCTATCTATCTATCTATCTATCTATCTATTTATCTATGTATGTATGCTCAGACCCAGCCAGCAAGCCACACACATAGTGCTCAGACCCAGCCAGCCAGCAAGCCGCACACATAGTGCTCAGACCCAGCCAGCCACACACATAGCTCCGTAAGGGAGTGGTTGCACTTGGATAACCTGATTTGGATATGATCTGATGCAGGACAATGTCACTATGACAGAAAGAGAAGATGGGTCTGGCCACATTCATTCACCCCATAATCTCAGACAGTGGAACTAGACCAACCAGCCAGCCAACCAGCAAATAAACAAATCAGCCAGACACAGGTTGCTGTCCAGCAAACCAGCCAACCAGGCTGCAAAGGTATCAGTCAACTAACTGCATGCCAGTCATCATACAGCCTGGGATGGAAGAAGATCAGAGGCAGAGGTGTGTGTGTGCAATCGTGCGTGCGTACGTACGTGCGTGCGTGCGTGTTGTATCTATCCATGCTGGGAGAAACAAAGCTCTCAAAAAGGCTTTCAATTAAAATGCTTGACAAATTAATTTGTTTCATGAAGCCAATAACACTACATTTTCTCCATGGCCAGTGATTTTCTATAAAACTATGAAAATTATACATTTGTCTTTTAAATGTATATTGGACAGATATTTTCTTTCTTTTCTCTGCTACTCTGTGGAAATTGTGTAAAACATATTTATTTTAAAAAGAACGATGGCATCTGTCATTGTTCTGCCACATAGTGGTTATAAGTAGAGTGTATGTCTGCTGGTCCAGGGACAGAACTCACCACATAGTGGTTATAAGTACAGTGTATGTCTGCTGGTCCACAGACAGAACTCACCACATAGTGGTTATAAGTACAGTGTATGTCTGCTGGTCCACAGACAGAACTCACCACATAGTGGTTATACAGTACGTACAGTGTATGTCTGCTGGTCCAGGGACAGAACTCACCACATAGTGGTTATAAGTAGAGCGTATGTCTGCTGGTCCACAGACAGAACTCACCACATAGTGGTTATAAGTAGAGCGTATGTCTGCTGGTCCACAGACAGAACTCACCACATAGTGGTTATAAGTAGAGCGTATGTCTGCTGGTCCAGGGACAGAACTCACCACATAGTGGTTATAAGTACAGTGTATGTCTGCTGGTCCAGGGACAGAACTCACCACATAGTGGTTATAAGTAGAGCGTATGTCTGCTGGTCCAGGGACAGAACTCACCACATAGTGGTTATAAGTAGAGCGTATGTCTGCTGGTCCAGGGACAGAACTCATAGTGGTTATAAGTACAGTGTATGTCTGCTGGTCCAGGGACAGAACTCATAGTGGTTACTGGTTATAAGTACACAGTGTATGTCTGCTGGTCCAGGGACAGAACTCATAGTGGTTACTGGTTATAAGTACACAGTGTATGTCTGCTGGTCCAGGGACAGAACTCACAAAATCTTTCCTCTAGCTCCCCTGTCGCCCTCCTACACAGTAAAATGTAAAAGGTGTATACAAACTGTCAAGAGTAAAGAAAATTGATAAATTAACACAGGTGATTTAACTTTCTGTCCTTCTCAATGATGAAAAGCAACAATTACAGAGGATAATAGTTAGTAAATTTCAGTCAGTGCATGTCCCCTAATGGCTTCTACTGTAGACCACATCCAGCCAGGATGCACTCATTAACAGTGAGGACATTTCACTAATTATCAGAGAAAAACACCCTGGCATGATTTCCAGTCTATGTTGCAGAGACAAAGAGAAGCGCCTAACGATAAATGGAAACTTGCTGTCCTTGCAAGTTATATTTGGTTCAATAATTGGTAAGCAGTCAACCACTGTGTGTGTGTGTGTGTGTGTGTGTGTGTGTGTGTGTGTGTGTGTGTGTGTGTGTGTGTGTGTGTGTGTGTGTGTGTGTGTGTGTGTGTGTGTGTGTCACAGTGTGTGTGTGCGTTTGAGTGAAATAATGTTGAGTGTGTGACTGATAGTGTGTGCACAACTGCGCATGGATGAGATTGCATGTGTCTGTGAGAGATTGTATATAATGACTAGCTTACATCAGCAACGCCACTGGTAAACCTTTCCGGTCGTACGTCGACATGAACAGAAAGTCATTTCCACTATCATTAACTCTTTGGGCTGTGTCCTGCTCTGTTTGAACTGAAGTATGAGTTTCAGCTTATCTGTAAAACGTCATCCCCATCCCAACCACCTGAAGGCGCCACAGATTTGTAAAGCCAAAAAACATGCATGCTGTGCACACACACACACACACACACACACACACACACACACACACACACACACACACACACACACACACACGCACACACACACACACACACACACACGCAGTTCATTTCTGCTTCAATTTGCACTTTCTGTTTGTATTGGCTGTGTATTACAGTTTTTCCACGATTGTTAACACACCTTTTTCAAAACAAAAACCGCTTTTTCAAAACTGCACATGTGTTTTCATTTGGTACACACAGCCATATTTTCAAATGACACACACATACCATTCATTGAGTACACACAACTAGCATTTGGCTACACACTACCAAGCATTTACAGCACAATTAAGTGAAAATTGAAAACACAATCGAAAACACAATCATAGAAATGGAACGACTGGAGAATGAGCCATTTCTCCTTTTTTGTAAAATGACTCCGTGTAGGCCTACTTTTTCATAGTCAAACATAAAAGACTATTGTGGTGGCTCAGGGGTAGAGTGCCTGGATGGTAACCGTAAGGTTGCCAGTTCGAACCCGGGCTCCCCCAGAGTTACTGTCGAAGTGTCCTTGAGCAAGACACTGAACCCCTAATTGCTCCTGATGTGCTAGTTGGTGCCTTGCATGGTTTCCGCTGCCATCGGTGTATGAATGTGTGTGTGAATGGGTGAATGTAATGCACAATCTCTGTAAAGCGCCTTGGATAAAGGCGCTATATAAATGCACCATTTATAAAACAGCACACAAATATGCAGCCTTTTTTTTTTTTACTGTAAACCAGCCTGCTCAAAGCCGGCTCCTCAATAGGATTCAGGAAAGGAGAATAAGGTGGAAGGAATAGAACAGAACATTTTTCTAATTATGCCAGCAACTGTGTAGTACTAGTGGCTGAGAATGGGTTCTCAGCTGGTTCTCTGGCCAGCCTCGCTCATGGTCAAAGAGTATAATGATCAAAACAAGATTAGACTTGAGTGGTGCTGTGAAGGAAATGGACCAGGACTGTTAATCAGACGTCTTAATAAAGGGGTCTTAGTGTGATTTAACAAGAAGAAAACCCACACCCTACTGTGGGAAAAACACTTCTTGACATGTTTGTTTGGAACACTTTAGAGCCAGCCAAGTCTTCTAAGGACTGTTTGTTTAGAGCACTTAAGTAATGACGTAAAACATTTGCCAGCCAAGTCTGGACATTAATATTTGTTTAGGGCTTAGGGCACTAAGTGACGACGTAAGACGTCATGTGGTCGGTATAAATATAGTGGGAGCCCCTCACTTCACACAAGTGTTTATTATTTAAAGCTGAAAGGGCAGAGATTTGATTACATCTCCCCTCTCCCTATCAATCTCAAGCCTCGTGGAGGAGTACAAATGACAATGTGACAAATCAAGGCTGGAAATTACTCTCACAGAATCCCGGTGCTGCTCCAACCCTAGCAACAGGGAGGAAATGGAAACCACCTGCAGCAGTGGTGGCAAAGACCCGCCTCGGACACCGGGAGATAGTGGGGCACGTCCAACATGGCAGAGGGGGACTTGGTTTGGAAGCAAGTTCAAGCAACACCCGCATGGCTACAGCAACCAAACTACTCCTGAAGGAAGTAGTGATCAGAGGGCAGGCCCCACGGAAGGCAATCAAAGAACATGAAGTAGTGATCAGAGGGCAGGCCCCACGGAAGGCAATCAAAGAACATGAAGTAGTGATCAGAGGGCAGGCCCCACGGAAGGCAACCAAAGAACATGCCAATGGAGCAGAATGCAGCAGTCACTGGCTGTGGACGGAACATGGGCTGCCAAATGACCACATGGTGCCACCGTGCGACACACACCCAGGTCTGATCAACCTGTGGTGGGCCAAGCTCGGCAGAGGGTGTCTTGTGATAAATGGCTGGTGTGTACTGGCGGCAGCACGTGATCACTGCCAAATCCCACCCCACCCAAGAGGACATCAGATGCATCTGATGCTGATCATGATGCATATACTTATATTATTATTATATTCTTTTTGATGAGCCCTCATATTTACAATATAATATTTATATTCATGAGTAGGCCATGGGAGGGTACATAATTAACATGACTCTACACTCACAGCAAAAACATCCTGAGTTTAAATCCCCCTGGGGGTTTGAGGCCTTTCTGTGTGGAGTTTGCATGTTCTCCCGCTTGGGGTTTCTCTATCATGCAGGTTTCCTTCCTCCAAAAGACATGATAGTTAGGCACTTGCTCCTGCCAAAATACACTGGTCTAGTAGTGCAGATGACGGGCACTGGAGAATTACTGCCCATAATGGTTAGGATGGGACGATGGGTTAAATGCTGAGGACAAATTCCAGGTGTACTTTAACCTCATGAATTCCAGCATTCATATTATGGAGGGAACATTAGCCCAAAAATAGCCAATCTACAAGCTTGTATTGGCCAAGAGCCAACTCAGGTCCAAATGATTAAGTCTAGCAGGTTTAAGTGGTTGACTTAACTTAAACTGTTGGATGTGTTTGTTTTATTTTAAACACAAAAAACGGATTCTTATTTTTTATTTTACTTTGAATGTACATTTCAAGGGTTTGGCAATACAATGTCACTTCTGTCATTACAATAAACTATTGAAACAGATCAGGCTAACATTGTGACTGTAATAACCATAATGTATGGCTGTCTTAATCTGGTTAATGTCATCTCTGGTGGTGAACAGGGAGCTAGCTCACCATAATACCCAGAAGTCATAACACAGGCGTACTTCCCCCTTGGGTTTTATTGCTGAAGAATTAACACTGAAGGTTGTTGGGTCATTTGACCATAAGTCTAGTTGAGCTGTCAGCCCAGTGATTTTTATTAAACCACAATTCCATTTGAAGAATGGAGACAATTTTGCAGTTTGGGATGAAAAATACTAGCCAGTATAGCCACAGCTGAACTGGATGAAATGTGATATTTGCAGATTTTTCCATTTAATATGTAGTTTTAAAGCCATAACTCAGAACCCCAAACACCTACTGTAGTACATGTCGACACAATGAGCTATTTGCTTTGGTGTTCAAACCACGTTGCACTAATTAATTATAGTCCTTTGTTTCCACTTTTCAAACTACTTGCTATGTAAAAACGTGATCAGACTGCAATTACAAGACAATCTGTGAGAGTTGCATAGGAAATGTGTCTTCCTAGTGCAGCAGAGTGTCTCCCGTGGCCTGTGTGAACAGCAATAACAAGCTGCTTCCTCCTGCTCAGAGGTTGGCCTACATAAGCATTATAACGATGTCAACACATAGACCTCCTGCAGAGACCGCTGTGTCTCCAGAGGGTTCACACTGTGTGTGTGTGTGTGTGTGTGTGTGTGTGAGAGAGAGAGAGAGAGAGAGTTGTGTGACATTCTTATAAACTATGTGTGGTGTAGTCACTGTTATTTTATCCTCGTGAGAGGAGCAGAAGATGAGACAAACTATGTTTATTTTTTACTGTCTATAAGTGAAGATATTTGACCTGCATTCACTTTGAAAATGGACCAGAACACTTTAGCAATAGTTACAATTAAGGATAGGTGAGTGTTAAAGGGCTAAAGGCTAGAAGACTAGAACACATATTTAATACTTCAGTGTTACATAGCAAAAATAGATGATCTATAAGATCACAACGCATCCAGGTGTATATGTGCCATTTTCACTATTGTTCTTATTTTATTATTTTTTCACCTATAATGACATGCCCAAAATTGGATAAGGTTGAAAGCTATTAACATTATTTAGTTTTAATGTTTAACAAAGTAAAATAAAGATGAAATTCTGTTTCAGAGCAGTAAACAGAATAGAATAGAACTTAGAATAGAGCTACTGTCCACATGTGGATATTGTCACATCCAGGCCTGGAATTTCATCCTTTTAGGGGCAAGGCCACTTGTCCTTTAGTGTGGTCAACTTTTTGAGGGCACAAGGCCGAGTGCCAGGGCATGAAGGCCATCAATTAAAACAATTATTTTAAGTCCCTCACATCACTTTAACATACCATCAGCCTCCAGTAAACATTTCTTAAAAACGTGTGAAAATGGAAGTAATTCAGATTAGGAATTCAATACGTGCCAGTGTACTGATTATAGTACAGTTTGAAGTCAAATTCACTAAGGAACAGGGGTTCAAATTAGATAGAATGGTATTTAATTATGGTCTGTATCCCCATCTAGTGGTGAGTTGTGGAATGGCCAGTCAGGGCACTGCAGTGCAGGGTCATGAAGGGGGTTTGATGAATTGAATACTTGGTTTGCATAGACAAGCACAGGCAAGTACAGTACAACACAAGGTCTGCTAAAAGGACAAGTACAGTACAACACAAGATCTGCTAAAAGGACAAGTACAGTACAACACAAGTTCTGCTAAAAGGACAAGTACAGTACAACACAAGGTCTGCTAAAAGGACAAGTACAGTACAACACAAGGTCTGCTAAAAGGACAAGTACAGTACAACACAAGGTCTGCTAAAAGGACAAGTACAGTACAACACAAGGTCTGCTAAAAGGACAAGTACAGTACAACACAAGGTCTGCTAAAAGGACAAGTACAGTACAACACAAGGTCTGCTAAAAGGACAAGTACAGTACAACACAAGGTCTGCTAAAAGGACAAGTACAGTACAACACAAGGTCTGCTAAAAGGACAAGTACAGTACAACACAAGGTC
Source organism: Protomyctophum parallelum (assembly GCF_964188405.1). Classification (NCBI taxonomy): domain Eukaryota; kingdom Metazoa; phylum Chordata; class Actinopteri; order Myctophiformes; family Myctophidae; genus Protomyctophum; species Protomyctophum parallelum. The sequence continues at coordinate 18,726,596 of NC_139705.1, read as the reverse complement.
TGCTAAAAGGACAAGTACAGTACAACACAAGGTCTGCTAAAAGGATTTATCAAAGAAAGCCAGTTTCCATTGGGGCCCTTTTACTAGATTTAGATTCATCGAGAGGTGCATCATAAACCGACACTGCATGGAAAAACAACTTAACTACACAACAGTACTTCATCGAGAAATGCTCCTTTTGTTCATGTATTAACATGAGGGCAAACATGAGGGCAAAAAACCCCAAAAAAGAAAACGTTTTTTATGCCAACACAGCAGCTTAGCACTTGGCACAATTAATGCTGTGCCTGGACTAATGGCACCAAGAGGCCGAAAGAAAGATACATATTTATCTAGCTTTTCCCCCTGAGGTGCAAGATAGTGTAAATTAGTGTTCACTTTCTTGCTGACTCACGCTGATGATGAAGTTGTAGAATCCGTTTCACTGCACAGTAAACTCTGAGAGTGTTAAATTAACATTCAGGATTTTACTGGGTGTGAAATGTTCTATTTAATGTAACGTGCTTTATATGCACATAGGCCGAGAACAATGTTGCTAATGCATCAAAATATAATAAAAGGTTGTCTGACACCCCCATCACTCTGAGGACACAATGGCACCAGTAATTGTGGTCGATGTTGCTGGGTTAGCTCAGTCGTTTGCCAATGGTACAGTTAACCACTATACTGTAAATAGATTCCTTGTGAGTGTGAGTGTGAGTGTGTGTGTGTGTGTGTGTGTGTGTGTGTGTGTGTGTGTGTGTGTGTGTGTGTGTGTGTGTGTGTGTGTGTGTGTGTGTGTGTGTGTGAACTACACCTCCAGGCCTACTCAATTTGCAAGTATTATTTGATCCCAGAGTTTGCTTGATGTAAGCCACGGCTGTCTACAATTGTAAACTACAAATGTGTATGACTATGTATGTATGTATGTATTGCGTGCGTGCGTGCATGCGTGCGGAAGCGTGAATGTGTGCATGTGTTCATGCGTGCACGTGTGTGTTTGGACAAGCAGAACTTTGTCTACTGTTAGGAGCTTGAATGGAGACCATTCTGTCCTCCCCTGTTCTCCCCCCACCTCCTCTCCTCTGTTCTCTAATTCATTCTTCTCATCACACAATAAAACAACTGTTATGTAACTGGGGAAGAGGTCTGCATGTCTGACCAACCCTCCCCACTTCTCAGCTGACAAGCATCATTAACAAGATTGCACTCGGTCAAGTACTGACCTCCGCCAAGGCCTACAAATCTGCCCAGTTTGCGTATTTGAAAGTTTGGCCTGTTGGTGGCGCAAGAGGAATGTTCATGGGATCAACAAAATCATTCCTTCCTCTTGCATGAGTAGAATGAGTACAATTTATGTGCAACCTGGACATAATTTTCTGAGAAATGTCGGTCAGACAGGTGCAGAGAAAACACAACATCCTTGGCAAAGATAAGTACAGAACAGTAAAATTCTGAAATACTTCAGACTCAAATTCAGAATACATTTTTCAGTACAAGTATCAGTCTCATTATGATAATGTTACTGTTTATCTTGTACTCGTTTAGCCATCTCTTCCTGTCTCAGAATTTCTCTCTCTCTTTCTCAATTTCCTCTGTCATCTCCATGTTCTTTCTGGGCATATAGTGTCAAGTTTGTGCTGTTACAGTACAGTGACACAGTAATAAAGGGAGCATTCCCATGCATACACAGAAATGGAGAGGGGGGGGGGGCAAACTTGATTCTATGCACATTATGCAGTCAGGTTACATGCAAAGCATCTGCTTCTAGTCATGCTCAGGTTGTTTCGTAAAAACAGACAGCTGCATCAGCCATATCAATGACTGACTTCTTCCATTACTGATGAGAAAGATAATACACTGGGGAAGTTATCTCATTTTGACAAGACCTGAAAGCAACACTTGCAACAGAGCTATAGTTGCCTTTATTGTGACTCATGCTGTTTCAAAGTGACAACAACTCATACAAAATGATCTGGTACATAACTGGTACAATATATGTGGTTATTTTTAAGAGTGGAGGTGTTTCAATTCATCAGTAATATACGATTCAATAGAATACATATTGGTAGAAAAAGCTGTAGCATCAACAGAGAAATGACTGGGTGGGGGCAGGGGGATGCTATACTACGAATGTGTTCAAGGAGTTAAACAATGCTCACTGTTTGCTAACACATTAGGCCTATATGGTGGCAGCATAGTAGAATGCATTTTCTCTATGTTTGAGCCTAATTGTGGGGGAACAGGGTCAGTTGATCTCCTTTAAGTGTGCCCATGAGCATCACTGACTCATCTAGAGGAGTTCATATTGACAGGTAGACAGGTTTAGCCCAAGGAGTGTTTTTTGTGCAAAACTAATGCTTGGAATGGATTCAGAATCATGAAAAAACCCTAGTTTCATATATCACATGCTACTTAAAGAATTATGAAATGTTGACTTTTTGGCCTTATATAGGATGTTATGGGTATGGTCACATATTATGCTAATAACTCAATTTCCCACAGGAGTTGAATTTCAAACTTTTAGTACATGTTATTAAACACATTTAGAAACACATTGGTGAAGAAATCTCTTGGTAACGATTTAGTTCCCAGATTTTCATAGATTTCTCTTACTATATAGGCCCTATCTGGGCAATGCTGCTCTGAGCAGACTCATTTTTCATGTGACCAAGATGTGTCTCACGGTGTATTAAATATATACAACATTTAGCCTAGGCTATGAATTAATGGAGAGATGTTATGGTTGTTTGATTTGGTTATGACATTAGTGTTCTACAGAAACATTAAAAGAAAATCTACTTTTAAGGCGTCAACTGTGGAGCTCGGGTCGAGATGTAACAAGAATGACAAGTGTATGATTTGTCTATGTCTTCTATTCATTTGACCTGTCCTGGATGGTACCTATATACTCTAAGGATGGTACACGCTGTTCCATTCCTTTACCTGTATAGCGCGGTGGTGGGAGTTGGTCCGTTGTCTGTTCGCTAACACATGATTGGTTACTTGTCATGCCGCCCCAAATCTAGATCCCATGTTTCGGGGGGGATGGTCACGCAATGATTGGCTTGTTGGTTGCAAGAACATGCATGGCATGCTAATATTTTGTATGTGTCCAGTAGAGGCCTATATGTCTATGGGCCTACTATGCACCCTACTCTACATAGTTACTCAGTAACTATGTAGAGTAGACGTCGTGATTTGCATGTGTCATTTTACAACAAACCATTCTCTCAGTCTCTTTACTGACCTTGTTATGTTTCTGAGTCTCTGTTTCTGTCAGCCACATGATACATAATGAATGAAGTGAATGAGGCGTTCTGAATGAACCGGAGCCTGGAGCCATGGAGCTATAAGACCGGAGCACACGGTGCCGCGCGCCGAAAATAGCCGATTCTCTTCGAGGAGAAGTATTCACGAGTACGAGCCAGGCACTTGGCAACCAACCAGCCAATCAAAGCGCGTCAGAACACCCCTCGGGCTATGGGATATGGACGTTGCCGATACCGCCCCCCCTGCCAGCTACTTCCGTCTCTGTGTCAACAACATCAGAGGTTCATAACCATCTCATCTTCTCTTCTTGACCTGTCAGCACATTATTATTGCACATCACACAGCTACCACGGTAAGGACGTTGTGCTCTTCTACAGATGATGGGGGTATTTATTTAACTGAGCCCGTTGATCGTGTTTTGCAAGGTCGTTAAAACGTGCTTTTTGAAGAACCTAGGGGCTGTAGTTCCACTATAGCTTTGTTAGCATCCCTTTTTTGTAGCCCGCCTGCTAACGTTCGAGCTGTCAAAAAGATCCCATCAGAGAGATCCTCATCTTGACAATGAAAGCTTTGGCATCTATAAAGGAGACAAGCTGTGTGATGGATGGTATGATATCACAAAGCGCCTCGGAGTGAGATTCGATCTGTGTTTTTGCCCTCTCACCGAAAGCACACTGCCAATGTCAAGGCGTGCGTGATATATACAGTATATCGATTAGTCCAGAAGCTAGATGGTTCTATGCTGCTAACGTTAGTGAGCGCCAAATGCACAGAAAGAGATGTATGGTGGTGGCATCAGCAAAACGATGTAGAGGTAGTAGTTATATCTACTACTATATAGGAATTATAGGATCTGTTAATCGAGATCTAGCTTTGTCAGTTATGTGATCCAGTCTGATTCATATGCTGTTCGTTTCCCTGCATTGTACGTGTCGCGATATAAGAATGTCTTTATTAGTATTAATTCCAAGACATACAGTGTTAAAGAGCCTTGTCACAGAGACAGACGGGTGACGTGTGTGTGTGTGTGTGTGTGTGTGTGTGTGTGTGTGTGTGTTACTGTGTATGTGTGTATGTGTGTGCGTGTGCGTGCGCGCGCGCGTGAGGAGATGTGAGGGCGTTGCTGCAATGGAGGAACTGTGCACAATATCTCTAGCATTCCCATCACACAAAGTTTGTAAAAGGGGCTATTATCAGAATATCAGTACTCCTGCGGTTACCGCATTACCGTGGTACTCTACGTAACCACCGAAAAGCGATGACAGTTTCACCGCTTGTTTTTTTGTGAACATGCCATCCAAGACAAGAACTGTGGATGATGGACCCATTAAGTTAAGGCAAATGAAGGACAAGTATTTGAAGTATGGGTGTGCATTGTGATATGTGACTAGATATTGTCTGGGCTTTTGGGTATCATAATGCCTACCGTTATAATTCCATTATCATATATACATTTATATTACATTACTGCTAAATTATCAAAAATCAAAGAAGCACTAATTAATATCAATGTCTTGTGTAAAAAAAGAAAGTTGTCCACATCATCCAGTCCCCTATAAGATGTAATGTAATAATCATTTCATTGTCAGGTGTCCAGTTGTTAAATATATAGATAATACCATTTAATGGTGATTACCATGATGGTTTGAATGGCTTTCCCTGAGGTGGAAAAAAAGCAATACTGCAGTCTGCAGCAGCTCTACTTTTAACAGTAGTACTGATGCTCAGTCTATTGTGGCGCTATCAGCTTCTATCTTCATCATGGTTCAGGCTTACAAAGATAAGAGCAGGGAATGTTCCCATGCCTGTTTGTCCCCTTAATGTCTCTACAACAACAGACTACTGAAAAAGATACAATACGTTTCTCTGTCTTAAAGGTTATTAGCAGGACATTGGCACCATGAAACAGAAAGATGTTCTCTAGGAAAAATGCATCGATCGTAGGGTGCCTTGGTGGGTGAACCAATTAATGTGCTGCTATCTCTTAAGTTCCAGTCTGGCTCAAGAGCTTGTCTTGCATGTTGTATTTATTTCCTCTCCAGAACAGAATTACCTGTTTAACACTTGGGAACACGCTATGGGAATAAGGTTACAGAGGAGCAGATAATTGCCTTCGTATCATTTGGCCACTTTGAAAATGTCATTGACATTTAGCTATTGTGCCCAAACTAAATAACAAGACTGTTCATCATTTAATTATTTATCGAGGCTACATCTCATTATTTGAGATGCACGGCATGAAACCCATACTCTGAACACCGCAACGTGAAGCCGTATTGGCGGCATAGTCTGAACGCCACAATGTGAAGCTGTGAGCTGAGGCACATGAACTGATTATAGCTGTTCATAAACGAGAGCTTGCTGTAGCAGGCAATTACGACTGGGTCATTCTTGTTTGTTAAACGTGCAGACCCATAAGTCTGACATAGTGTTAGTAATCGGTCGGACTAACGGGAGGTCGGAACAATGACATGTTAGTTGTTACCATTAAACGTTGGCCGTGATAAACTTATACCCCAAGGCATCGAGATACAATTCAGTATTCAGTGTCCAAAACTGTCCATGTGTCGGTTATGGTGAGCGTCATCCACATAAATAAGTGACTTAGTGGCAGTGGCTTAGGGGAGTGGCCGCTTGGGAACTGGAAGGTTCTCAGTTCAAGCCCAGTCTCTAAAGGCGCTATATAAATGCACCATTTACATTAAAATGTATAACTGGGGTGCACGTGCATACTTAGTTTAGACTAGTCATTGGTTAGACATGGGTTAGGTTTAGGTGTGCTGCCATGTGGGAGGTTAGGGTGAGGGTTTGAGATAGGTTGTAGTTGTAGGACTAATGACTGGTCTAACCAATGACTAGTCTAAACTAAGTACTGCACCCGTATAACTCCATATGAAGTTCTATTCCTTCACAACGGATGAAACTGTTCCCTTTTGAAATATTAGCTAATAATACTTACTCCCCTGGTGTCTTAATTAATTGCCTCCTAGTTAGTTTCTACGGCAACATGCTCCACTATAGTAATAGTAACAACTCACAGCACGGTGTGTGTGTGTGTGTGTGTGTGTGTGTGTGTGTGTGTGTGTGTGTGTGTGTGTGTGTGTGTGTGTGTGTGTGTGTGTGTGTGTGCACTGTGTGGGGGGGTTGTTGGCTGTACTTTTGACTCGAGTTTAGAGGAAGCCTTCCTTACTAAACAAGTAAATTGTGAGGTTGTCCAAGTGCAAAAGCTGCATGCAACATAGTCAACCTCCTGCATTATAGGCAGTCGCTGTATTTGGAGGAGAAGGTGATTCCTATATCGATAATTTTCCCAGTGTTGGCAGATGGAAGTGTATGACTTAGGGCCGATTCATACTCTTATTTTACCGCTGTAGTGCCGCCGCCCCCCTCAAATGACGTCACATTGTAGGCTCTACAGAGCCGAACCGACTTTTATTCGGCTCTAAAATAGGAGTATGAATCGCGCCTTATGTTCACTCCCGCTGAATGTTTCCATGTGTTTTCTGTTGTTTACATTCTGTAAACCTGTTTGGAGTCGTGCACTGATGCACATTTAAGAGGTATGTATGGCATCGGAAGCAACTGAAAAATATCTTGGCACTTAGTTGTAATGTTTGCGAGTATTGTCAAGAAATTGGCAGGATTTGAGTTTTAAACAAAAGACACCAGCATTACATTTAAAGGTGATGCTTCTTGATTTAATATATCAAATTATTTCAATTATTTTTTGCGATCAAATAAGTCATGCATCAAGATCATGCCATGAACATTGTCTTGTCCTTCAATATTATTAAATTATAAACTGTTTTTGACTTTTCTTTTATTGGGTGAACACATTTACAGAGGCCCATTAGCTTACCATATTTTACCAGTCTTCTTGCTTTGAATTGATAAATTACATTCACAAGACAAATGTTTAGTTGCAGCCCTAACTTAACTTGTTCATTTCCAATAGAAGAATGTTAACTTTCATAATTATATTTCTCTTACTTTTAAATCTGTCTGGGATAAAGTTGCGATTTCAGACTTGAAAGATTGATGATCATGACAATCCTTGAGTATCATAGAACATAAAGGTTTGGGTAAGAAGTTCTAACTCTTGACCCAGTAACACAACACAACATAATACTGTGACTGTGTATGACTGTGTTGTAATGTATTTAGTGATTACTTTCAAAGCTGATGTCCTCAGCCAAGGCTATCTGTGGCTGCTTCTGACATAAATCTAAGACATTGCATCTCTCTCTCTCTCCACCTGTCTGTCTCACTCCTGCTATTTCTTTAATTTCTTTTTCACAAAGAATTCTCAAAGACGTCCCGAAATGTCTTGGGCACCACAGGGGGTGATTAAGAGACGTCCTGGGCACACAATGTGTTTTTAAAGGGTTACCTGAAAGGGACCACTGTCAGTATTCAGGTCTCAGTATAAAAATTTCAATTTCTAAGGTTACCATTTTAATGTGCCTACTACGATCCACTGTGATTGTGCTGCTGGTCTTTGTCCATTCTGACAACAAGCCACTAAGCTGGCCTGGCTGCATTCTATTCAAATGAAAGAGGAGCCTGATCCTCTGATACTGTCAAAGGCCAACTACACGTGTGTGTGTGTGTGTGTGTGTGTGTGTAGAATGTCTTATGGAGCATCAGAGGTGTGTCTACTGTATGCAGGTATGTGTGTGCTTGTGTATAAGGCGAGGGAACAGGGTGTGTGTGCGCGCACATGCTGTGGTGACTCAGTATTATGTCCTTCATTGCATGGTAACAGCTCTCTTTCCCTTGTGTGTCACTTTGTCACTAGCCTCAGTCCCAGGCTTACTTGCTCTGTCACTGGGTTTATTGCTAACTCTCAGAGGATGATAAGCTAGTAGCTCACTCTGTACACTGGACTATGCATGGAACAACTGAATGGATAGGCTTGACTAACATGATCAGACTGATGGGTGAGCTAATCTTTAGAAAGTATATTTTTTTATCAAGGTATGATTATGATATATTATAGGGATAAGTAGCAATAAATATAACATAAATGGGAAAGACTGTCACTTTTTCATTCGCATTGTCGTTACTAGGTAAAGCTATAAACCAGCTCTGAAACAAGCTGATCATTGGTGCTATATGAACAGCTGTGCATGTCCTGCTATCAAGCTACTGTATACTAGTTATCTGGATTGAGGGCACAGTCACACTGCACATTCTTTCTACCTATGAGGGTGGATTCTGCCAAAGCATTTCAATTGGAATGCTTTTTGCAGAAATCTGCGAATGGCAGCAAACTGCTCAAGTCCCATTGAGATGCACGGAATCCGTCCTCATAGGTTGAATAAAAGTGCGGTGTGACCGTGGCGTGCCCTGACGAGCAGGTAATGCAAAAAAGCTAACAAAGTCGTCTTATATATTTTGCAAATATCCTGTCTGGCTAATAATATCAATGGTCATTAGTTGGTACTACTGTCGAAACAAACTGGTAGGCTGTGCTAAGATGCTGTGAAATATGTGTAATGTTTCGAGGAACTGATACCACATGAGGCCAATAAGGTTAGATTCTTTAGTAAGCTACTGTACTACTACTTGGTACTTACTTACACTTACTCCAGTCAACAGCAGTGCTGACTGGGGCAATGGAAATGAGTAAGCTTGACTAATTCATTATACTATGTATACTATGGAATGACTGCTGTCACAGGCTCACAGCAGAAAATGCTCTTGACAATGACAAAGAAAGGATTGATTTAACTACTAAGTTCAACCACATAATTTCTGTCCTGACCATACACTGTGCAACTTCCATTGAAATGAATAGCGTGGGGCGGGGCTATCGCTCCTCAATCCGTTCTCTAGTTATATTATAGCTCTACAAATGTCTTTTATAGCATAACCAAAGCTAAGAAATACAATCAGTGTTTTTAATGTCGATAGTGCTTCTACGTTACGTTGTCTGATTTGTAGTAAAGATGTAACATTTATTTTTACTTAATGTTTCCAACTTTTGCTTTCATTTGTTCTCCTTTTTGAAAGCTTCCCCAGAAAACACTGATTGAATCAGCTGCCTTCAATCATCATTTTAAGCTTCACATTCAAACATAAATGCTGTATTAAAATAAATTATAGGCTACAGATATTGGGATTATTTTGCCAATACCTGTTATACTGAGTGATTATTCACTTTTAGTAGTAACAATCGGTCAATAGTACTTAATGAACAATATATTTAATTGTGTATCTACAAGATTGTCAGATGGACTATTTTTGATGTAGACGGAAAACAGAGGTCCAAGTATCAAGTCGTAACTCGGGTCCGTTTCATTAAGACTAGAGGGTTTAAGTGGTTAAAACATCTGTTGAATCTTGAATGTCCTTCACAAAGTAAAAGTTCAGTGATTCAGGCAAAAGTGATGGCCATTCATTTTTGGAAATCAAATTATCATGTTGTCTGGTGGGTTCTCTTGGATGGATTCAATTACAATCTATCACCACATAACCAAATGCTGGGTTGTGTAAAATTGCTTTTCAGTACAGCATGATGGAAGAGGACTTCATCACCTCATATATGGTGGAAAGGTCAATGTGGATAACTGGTTATGGAATCGATATCATTTGTGAATGAGGACACCGACTGGAGTTTGTAGTCGGTAAATGGCTTGCCTTACACCAAGCAAACATACTGTGCTCTCCGTAACTTTTGGACTCATGCAATTTTACTCCTGCAAGGCATGCATATTATGTGACTTGATGGTGATGGTGTGTGGAGTGTGTACATGCCATGCATGGTGCCATGTCTGTCATAGTTACGTAACAGCCCACGGGCGTCTGGGAGAGAGTTAGCAACATGATCTGAGAACCTCCCGCAGGCTGCAGCCAATGAGAGAGCTTTGTGTTTGTGTGTGAGAGAAAAAAGGACTGAGAGGGAGGGAAATAAAGAATAAATTAGACATTTTGTCTAATTAATGTGGCTGTGTGTGTGACTGACTGTGTGTGTTGCAGAGTTTAACTCTTTTAACAATGGACACCGGTAAAGTTTAAAAAAAACTAAATAAGGTTTTGCTGTGGTGTTTGGTGAGAGCAAGGTCTCACTTGCTTAGATATGGCTGATTGGGTCATTGGGGTAAACTCGTGATCTAGTGAACCAGTAAAAATACAGATTTTTTATTTTTACTTTGGATTGATGCTTTGTAGTGCAAGGATGTCGGCACTGCCAAATTGCCATGGATAGTTAGGTGGATGTTGAGCCAACCTAACACTGGTGGTAGTTGACATGTTTTAATTTTATCCAAAGTTGACTAATATGAGTATAGATTGTCTTAATGATTACTTGATTAGTCAACTAGTTGGTCTCAAGGACATCCTGATTCTTCTGTATTGGGCAATGTCCACCAGATGCTGTTCTGATCTGATACAAATAATCTGTGTACAAGAACATAGCCTACTGTATATTAAAACAACATACTGACCTTCCCGCTATTGTGTATCCCTGTAGTGTAAAGTAATGCATGCACCTTGCAAAGTCCTGGGAGGTGTATGCAACTAGTGGCATGTTTTAACCTTTTCCCTGCTAAAAAAACTTAGTCTGCGATATTTGTCGGGAAGCGACGCTGCCAAAATACGTACAGTATCTGTGTTTATTCAGTTGTATACATGTGTTTGATTCGATCTAGTGGAAAGCTTAGACCCTGGGCTGCGCCATCTTGATTACGGTAATGCGTGTGTGTGTGTGTGTGTGTGTGTGTGTGTGTGTGTGCACGCACGCTTTCAGTAGCTTTAAGGGCCTTGCAAACGTGAAGTGAGGAATGCAGGTGTTGTTGCCTGGATCAACACAGGTCTCCTCCAGGTCTGTTGAAGAGGGGCGCAACAACGCAAACGTAAAAAAAAGCTAAACAGAATCCAGGTCTGGTGAGTCGCGGGCACCTGCAAAAACGGAGGTCTCATTGAAAATGAACTATAGCGTTTTATCGCTCCCCGTTTGCAAGGCCTTTTAGTCTCCAAAACCCCCTCCCAGGTGGCATTTCTGGTCGCCCACTGCTTCTCATGCTCCAGGCAAACAATAACATCCCGTCGAGACAACACATACACCATTATTAAGCTCAATAAGCTGACACAACATCCGGTCGCTGTGTTTTGGATTTTCAAAATAAGGGTTGAATGGTGCGATATCCTGGCATGTTAATTAATCCTTGCGGCGAAACGGTTAATAGCCTATACACCTTAAGGATTTGTGATGCTGCTTACAATGTGAGCTCCCAGGATGAGAATGAAGAAACAATAACTTAATGCTACGTAGATCAATATATTCTCATGTTCCTGTAATCCTAGAATAATGATATGAGAGATGTGCAGATTATCTACTGAAAGAATATGAATGCCCAATGTTATTGCCCAAGGTATTTGTCACTAATACGTAATGTTGCTGTGGCTGGCAGAGGCTGAGTGTGGCACCATAACGGGGCAGATTCACACTGTGTTCACCTACCGTACAATGACCTAAAATAGGAATGCCAGGTTGAAAGTGGCTGCCATTACTGGTGTCACCAAAAAGTCAATTTATTGACTGCAAATGTGAACTTGATCATAGTTTATATGATTAAATGGATACAATTCAGACAGGTTTCAGAATCAATACTTGTTAGTAAGTCTAGGTTATTTGAATTGTTAAAAATAAAAGATTTGTTTTGTTTGAGATGCGCTTACTAGGTCTGTTAACTATTATTATACTAGGAATGAAAAATGCATGTGTGTGTGATTGCATTCATTAATGGAAGAGACAAATTTCACATACTCTATGTGCAAATAAATCTACTAGAGAGACTAGAGTTTCTCATGTGTGCGTTCTGTAGGCAGGAGAGACATTTAAAGAAATGCTACTGGTCTGCATCAGTGCTATTAATGTTGTAAACTTTGACCTAAATGATTGAGAAGTTATTTGTGTCATCATAATGAAGTATAATACATGTGCTAGCTTCTTCTGCATTATGAAGCCAGGCATATTGTATTGGTGAAATAGTCATATTTGTACTTGTCCCCGCCACTGTCCGTGAACTGAGTAGAAGGTATCTGACATACATTCATAAACTACAGTATGTGTTTGGAGAATCTTGTCAATTACAGATTAATCTTTTTCATAGATGTGGCTTAGCACTTAGCAGAAGATATTAATTTTGACTGCTGAATACCTAAACGTTTCTTTTTTCCTCTTATCAATTGTGGACATGGAGTACGAAGTCCAGCAGTCTGCCTGAGGCGTTACCTGTTACTGTGAATGGCCCAACCAACAGTATACAAAGAGGGTGAACAGGGACGTTCTTGTTCTCCCCATTTGTATACAGCAGTCTAGGTGCAAGGTTGGAGGAGGCAACATCCATTTAGCTCTTGGTTAGCTACTGTACATTATGTTGCCCTAGATCTTGGGCTATAAACGACACTATAGCTTTTGTTTTTTAAAAGCCATATGAGATTGGATTTACACTACAGGTAAGGAGAACCAACATCTGATGATGCTGATCATAGTGACAATTGTGAGCAGGACTTTGTTGCGCCTCTCTGCCCGCTGCTAAGCCTCGTTGATGAAATCCTAACTGATTTATTGACTACGGCCATCGTGAAATGCAAAATTCAACTAGTGAACATGTTCTGCTTCTAAATGCTACACGAGGAAGCAGTAGCAGCCTAGCAGGGCATTTGGTTCCTCACAGAAGTCATAGTGGCCTTGGGTTGTATATTCTTTGTTAATAAAATTGGAAATTGATTGCAGAAAATGTGCTAGTAGTACATAGTAATTCTTTGGGGATTTTAAAGGCTGTATAAAACTGTACAGCTAAGGAAATAAATGTAATGATGCTGACTGCAGGAAGTGCTAGCCTTGCAGTCTGTCAGTCTCTGTTCCCCATGCCTACGTAGGCTAGGCTTCGGTGAGAAGGCTTGAGCAGTATTCTAGTCTAAGGTTATTTTATTTTTTTATCTTATTTAATTTTTATATTAGGCTACTTTTTATGGCTTTATCTGTGTTACTGTAAGTAGACGTTTGTCTATCTTGTTGTTAAAGATGTTGTAAGCATGGGAAGTCTGATATCAATAACTTCTACAGAAAAGGGAATTAGAATTTCAAAGGAAAGTGCAGGCCTACAGCGGATTGACTGATTGAGTCACCATTATTCGGAAATGTGCCCATATAATCATGCAATCACGTGTCTGTATGAGAGTTTATGGAAGGTTAAGAGAACAGAATAAGGGCAACCATGGGAAGGGAATAGATAAGTGTTTCTCAATCTTTTTTGATCTCAGGACCACTAGCATGTCAGTTAAATAATGACTGTTAAGGGCTTGATTTAATTCACATCAAATTACCTTGGCTGGTAACCCAGTCTGGCAGTGTGGAGTTCGACCCATTTCATGTCAGACTACTTTCTATCCCTCCATAAAAAATATAAAATTAAGCCGAAAGCCAAAAAAAAAGGAAACAAAAATTATCAAATTCAATTAAGCCCTTAACAGTCAATAATTAAATTTCAAGCTTTCCCCCCCACACCACGCCCATATACCCCCACCCCACGGTGATCCCCAGGTTGATTCTTAGTCAGGGTGGTGGTTCTTGGTTCATAATCAGTTGAAAATCCATGATCTAACACACACACACACACACACACACACACACACACACCACAACAGATGTCCCCGTGCCAGTGGTAGTGGATAATCGATTAGATATATTACAAATGTTAGAATCGCCATATTGGATATTATCAAATATCAGATTGAGCCCAAGCCTATTCCTATATAGGCTACGCTACAGTATGCTATAATGTTGATTGATTTCAGTCATTTGGATTCCATAGAAGCCAAGAAACAAAAATAGCAGATCTACAAGTTTAGAAGCATCTTCCAGAAACATGAATGGTTTCAGAAATGTCATGATTTCTTCAGCTGGTCGGCCTAAAACATCATCATGACGTTTTCAGTCTTGAGATTTTATTTTTGCTTTATTGCATGCGTATAGCAGACAGTGAGTTTATTTATTATTTATTATAATATTTTGTCATCTAGATATAATGTACTTTCTCAATTTGATTTCTCAGGTTTGCATTGTAGTGATAAGTAAACTATTTTTGTTGTCATTGATGTTTTACGTGTGGCTGTAGCTGGGGTGAAAGCCCAAGACAAATGTCCCTTGTAGACAATAAAGTTTACCTTGACCTTGAAACAAAAATCCTCAGTGTAAATGTATCCATTTGAGAGACGAAAGTAATTGATCCTTCCAGATATATATTTTTTTCATTCATCTTTTTATATATTATATATCTTTTATAATATTTACCCAGGGGAGGTTAGCTGAGAACTGAGTCTTTTTCAGGGAACGCCCTGCTTCACATTAAGAGACGCACACACCTGGGAGCTGCCCAGTACAACCACAGTCTTCTACTATTGGCCACTGAGTAACTCCACTGGAGCAGTTGGTGGTTCAATGCCTTGCTCAAGGGCGCTTCAGTGGTGGCCATTCACTTCCCCACCCAGAGTCTTTCTGCTGGTTCGGGGAATCAAACCATGCAGTAACCCAACCTTTTCGTTACCAACCTGCTCCTCTAACCTTTAGATTACATTTTGTACTACACTATTACTGTTTAATCTTGGGATGAGGAAGTTATATAATATATCTCATCCTGCATGTCTGCTGCTGTGTTGATTGGCAGACGTAGCGGATGCCAGTTTCCTTGTGGGTTTGTTTGTCTTTGTATTTTCAGTTGCAGAATGTGTATCAGCTCAGTTCCCTTGTAGGCCTGCCCTAGTAGTGAGCGAGATATATTAGTAACTATTTAATTTGTTTACAAAATGATGTGCCAATCAAGATCATATTCACTGCTAACTCAGTGACACTACTAGTGTAGAGGGTAAATATTCAGTCACGTAGCCTATGTTTGCACCATCAGTTCCATGAGTATCAAGGTAATGCCATCATATTGTCCTTGTCTGTTTTGGATTGTAGTGATGAGAAGCCAGTGCTTATGGGTAAATATCTTGTCATGCGTCATGCGGATGCATTCCGTGTCAACTTAATTTCCTCAAGTCTTGCAGAGCCCATGCAAGTTAGAGCAGTCTGAGTGGTCATGCTTCTGAAGAACATTAACGACAACCCATCGTCAAAAAATAAATGAAAAACAGCACCCTCTTTTCCTCTGAAATTGATGGCGTCAACAGTCTGTCTCGAGAGTGAAGTTAGTGTTGAGTCTGACTTTTAGGTGCCCACACACATTCCGTTTAACGGCCAAGCTACACCGGGCATGTGTGACGTTTGACGTAAGTGCACAAAGTATGCGTGCAAATTCTGCATCGGCTACACCAGATCTGTGGCGCGCGGCAGATTTGTGCGGAACCTTCCGGGAGGATATATAGATACGCGCGCATGGGGGCATACGCACCGTACGCACGTAAAAAAATTAGAACCGATCCTATTTTAGAGCACGCGTAGGATGGCCCACGGTATCCGTGCGTCTGGTGTATAGCTGGTATCATTGACATATATTGGTCCTATCCAAACGCACTGTACGCGCGCAGTAAACGCATACGCACGCGTGCAAAATTGCCTGGTGTAGCTTGGCCGTCAGTCAGTTTCCCCAACTGACTACATGTAGTATGTAGTCTATGTACATGTTGACTGTTCTCATTCTGAATGTAAAGGGCAGTAATTGTGCACAGTTAATTGAAGTAGATTGAATTGGTTATAAAAAAAAAAGGAAATGATTACAATTGGATTTTCTTTTATCATTTTGAAATTTGAGAATGTATTATGTTAGAAGGAGAAAGCATGTTTTGGAATTGGATTTGACAATGATAAAGTATAATTTGAGTTTTAGTGTGAGAATCTGAGATTTGAGATCTGAGATTCAGAATGTAGCCTATAAGTTGTAATTAGAAAATAATAAACACTAAAGAACATCAATGCCCTAGTACAGCATTGTCCTACTTATGCAACAATTGCCCCAGAAGGCTCTGTTTTCACTCAGTGGACCATGATAGACTTTCGCTCAGCCAGTCTCGTCACATTTTCAGTTGTTCAGGGTACATTGGCTATGAATGGCTAACAGTACACAAAACTGCGTCTGCATCTCAAAAACAGAACATTTTATTTCAATGCCCATCAACACGTGTTGAAGTTCTTCCATCTATTTATTGTTTATGTCCTGCATTTTTACTGTAGACATTAATTTCAATAATTGTATTGAAATAAAAGACCTTTAATTAGCCCTAGTCTACACCAAATCCCTTCACCGAAAATAGCACATCTACAAGATCACAATGTGTTTTAACACGCTGTGTTGTGAGCTTGAAGAGCTGCTATTTTCAGCTGCCAAATATCTGCCTATTATGACATACCCAGAATATGAATGCTAGGGCTCATGTGGTTAAACACATTAGACGTGTGGACCACGGCTCCACCTCATGTCAAAGTGTCCTTGAGCGAGACACTGAACCCTTAACTGCCCCCTTTTCTCCCCAATGTAGTCGCTATGCCAATTAATTCCTCCCCGCACACAATTCAGTGTGTTGTATCCTACTGGCTCTCCCGCCCAACACTTTCCACTGACAGGTCCCCCGCCCCAGACTGAAAGTGCTGTTGCAAATATCACCCTCCCACCTGGCTTACCCGAACACGGGCCAATTGTGTTAGTACAGACTCGACCAAGCCAGATGCATTGTGGTGGTTTATAACTCTACTATGCGGTGGTGGGCAGATAATTTACCACTGTGCCACCTGAGGCTGAGCGCACCCTTAACGGCTCCTGGCGAGCAGTCTTGTGCGTTGCATTGATTTCTCAGCCGTTGGTGTCTGACTGTGTGTGCGAATGGGTGGATGTAATACACATTTTAACGCGCTTTGGATAAAGGCGCAATTAAATGCACCATGTAGCATTTCAAAGCACAAGTATGCAGACTTTGCTGTGGATGAATTGATACAGCATTCATGTTTGCTTTGTGCACGTTTAGCGATCATGTGTTTCTGCTTTGCTTTGCTTTTACTATCTCATTACAAAGAACTCCTTATAGCTGTAGGCGGAGTGAGGAACAGCATTTTGTTATGTATTAATTAATTAACTGCCTCTTCAATTTACCAACACATTGAATTTCCCAGACTTGGTCAAAATAAAGATACACCACCATGTATCTATATATTTAACTACCTGATCAGCCCGTTACTAAACATTTGTCTTTCATATGTTTCTACAGGTGTCCTATTTGCTTAAGGAAGACCAAGTCAGAACAAAGTCAACCCTGGAGAGACTGTCCTTTCTTTCACCAAGCAGTCCTTTTGCCCCGACTGACCTTCCAGCCTGGTTGGATCGACACTCGAATCAGATCTGGAGTTTGGAACAAAGTTCATATAGTCCTAAGTTCCAACAACGATACATTTAAATTGTTGGGAACATTCCACTGGCGATACATTTGCACTCCAGAGGGACATTGATTGATTGTCTCTCTGGGACCCCCACCCCAGCTCCCACCCCACCGCCACCAGAAGGAACATGTTCTAGAAGCTGTAGATCTACGTTGTAACAAGCGGTTGAGTTTTGACTCTGAAAGATGAACAATGAGGATGAATTTTACGACGCCGTCACAGGTGGGTGGTTTGTTTGAATCTCCATGCATTCTGGGAAAATAATCCCAGATGCCAGCATTTTGGTAAATCTGTTTACATAATACATTGAGGCCTATGGACACAGAGTTTGTAAATCTGTTTACATAATACATTGAGGCCGATGGAGACAGAGTTTTCATTCATTTCCCGGTTTTATCGGTCTCCTAGCAACCCAGATCCATTCATACGTGGCAATTAAACACTTTGTTGGAACCCGGATGAATGGCTGACTGTATGAACTGTGCTCAGAACAGTTGGTACAGTACAACAACAAACTGTAAAATGCAGACGGTTCAAGAATCAAATCAATCTTCATTTTGACAAGAAAACCAAGTATTGTGCTTTATTTCAAAGCTTGATGGTGATGTATATCATCATCAGCTAATAGAGGTATCAGTCCGACGCAAGTTACAGTAGGACATTGTCATTTAGTGTTGCTGCAACTCTGTCCTAGTCCTCCTGTTTTGATATGTTGATGAGTAATGTTAACTTGTGGAACCTAACCTGTCCCGGTCTGTAGATTACCTAAATAATGCATAAGCCTTATCTTGAGGAGGGAAAGGGTGTGTGTGTGTGTGTGTGTGTGTGTGTGTGTGTGTGTGTGTGTGTGTGTGTGTGTGCTCGCAAACGAGTTGACCACCTGCTGAGTGTGTAACTTGATATGCCTCATTCTGTCATATCAGGTGTCATAATGATCTAATACTATTGTTCACAGACAGTGGACTGAATGTGTGGGAGGTGCACCACTGCACCAGTAACAGGTCTATTATTCAGTAGCAGGCGGTGAACAACCTCAGCTTTAATATAGCACTTGTTGCTTGAGCTGCATTCATATTTCATAACCCATGCAAAGCACCCGCAATAAACCAAACGCATTCATCAGCAATGCTGAATTTAACCCTGGAATGGCTGCCTGTCATACCCATGCGAACGGCATATCTATTATTTACTATGACTCTGCATTTAGGCAATGCTTCATCCCAATCAGAGCCCCTTTGATTTCCATTATAAAATTATATTTTTTATATTTATTTTATATATGTGCACAAGACATTTGGTGTCAGAATCGGCTTCATGCCTAAATTGGTTAACAAATATGACGAAATAGAATTACTCCTACAACCTTGAATACAATACAAACATCTTTTGTATAGCAGTATTTGCAATATGATAAACAGCCCTTCTATTTTCAGCCTGCTGCTGTCAGGGCCTCACCTGCAGCTCTCCTCGGCTCCACCCTGCATGAGTAATAGTTTACACATACAGCTGGGTGTCTGTCTACATACTGTACCACCTGCTCCACCCATTAGCATGTCCTTTTATTACTTTTACTACTTTATTACTTTGCCTGGTGGCTGCATTAATGAACATACTTACATGCTTAAGTTAAAATACATATGCTACATCAATCATAAAGAACAACTTCACCCATATAATAGGTCCTCACTAACGCTGACGATTATATGGTACCTTTTTTTTGTCTCAGTCAGAGGAGGGCTTTCTTTCTAACTAATAATACCACTATATTGATTCAAGTTGTTAAGATAAGTAAGAAAGGTTATTGTTGTGTGGTGATGATTCCGTTATGATGAATGTTTTAAATATCAATCCTTTGCTGCTGGTTGTAATTGCTATTCTCCTTTTGATCTCACTACAGTTACATGTACATTTTCAGCTGTTTTAATGAGACAAAATCAAATATCACAGTTATTTGCTTTCATGTAGAGTTTTAGACGATACTTTAAATAAAGTTCACTAGTCAATTCCACACCTTCAATGTCCATTTGAGTTGTTTTCAGATGAGTAAGAAAGGCTATTGTGGTGATCTCCATGTTCTCTATCGTCTATCCCATCAGCTACTGGCATGCCCTAAATCTAGGGGATGGTTCTGTGTCTAAGCAAGCTGTAAGTCATATTGGCTTCTAAAGGAATCAAAACATTGACACGTGTGTGTGTGTGTGTGTGTGTGCGTGCCCATCTCCAGGCCTGGATTCAGACGAGTCATACGAGGCTGCGTCGGAAGCCAGTTTTAAAGATGCTGTTTTATTTGACAGCAGCCAGAAAAACAATGGCTCAGTACCGCAGGAGAACGGAGTCAAGAAACGCAGGTAACACAGCATTCCACAGAAATATTTGTCTGGCTCAGAGACAATATTTATATTATTTATTTTAGACAGTAAAACACTATTGACAGTGACACAAATATAACTGACATTCATTCATGGAGAGCAACAGGTTATATTTCCTTTGCTTGATGCTCTGTGTAAAGCAACAGGTTATATTTCCTTTGCTTGATGCTCTGTGTAAAGCAACAGGTTATATTTCCTTTGCTTGATGCTCTGTGTAAAGCAACAGGTTATATTTCCTTTGCTTGATGCTCTGTGTAAAGCACATTGAATTGCCGCCTTGTTGAAATGTGCTATAGAAATAAAACTGGCTTGCCTTGCCAAAGATGAGGATGTTCTCAACCACTGTCTTCCAGCTGAGCCCAATCTAATGATCAAAAAGTACATATAACAGTACAAAATAACATTCAAACAATGTACGTAGGCACAAAATGTTCTCATTTGGTAATTATTTCATAAATGCAGCACAGGTGTTGATGGCGAGATTATAGGCTATCCTCGTTTTCATTTGTATATGGTTACGCATACAAAGAACATGGCGTTATCGTTATAAAATTAATACAAAATTAGAAGATATTGGGATTGGAATAACATAGTTTGAATATGTAGCTAATGTACTGTGTGTGTGCGCGCGTAGCGGGCGTTTGTGGGCGTGTGTGTGTGTGTGGGCGTGGGTGCTCACTGCCTAATACGTCAGTAAACTGAGCTTCCTGTTCACATTTTGTGATTTACATTGTTTGAATACCCTCTGATAAAATTAATATCAAATGAGAACATTGTGATTTATATATAAATATATTGTTTGACTATGTAATAAATGTGCTATGTATATAGTAACTATGTTACTTATACTTATGTCAAGACATAACTTACTATATGTACTTCTTGACCATTAGAATCCATTGTATGTTTTGTAATGAAATTGCAGTTGTCCAGCTAGTTTGGTAGTCTTATCTAGTTACAGTATCTCACCTTTTCCCTTCTCTCCTTTTTCACTTGCCATCTTTCATTTCTTCTCTTGCCTTTCTATATGTAGTACTGTATCTGCTCATCTATATAATGTATTTTATGTTCATTTTGTGTTTATTTTCAGGACAACGTTACCTGCCCCCATGTATGCCAGAAACACCATCAGTGTGTGGGGCATCCTGAAGAAATGTATTGGAATGGTAAGAAGACATTACAGCTGACTGCTCTACATGTGGGCCATGACGGCAGAAATGGGAAAATGCATCATGTAGATGACCACATTAACTCTTTGGAGGCTTTTCGTTATAGTTTGCTAACATTTGAAGTGGTGTCAGAATATGCCAGTGTGAAACATTAGTTAACCAGAGAGCCCGAGAGTCCTCACTTAGGTGTCCTACAGTGGTGAATACGGTGCATTCTGCAGTATCTACGTAGGTAGTGTGTCTCCGAATGTTTACAATCATGTGTCTTTGTTTCTTTTGCAAGGATTTGCCAGTAGGGCTTGTCTTCAACTGACGATTATCACAATCGTTTAACAACATTCTGAGGACACTAGAATAGCCAATCTACAGTTTTTAAGAACTTTTTAGAATCCCTGTGGGACCCGGTACAACACATTATATAAAATGGTTAATCTGTTTATTGGTAATACTGTTTATTTTAATGGTAAAATAAGGTAAGTAACACAACTGCGTTAAATGTTCATTATCTGAACCCAACCACTCTTAAAATTACTCAATGTACTCGGCAGTCGAAAACATTTTAACACTTTGTACAATGTGAAGTTGAACTCAGATGTGCTGTGCTGTCTACCGTTCTGTGGTTGTCATAGGAACTGTCCAAGATAACCATGCCCATCGTGTTCAACGAGCCTCTGAGCTTCCTGCAGAGAATCACAGAATACATGGAGCACACGTATCTCATCAACAAGGCCTGCTCACTACCAGACTCCATAGAGCGCATGCAGGTCAGCACACACACACACACACACACACACACACACACACACACACAACCCGTCTGTTCATGTATATTTCAGACATGTTATCTAGAAGCAATAATTCACAACAGCCGTAGTGTTCGGCCCGGCGAGAAACGGAGGTCTGACACAAAATACAAATGAAATGCCAAATTAAAATATTATTTTAATAACAATGGCATTATAAGAGCGATTTCTACAAGAAAGTAGAACCTCCTGAACTGCCTGCAGAAACTAGGCTGTTGCTATGCAACGTTTACAATTCCCCCCCCCCCCCCCCCCCAGTCAATCTCATCTTTCCACAGCTCTGCTCGTTGTCCTTTTCACATGGATTTGATTCTTTCCCAGGGACATACAGTACAGTAACATGCTTCATTCACTGACTCTTTCTAAATGGAGCCTGGGCCCACTATCAGTAGAGACAGACTTGCTCACGGCCAGTTCTGTCCCTTTTTTAGGCGGTAGCTGCTTTTGCTGTGTCAGCTGTGGCGTCTCAGTGGGAGAGAACTGGAAAACCATTCAACCCTCTGCTGGGAGAGACGTACGAACTCACCAGGTATACAAACAGACGTAACACAAGACACCATCTGTGACACGCACGCACACACACACACACACACACACACTGCCTTCATCCCACTGTACTACTGCAATTCCCTTTCATGCGTCATTTGCACATTCGATTCCAGGGAGGACCAGGGTTTCAGGCTGGTCTCAGAGCAGGTCTCTCACCACCCTCCGGTCAGTGCCTTCCATGCAGAGAGCCTGTCGGGGGACTTTGTCTTCCACGGCTCCATCTACCCCAAACTCAAGTTCTGGGGGAAGAGTGTGGAGGCGGAGCCTAAAGGCACCATTACACTAGAGCTCCTCAAGTGAGTACAAGAATGAACGAGATCGTATGAGAGTGGGGCTGGTGGGCGCGTGCGTCATCGGTTTGGCTGATATAGCCGCGGTAGATTTTTTTTGAGGACATTGGTATATCGGCAACTATTTTCAACCGTGCGTCCCATTGCAATGTGACAAGCTGTGAGCTTAACTGGCCATTTTTTTCTGTTTAGAATTGATTTTGCACTTTTTGATGACGTCAAGAAATCACCAGTCAGTAGTCAGTGGGCTAGGATTCTCCTGAATGGGGATCCGTGTCGGAGTTATGCCTGGAGATCATAAGCACAAATATCTCCTCTGGTCAAGCAACAATTCTCTTGTTGAGTGGTAGATGTTTGGTCTCTCATGCTGGAGGCCAGGGTTCATATGTCACGTTAGTCTCGCATAGCCAGACTTTCGGAGAGCTCCACCTATTCCGCCTACTCAAGTGTCTCAGATTGGAGTAGGAGGAGCTGTGAAACATCTGGCTAGGCGATACTAATGCCAGGTGTACCAGCTGTATATCTCTCGGTTTGGACAAGAACATATCTTGCTTATTTAAATGTTATGTTGCTATGTACACACCTGTCCTTTTTAAGCAGGAATGCAAGGACTATCCATAAATAAATACCCTCTCCTGTCCTCTCCTCTCCTTGCCACTCCTCTAATCTCTAGGCACAACGAGGCATATACATGGACCAATCCTTACTGCTGTGTCCACAACATCATCCTGGGTAAACTCTGGATTGAGCAGTATGGTACAGTGGAGATAGTCAACCACAGGTAAACCCTAACCCTGGGTGTGATTTGTAGTTTTTGTGTCGTGCAACCACTCCAAGGAACAGCAATGTCCGTCCTAACCTATGTGACTATGTTTAGAGTACCATTAGGGGCAAACGTGGCGCTGTTGTGCCAGAAACGGAGAGAGAGAGAGAGATATTGTTGCACTGTTGCCTGCTAATTACAGAGAAAGAGACAGAGAGGCAGGGGGAGAGGGGAGTTGCACCACTCGGTTCACACGGGTGTGGTTTTCTATCACAGTCAACTTTCCAAGGCTGACATTTCAAGCACCAAGCTCTTCTTCAGACAAAGAAACCCCTGAGGCACACCTTTAAATACCTACAAGGCTGACGGCGTATCTGGACCAAAGAGTACACTTTGCATACAATGGAATGACAAATGCATATACACAGTCACATACTACACATTAAATAGATCGAACATGTCACCTGCAGTGGAGCGGTGCATAACCGCTCCATTACACAGCAATGTGTGTATTATGTATGCATGTCTGTGTCTGTATGTCTGTCTGAGCACGGACAGCTGCAACACCTAAAGTGGCCAGTAGAGTACAGCACAGAGTAAAGTGGCACAGAGTACACTACAGTACGAGCCCTGGGCCGTTCCTGGTAGCCTGGTTAATAAACCAGACCGAATCAGCCGTTGGAAAAAATAAATTGCCTGCCGGCCGTCCGTGCGATATTAGTCTGGTTTATTAACCAGGCTACGTTCCTGGGGCTCTGCATGTTCCGGGGACCCCCACACAGTAGATCGGAAAACAATTTAGTTATCTTTGGCTAAACATTCAAACCTGTCTGAGTGAGATGCCGTAATCTTAAAGTGAAATCTACTCCACCTAGCTTGAAGGAGCAGGCATAGCAATCTGATCTAGTCAGTGCCCTTTTGTTTCTATAGAGACCACACAGTTTACACGTATATATCTCAACAATAGTAAATGGTAAACCCTGGAACTTGTCTTTCTGTCTTAAGTACAGAGACATAGCAATAACTTGTGTATTAACACCACATTAACATACAGTACAACGAGGACATCACTCAAGACATTCCTCCCTTCTATACCATCTACATCTCTACTTCAACTCGCTGCTGAAGGCACGCTGTTGACATAATCCACCAGTCAACCAAGAAGAACTGTAACTGTGATTCTGCCCTTGGTTTCCAGTGCACACGAACCTGCCCTACATTCCAGTCTCTATTGACTCTTGTGTCTCTTATGTTTATACTGAGACTCCTGGCCACCCTAATGGCATACTACTGTCTTACTTCCCCTGCCTCCGTGGGCAAACAGAAGCACAGGGATTGTTCCTCGTTGCTATTTTAATCAAGGGAAGGTTCAGTGAACTGGCTGCAGCCTCTTGGCTCAACTCCCACCTATGATTCACACTTCCTCAGCGACAGCAGGGAGCTACTGATCAACCACCATATGCTCCTGCTTGACCTTGAATCTGACTCTGTATCCATCTGTTTAACACTGAAAATAATACAGTACAGTAATAAGATTTGTGTGAGCAGGGTGACAGGCTGCAGTTAGTACTGTACCACATAGTTTTGCAAAAAAACACTCATTGGGCAAGAAATGGCCAATGCCATCATCACAAATTGATGATGTCAGCCCATTTGGGCAATTTGTGATGATGGCATTGGCCATTTTAGCCCAATGAGTGTTTTTTTTTGCAAAACTAATGCTTGGAATGGATTCAGCATCATGAAAACCCCCTAGTTTGACATGTCACATGCTACATAAAGCATAATGACATTTTGAATATTTTGCCTTCTATAGGTTGTAATTGGTATGGTCACATATTATGCCAATTATGAAAATTGCTCAACATATGCAAGTTAGCATCCGGCAGTTTCTACATGCTGGGGACCCATACTAAACATAAAACCTTGGTGTACTCAACATGTCTGGGTTCACAATGGGGCTCTATGGGCTGGCTACTAGACTAGGTTTGAATCCTACTCGTGAACTATGGTATGTCACATAATTCACATTGTGTGTGTGTGTGTGTGTGTGTGTGTGTGTGTGTGTGTGTGTGTGTGTGTGTGTGTAAAAAAACAAACGCACACATAAAATATTTTTTCCCCTTTTGCTCCGTCTGATCAGCACTGGAGACAAGTGTGTGTTGAGCTTCAAACCATGTGGGATGTTTGGCAAGGAGCTGCACAGAGTGGAGGGCTACATCCAGGATAAGAGGTAGGACTACAGGCTACAGTACACTGCAGTACACTGCAGTACACAGCAGTACGCAGTCTCTTCCCTAGCTCACTGCCATCATTGGTAATACATTACAGCAGTATGCAGTCTCTTCCCTAGCTCACTGCCATCATTGGTAATACATTACAGCAGTACGCAGTCTCTTCCCTAGCTCACTGCCATCATTGGTAATACATTACAGCTGCTACACGGTCTCTTCCCTAGCTCACTGCTGTCAAACTGCTCCACTACTCTGGTTTCGCAAACCAGGATACATATTCCAGAGAGGCACGGACCTAATCACTGTCATGGGTTCCTAATCTGACCTGTGACCGGGTCACGTGTCGGCTAGCTCCTTTCGTCATATTGCTGTCCAAAAAGCCAGAGTCAGAAAACACCAGAAAACACCCATTTTAGATTTGAGCTAAAAAAGCATTATACTTTGGCTATTCAAAAATAGCAGACATGAGTGGCGTAGTATGCCGTGGGGGCGAAAATACAAAAGCTATTTATAACTAATGCTTATTTTGTCTCTGTCTCGTGTCTGTGAAGTAAAAAGAAGCATTGCGTAATCTATGGGAAGTGGACAGAGTGCATGTGGAGCGTGGACCCTCAGGTTTACGAGACGTACAGAAAGTCTGAGAAGAAAGGAGACAACAGGAAGCACAAACAGGTGAGGCTCTAATAGACGCTGCAGAGCATGCTGACGTCATTTAGTTCCAAGCCAGGTTCAACCCATTCTGACCTGAGATCAGATTCATACGAGGTTTCCACTGGACACACACTGGTCTGATTAACCCATTCTGACCTGAGATCAGATTTAAAAAAATCTCAGTCGTTCTTCGTTTTTTCAAAAATAGCAGACCTACAAGCTCGTAGCGCGCCACTCGGTGGCGCGCTATGAGCTTGTAGATCTGCTATTTTTCAATAGCTAAAGCATAACATGATGCTAACGCCAAAATGGGTTCCCGTTCAGAATGGGTTAAAAACCATCCAAAATTCAAACAATCGTTAATCGGCTCCAGAATGTAACGGTGTAATTTAATTAATAGTATCATGCTGTACGTGTATGGTGTAGATCCGAGTTTCACTGTTTGTTGATTTGTAGAGCTGCATACTATCCATTATTCTCTTGGCGATTATTCTGCCTTCTACTTTTCTATTCTATACTATTCAACTTTTTCTATGAATTGAATAATTGAGCCTTCTTAAAAAAAGATATATATAATTGATTTATTTTCATATACTATATATAGTTTTATAATTTGATGTATAACAGCGGGGGAAAAAATAGCTTCACGGCACGACGTGTTGGAAGCTTGTCGATCAGCTATTTTTGAAAATGTTTTATTTTATTCAGATCAGCACATTTTTAATAAGTCGTTTTTAATTAAATAGATGAGTTAAATGAAGCGTTGCACCCCGGTCCCCTACTGACGTGTGATTCTCTCGTCCTGTGACTTGTTGTTTCTCAGTAGGATGCTGTGTATTAAAGGTAACACGGTTGCTCTAGTCTAGTCTAGATGCTCTCTAAACCCAAGTGCTGTGCTGCAGCGTAGCAGACCTACTTTTGTATATAGAGTAGACACTGTAGTGACGCTAAGTAGTTCAAGAAACTGCATTGTGTTACGTGCATACAGTAGTAAGGCAGAACTTGCAAAGTGTGTGCGTGCGTGTGCGTGCGTGTTGTATGTTGTATACAGCATCTGTGTGCATTTGCTAAACTGTGTGTGTAACCAACATTTACTTAAGTTAAAAGGGGGGGGGGGAGCTGATATATACTAAGCGTGTGTGTGTGTGTGTGTGTGTGTGTGTTCTCAGGAGGAATCGGAGGGGGCAGATAACGATGATGCAGATGACATGCCAGAGGAGGTTCAGGAGACGGTGGCTGTCGTACCAGGGAGTACTCTGCTATGGAGGATAGCATCTAGACCAGCACAATCTGCTTCGGTAGGAACACACACACACACACACACACACATGCCGAACGAGGCACAGATTAACACAGGCAGACATCCACACTGACAAATTGCACGTACGCTAGGCCTGTCACAATAATTACATGACCACCTAATCACTGTAGTCATTTGAGATGGCCACAATTATTTTGAATATTTGTCGTTTCCATGTTGAAAAATGTTCATACAATTTCAAACATAAAAATAAATAAATAGCCTAAATAGAACATCTATAAGCACGCGCGCACACACACACACACACACACAACCTAATCCTCCTGTCTCCTCCTTTATTCAGATGTATAATTTCACCCACTTTGCAATGTCTCTAAATGAGATGGAGCCTGGCATGGAGGCCATCTTGTCCCCCACAGACTGCCGCTTCAGGCCTGACATCAGAGCCATGGAGAACGGCATCATGGGTAATTGAGTTTTTACTCTTTATTGTTTTGTACTTGAGTGATTGCGTTTGAAACCTCTACAGTCTACATTGTACATCTCTATACAATACTATTAATACTATACAATAGGAGAGACAGATCCCCCCCCCACCTCCCCTGTTCTGTCTCCCTCAGCTTCTCCCTCTTGTCTGTCTCTCTACAGAAAGTGAATATTAAGGGAATCAGCCTGTAGGATCTTTTACCTGCCATTATTTCAAATATTGCTTAGAGATTGCTGTGGTATGCACATTGCACAGTGGAAATGCATAACTATGAGCCTAGGGAACAACGAAAAGACAACGCTGCCACCTATTGGTATAACAGTGCATTGAATTACAGTGTTGTTCACCCTGAACCCGAACCTCGCTCCTGGTTTTATATCCATCTAAAAAGAAGGCAAAGTCTGGAAAATAACGAGTGCCTAACGTAGCTCACTGGAAGTGGACATGTTGTCCAGTCTACCAGGAGGTTTCTGTAGCCCTCTAGTTACTATACTTTGTGTTAGACACTTTCTGGGACGAGGCGACACACAAGAAACTGAAATGATGTTGGAAGGTATTATATTGTATGTTTAGAAAGCCCCTGATCTTTGTTGTGTTTGCAGATGAGGCATCTCTGGAGAAAGAAAGACTGGAGGAGAAACAGAGGGGTGCCAGGAAAGACAGAGCTAAGGGCGAGGAGGAGTGGTCCACTAGGTAACTAACACACACACACACACACACACACACACACACACACACACACACTGTGGTGCATACCTTTATTTGATACATTTCTCAACTTTCTGGTCTCAGTTGTGTTGCTATTGTCAGAACATGGCGTTTCAGACTTCTGTGATTATGATCTGCTTCAGTGTCATTTATGATCAACATCGACTCACTGAAGGATTATCTAGAGCACTGTCCTCTAAAGTTGTTTTGTTGACATCAATGTATTGTGTGTCTCTGGGCGTGTTTCTTTATTTGTTGCCGTGTGTGTGTGTGTGTGTGTGTGTGTGTGTGTGTGTGTGTCCAGATGGTTCCAGTCTGGTACCAATCCCTTCACCAGCTCCCAGGATTGGCTCTACACTGGGGGTTACTTCGATAGGAACTACACAGACCAACCTGACATCTACTGACCACCCTGCTAGCGCCCTCCTCTTCCTCACCTGTAAAACTGCAGTTAGCCGGCATCTGAACTGACCTTTTATTGTCAGCCATCTTCCTCTACTCCTCTGCAAAACTGTAATGACTTGCATAACACGAACGAGCGGGAGAAACTAACTTAGCCCTTCTCTGCGTCTTCTCTATTGAATTGAAGTTGGACAAAAACAGACAAATACGACGCATACACAGCTCCCACACACACTCGCGTCTTCCACTTCCCATCTCTCTTCTTCCACACCGTCATCATGGTCGTCGTCGAAGAGCCACAGCAAGCTGCCTGAGATCTACTGACACTACACTAGCCTTCGTCTCCCTTTTCTCCTCCTTCCGTAACGTCTACTGACATTCTACCAGACAGTGGTAGCCCTCATCCCACACAGCAGCCATTGGTCCCACAGCCTGCTAGCCCTGCCTTCATCAGCGTGATTTTCATCGCCTAATGGCCAATGGGAAGTCCCACACAAACATACACCCTTACCTTACATACATGCACAACCCCATACATACTGTTGTCATCTTTCCTCATCTCTTTTTGCATTGCTTAGAAGCACAATAACATTCCATCACCCTCCCCTATACCTCTTAACATTATACTTGCCTGGTTAGACATTCACAAAGGAGTTTGCTCATGTTTGCTTGTTGATCAAGTGAGCCGGGGAGTGTGGACTAGCCATCTTTGGGTGCAGGCTGGGGGCTGCTGGCATCCTTTCCTGGACTAAAACAGTCTACACTGACAGCCCAGCGTTCCTCTGGTTCTGTCACAGTAGAAAAGCGTTGCTTTACTCATGAGGGGTACATGTAAACAGTAAACACAAGAGTACATACAGAAACACGTTTCTGTATACACATACTGTGTCAATGGTTGGCTTGTCCAATCAGAATGTTTCATGTAAATTAATTCAAAATCAAATGTGCTTCTCACAGGAAGACCTTGCCAGCACTTTGAATCACTTACTTCACCTGGTAACGCAGATACTAAGTGGATATGAGTTCAATTATTTGCAAAGCCATTATACCCAAGTGATTTAATAAGGTTGGAACCAGGCAAGAAATGCCCGTCAGGAACAGACAGACATGGATACACTTGACAGTCCGTGATGAAATCAGGGATGTGAATGGTCCTTTGACTGAATGTAGATCACAAGATGCTTTTTGTTTTCCCTTTTGGAGACTATAGATTGGAATTACGCACACAATTTAATCAATTCTGTCATTAGATGGAGAAGTTCACTTCTCTGCATTAGCTTGCCCATTTATCAACAAAAAAAGTCATGTCATTGTAATTTTCCACAAGGTTTATCCATTGAACACTGTCAATACAAGAGAGGGGAAGTCAGAAGATGACTTGACCTGTAAAACAATAGTGTTTATGCCCCATGCTAGGCCGCCACTCACTTTTTGCACCTTCAAAACCTTCTGTCAACCTTATTCTAACATTCACTACTATACATTGCTTGTAACATATGAATAGGTAGTATTTTAATCATCCCAAGACTAATTAATGTATATTTAACAATGCCATTTAGCTTATTCCTATTAAATGTGAATTCACTAAGTCAGGGCTTGTTGCAACTTCTGGGACCCAAAAGACAAATGAAATCTTTTGGGGCCCTGGCATCTTAAAACATACTTTTACGCTTGTCATACATGTAATGGGCCACAAGATGTAGTCTTATGAACCCAAATGGGTCCCAGGCCCTACTTAAAGAAACACTGAACCAAATGGGCTCTTGAGTCTGAGAAAGTGCGCATACAGTAACTGTAGTCCCGGGGTTTCCAGAAGGTGGATTACCGTACATATTTCCTGTTTCTTTCCCCCATTCCTTTGCGGGTTCGGCAGCAAATTTGAATCGGAAACCGCATGTCATGTGGGTTTCTGGATAGAATCTGCCTCCAAGCCAATCAATGAAGCTAGGAAAATTAGCCGGTGTATTCCACCACCTGGAAACCTGAGACGGAGCCTATTGGCTGTTTGTTGCTGTTGCTAACTGAGGATTGTGTAAGTATAGTATATAGTAATAAACACAAAACAGAATGAGTTCTGTTCTAGTGGATTCACTCATGTAGAGTAAGCCTTTCTGTCACACAATACACTTCATGAAGATTTGGTCCTGGATGGACAAGGCTCTTTGTTTTGATAAGGCCTTTATTGATAAAAGAAGGCTAATTGCTATTAATAACAATAATCAACTGAAAGTAATAATGGGTTGTATGCTCGTGTACTGTATAGTCTTGGCATACACTCATGCACTGCAAACCCACTGTGTGAATGTCTGTAGAAATGTGTACAGAACCTTAAAGCCATATTAACTACGTTGATTTTAACTAGATGACGGATGTGTGAGAGGGGAGAGAGTTATGTCACTGTTTTAATGAAAATCAAAACCTAAGAATGTGAATTCCTTCATGATTTGCATTTAACATTGTTACACATCACTATAGCATGACTAAAATGCATTATCCATGTAATGTAACATTCTATGTTAGATCTTTTGCTGTCCAACATTTGAGTGGAATTACGAACTAACTAATTAGGTTTAGATTCATGTTGCCTTTTTCTTACAATATGGACTGATTGTACATATTAACAAAAATATATATAGACCCTTCATAAGAAGAGTTTTGTTCCAAAATGAGATCCACTATAAAGAAAATCAAAATCACACCCGTGTGAAGTGAGGTGCGCTAATATATTAAAGTCTAACTCATGTTGATTAGGTGATGTGATGTAAAACAAACGGTGCCAACACAAACATTAAAGGCCATTAACAATAAAGAGACAATATTACGTAATGAGAGACAATATGACGTACATTTTCCTTTCATTGTCAATGGCGTTTTTAAAACAAACATTGAACTAAAAACACATTAAACCTGTATATAGGAGGGGGCTAGCGCCCCTCAAAAATAGTGATACTGAGATTCTTAAAAAAGCCCCTCAAATTAATAAATAATGGTATGTTTTATGGAATAGAAGCTAAGCTGTGTCTTTGGTTGTCAAATGACTTGCATAACGTGGATCCTGTATGTTGTACAGCTATAGCATTTTGGAAGTGAACTCTTCATGCTTACAGTAGTAGCCCTTTATTCCATATTGTGTACAGTATGCTCTTCATAGTACATTCATTCCTCCGTACGGTCACACGCACATTTAACTTACTGCTACTAATGCTACTGGCTATATTAGCTCTAGATGGACTTTTTGCTATACGATAAGCTTATTGTTACGTGGTAGTCTCTGTATTTTCACATTTCCAATTGGCTTGGTTGAACCCGTGCAGTCCCATTTTATATCTGGTATTTCAGTCCTAATGTGGTTATAAGATCAATGCAGAAGTTGTCTATAAAGCATTACGACATTTCAAAACACTTGTGGAAATGTAAGTACTGTATACAGATAAGGACGTGTCTTCCTGGCCCTGACCATGGCTAAAGTCTAGAAATGATATTCATATTTCAATTAAGTCAGATTTCAATTCCCATTGGATATATTTTCATTTTTTCCCCCCAGCACCATCTTGATGGAATCTGGCTATACATACAGTATTATGTACATTGGGATTGTAACACGAGATATAAATGTGCTCTCATTGTAGTTAAGCTTGGTACAAAGGAGGAGCTGGTGTTTTTACTCTGTGACACAGGTCTCATTTGATGTTCTAATAATGTCTGTTTAAAGCCCATGGAAGAATAAGAGGGAAAAATGAATTGAATGTTCAAAGAAATCCATGAGCAATGGATGACATATAGTTGTAATGGTCTGACTGATGTCTTCGGTCCCCAATCCTCATCTACACCACGCTTTCCTTAACTGCAGACCTATTGGCACTGGGGAGAGTCGCTTTTCATTGTCTAGCCTCAAAGAGAGCTCTTGTCAAATGAAAAAGCATACTATGTTTCTTCTTGCTCTTGCCCATGGTGTTATGATTGGGACCAAATCCATGTGTACTATAACTGGTTGAGGCATCAGGGTGCCTTCAGGATATTTAAAGCAATTTGGGCTCAATATATATATAATAAAAACTGGCCTGTAAAAACATGCTCTCTTTAAGGTGAAATTTTGAATAGTCGCATTGCCTCCAGTGCATTTAGGTCCTATAATGTATATTCAAAATAACACATTAATTAACAATCTATGCAACCTGCCACTATTAATGCTCAATATCTGACTGTACAGCAGTACAAAATATAAATACTTTTGTTATCCTCCCACCCAACCAGCCAAACAAGTGTATGGGCTGCGCCTAACTGTCCCACATTCATTATTGTGTTAGTTTGAGTTGTGTTCTTTCAAGTTCTACTGAAAAGAGAAAAGAGTAAAATTGTACCAATTCTGTGGAAATTTGGAATTTGACTGAAAAATCCCCATCCTCCCTTTCCACTGTATAACTTATTCTTGTTTTGCCTTTTTATTTTGCTCAATTTATTTTGGAGGTTTGCAGTTGAAGGGATAGGTGAGACTAACCGTGCATCACCATGTCTTCAACACAATGTTTCTTCTTTTACAAATGTATTCCATGTCCACTTTAGTGCCTGGGTCAGGTGCAGGTTAACTACTTCCCTTGCTAATGTTTTATTATTTAACATGTTTTAGGTTTTATGAAAGAGAAAATTTGTCAAATGTTTTTTATTGTTGTACTAATTAATTTAGATACTTTATCCCTAACAATTGAACTGTTCTGTCATGGAGAATAGTTTTCAGGGGGCTCAGCTGAAATGTGCATCAGATATAAAGCACATTATGTCTGAAAATCATTCTACTGTGATGCAGATGGCTACAGTATGTGTATGTGCTGCCAGTCTTTTTATTCTAAACAAAGGCTGCTAAACATTGTGGAACCGTGAGCTCCCGACCCGAGTCTAGTATCGAATATGTCCGATAAGTAGTTTTTTTCACGCCCTGCTTTTTAATTTCTATCCAGAAAACATGAGAAACTAGTCTCCTACACACCAACATTATACTTGTAGTTCTACTTAAATGCACATGGATCAATGGTAGCACAGTACCTATCTCTATGTATGTCTCAACAGTTACAAGTCAAATACAATTTAATTAAAATTAATTTAGCAGTTATCTGGCTGGCTTGGCACATTGCTTCAGTCTACTGTAGTGGAAGAACTGTTTTGCAACCCTTTACAATTGGGCTATGCTACACTACAGTGATAAATGTCTTGGACAATGCATACACATATCCCCAGTGATGTGCTAATGTGCCTACAGAGCTGCTTGGCTTTGTGATTGGCTGTGTGCACGTACAGCGGCACTGTGATTGGCTGTGTGCACGTACAGCAGCACTGTGATTGGCTGTGTGCACGTACAGCAGCACTGAGCTGACCTGTGACTGGCATAGCAGCGGGAGCTGGGCTGTGTGGTTGGCTGTATGCAGGTATAGCGGCATGAGCAGAGCTATGTGATTGGTCTTCTTTTGTGGGGAGTCGGGACATAATATATTAAAGATGCATAGAGATATAGATATGGACAAACCTTGCTATATAGTCTAGAGACGGCCTGACCCATTCGGAACCAAGCCGTAAAAATGATATACAGTATATATAACAAGGGTTTAAATTGAGAATTCACTTCCGTAAAACAGTCTTGTTCAAATTCACCTTTTTCCTGTCTTGGACTGTATCATGTTGATGTTCTTTTAAGTGTACAAGTGTTGCACAGAGGTAATCACAAGCGAAATGGCATATTATTTTGTGCAATTGATTTATTTTTTATAGTATTTAAACCTTTTTTGTGAGAGAACATTGTAATTCTTTTTTTATTTTGAGGTGGGTTAAGAAGTAGTTATCAGTACTTTGGACAGCTTGCTAGCTCAATGAAATGGGGGGTAAACAAAGTCTACTAATAAAATCCTAATTTCAGTTTTTGGATTGTCATTTTTTTTAAATGTGTATAGTTTATATTTTTTATATAAATTATGGTTGACTATATAGTCAGTTATTGATTGAGCTTGCAGTCTTCTAATAGCCTAATTCTACGTCATAGAAATAACTGTTCAACTCAAGGCTAAACATTGAAAGGTAAATAGATATAAATATGTGATTAAGCATTTTTCATATCACATTTATTTATTTTTTATCTTGCATTGCATTGATCTTCGCTCAGCACCTGCCCAATTTTGGGTAAAGAATAAAGAAAGAAAACCTTAAATCTTACATAAAATGTAAATTAGCCTTTGGCACACTGGTAGTCAGTAGGCTATATAGAACAATAAAAACATCAATATAGCTGCAAGCAGCGATAAGGTGGGATCACGCAAGAAGGCAATATCTAAGCAATAAGAACAATATGCACAGTAAGCCATAGAAATAAGGAAGACTGAACTTGATGAAAAAGAAGAATATGTAATTGTGATAGGGTACACAGAGTTGGCAGTGCCCGGATTTGAATCCACAAACTTGTGGTCCAAAGGCGAAAACTCTAACTACGTGTATACTGGGGTAGAGCTATCCGGACACAATCAGTTGTTTTATTGTTAACAGCAAAATCATTCAATGTTTTTGATGACAATTATGTGTGTCCTGGTTTTGTCATTATTCATTTCTAGGCTACAGTTTGTTTGCTGTTCATGTTTTCACATACAAACTTCTCTTCAACTGGGATTTCAGATGGTCCATAGTCATAGATGACGCAAATTGCTCAAAATGGCAGAATATCTGAGGGCGGAGCTTACGAGTGCAAAACATACTCTCCCCCAGGGATGGCTCGTATATATGGGCAAGGGGGGCTGAGCCCCCCCTATTTTATGAGAAAGATGAGAAATTATTATTAAAATGTTTTAGAATTGATACTTTTATATTCTGGTATAATCTAAAGCAGCAACAGCATCAAATAGTTACAAGAAAAACACAAAATAGGTCAAAATGGGCAGATTTTTTACAGCCCAAAATGCTTCCATTGGCTTTCATTGCGTTGAATGATTGACAGCTGCCAAGACACGCCTGCTTGGTTTACTTGCCATTGGGGCTAAAATCTCTCAGCCCCAGAGCCAATAGAGGGCTGTGCTCAGCCCTTAATGCCCGCCTCAGACCGTGAGGTCATTGGCTATTGACCAATCACAGCACCTGGCCACCTGCTCGTGTGTGATTGTTTATGATGTGAAAGAAGTAGCCTATTTTAAATGAAATAAGTTTATTAGTTACTTTATAATCCGTTTTGTCCCGTGTCCGTGGAGGGGAAAATGAAGTTAAGAGACTGGGAGCATATCGTCCATTTTGGATATAACAAAAGGAAAGGAGACAAAATACGTTTTGTGAGTTTGAAATTCTTGCTTGGGGCAGACAGCTGACCGCACACCGGACCCACAGAAAGGTAGAGTGGTCTGCTTCATTCATCTCACAAAGTTAAGAAACATAATCGCTGGTTTAATCACATTTAAAGTGGCTCGAGCTCTCATTGAGTTGGGAAGAGAGAGAGAGAGAGGCTGTGTTTGTGTGCGTGTGTTAGTATTGTTTCGGTGCCGTGTGCGTGCATGTGTGTGTGCCTTGCAAGTTGCTTGTTTCGAAACGGCACCGACGCGCGCGCGCAACGCAACTGGCGCAAACGGCCCGTTTGCGCCAGTTGCGCGCGCGTGTGTGTGTGTGCGTGCGTGCATGCGTACTGTTATTATTAATGACAGTATAAGAGCAGCTATCTGTACATACAAATACAAACAATGTTCAGTGGAGTGTTTGTTGTGGGCATGCACTTCTGTTGTTGTGGAGCATTTGCTGTAACAAAGTATATGCCTGTAGTAGTGTCATTGCTGTACTTTGATATCTGGAATATGATGCTATTGCTGCAGGTTGAACTAGTTGGGTAGCATAGTGTAATAGATTTTCTGAGTAGCACTGCATGGGTACTGGCTGGGTTGTTGTGGAATGTGATGTTGATGCTGTTGTTGCTGTAGACCAGTATTCTGTGAACATGCTGTAGTATAGGGTGAACAATGGATAGCATGTTTTTGTATTGAGTTGTACTTGAAATGTACTGTAATTCTGCAAACTGTTAATAAATCAATCAGCATATACTATCGTATATTGGCCCGTAGCATAAGACTTATTAGGCAGCCCCTCCAACCAACATCACCTAGAAGTTAGAACCGCCACTGTCTCCCCATGCCTTTGGCCTGGTGGAGACAAAAATAGGGTTATAACCCAGCCCTAGGGTGGACAGTCTGAGTCTAACCACATAAGACCACTCAGCTGATATAATTAAAACCTTTCCTGGTCCATGACCATGAAATGGAAAGCAAAATACAGCACAATATAGTTTCACATGCCACGCATAGACTTGTTGGTGTAGGCTACTGCAATGGCATTTGGCCTGGGTCCTTATTGGTAGGTTAATATCCACAGTTTTTCTGTAGCGGTCCGCAATTAACCTATTGTTCAAGCTTCACACTCCAATACAAATGTGGCCCTGTAAACATGACTCTCGTATTCATACGAGAGTCATGACGCAACTTCACCCTGGTTTTTGCAGATGCTACATTTACAAATAATTAAAATATATAAACATTCGCATTTCAAATATAAAGTACTCACAAAGTGTCCCACGGGTGTTAGTTAGTAGCAGCGCCAGCGATTAGAATTTCTGCATCCCGCGTTGTTTAATAAAAAGCATTTTTATCCGAGGTGTTATTTTGCCATTGGCTTTCAACTACGCGCCCCTATCGGTCGGGAGGAGGGTGGCACTCGGTGTGTTCGATATAGGTACGCTGACCGCCCTGCCAATACAGACTAATAGGCGAGTGCGCTCCCGGTGTGCAACTGTGGATTTCCCAAACGAACCCCGTTTGAAAAAAGTAGCCGGAGAGCTCGGACAAAAATGCTTTTTATGCGGGAATTCTAATCGCTCGCGCTGCTACTAACTAACAACCATGGGACACTTTGTGAGTACTTTATATTTGAAATCTGAATGTTTATATATACAGAAATCTTGTAAATGCAGCGACTGCAAAAAACAGGGCAAAGTTACTGCATGACTGTCATGATAATTATCATGGCAGTCATGTTCCAGGGCTAATACAAATGAAACTATTTGAATAAAGGTTGTACACATCAGTGAAATTAACCTCTGGGAAAATCCCTAATTGAGAGTGTATAGGCCTAGCAAGCGCACCACAGATCATATAGGCTGCATGGTTAACAGGGCTTGGGCACTTGCCACTATCCCTCTCTATATCCTTTGATAAAGGCATCTTAAAAACATGACTTGTACACCCAATGAAAATATAAACTTCACGGAATATATACCACTTCGAATTATAACAATCGGGCCATTGCGCTGAGCACTGCAGTGTTTTACCTATATACTTGTGACGACCTCTGCTTGGATTCATGTGAGTGGGGCACCGACGATCTGCAAGCTCACAATGCGCTGCATGTGGACGCAATACTTGGAGCTTGTAGATCCACGGCTTGCCAAGCCGTGTATATCCACGGATATCCGTGACAATTACCTAAACATGAGAGAGATGTGCCATATATGCGCACGCACGATGATTCCATTCCCACCTCTCTCTCTCTCTCTCTCTCTCTCTGCACCCTCTCTCTCTCTCTCTCTCCCTCTCCCTCCCTCTCTCTCCTCTCATGACCATGATGAGTCATGACTCTCTATTTGAAACGTAAGTGTATAGCCTATGCTTCTCGTGTGTACTGATTTGACTGAGTTTGGGTCCTTCCCTTTAACGAAAATATAGTCTGGTACAAATGGCCAGGGCCTGTAGCCTAACAAGTTGTGTCATCCAAGGAAAAAAAGTGAAGTGGGCTTTTATTGTCAATTTGGGTGGAGGTCCTTCTGTGGCCTACTAAAGGGAGCACGTTTCATGCCAAACGGTCCAACGGTGCCGCAGCGGAGATTAGCTCACATCATAGACACACACGGACACAGGATGGACAGGAGCCCAAACATAGTCCCCGACCTTCAGCCATATCCGACTTTTCGACCCGGCATTTATTAAGTGGGTTTTGAGTTTCAAAGAAAAATAAACAAATAAAACACCACACACAGAGCAGTTTGTCATTTTTATAGATATATATTTGTCTTTTATTTTTTATTTGTATTTTTTCCTGATTGAAATGTATTGTAAGGTCATTAAATTTGTCATTCATCACATTACAT
Organism: Protomyctophum parallelum; assembly: GCF_964188405.1. Taxonomy (NCBI): domain Eukaryota; kingdom Metazoa; phylum Chordata; class Actinopteri; order Myctophiformes; family Myctophidae; genus Protomyctophum; species Protomyctophum parallelum. The sequence goes on along the minus strand of NC_139705.1, from coordinate 18,687,134 downwards.
GGCATGATGCACCAGGTCTACTACACCCATTTTACAGGAATAATACACGGAAAACATACACAAGGTTTTACAATGGGGAAACAGGAAGAGTAGCTCATTGCACTTACAACAGTGAATGGGACATGTCGTTTTAATCATTTTAGGGTCTCTCTGACATTTTTTCCCCCAGTTTTTTCTGATGCCCATAATAATTCATTCGTTTATTTTTTTTCCACTCTTGTTTTATTTTTGTGTTCCATACCTATTTTTTTATATACTCAACATCATCCAATTAGCTATTTTTCTTCTACCTCTCACTCTCTCCTCCCAACCCAAAAATTACATGGAAGCCAGGATGTCATTTTTGTGGAAGTATTTTTTACACTTTTTTTTGTTTTCGATATCATCTCATTTTTACAAACACAACATGTATAGAAACTCTACACAGACCAATATGTTTTTTATTTGATTTTCTTTTATATATTCCGAATACAACTTTTCAATGTTTTTTTACAGTCCACACGAGCCAGCCACATACATAAACAATGCATTTTTTTGTCATTCGTTATTAAAATCAACAACTGCTCTTTGTTATTTTATATTTTGTCGTTTTTGTACACAAGAAGCACACACCTGGGCAGGAGGAGAGGGTTGGGAAGTGGAGTTGAGCCTCGTACACACACACATACACACATACGCGCATGTGCACGTCCCCCATCCACCCACCCCCTCCAACCCAAGCCCGCGAAGGTCACCTGTGTGTGTAGCTATTGTATGTATTTATGTAATATGCATGACATTTACATGTTGTAACAGAACATGTCCTTTTTATATGGCATTCACATGTTGGTTAGTTCGGAGCAGACTGTCATTGAGATTCTATCGTATTTACACTGAAAACAGGATGGATGGCTGTCTGTGTGGTCAAAAGGTTGCAAGTTCAACAGGGTCAGGGACTTTGGGCATGAGGGAAGGGGGTTGGCAGTTGGGGTGGGCATTATGGGGAGGTCAGGCGGGGGGGGGGGGGGGGGGGGGCTTCTCTAGGTCATGCACTTGTCACTTTTTAATTTGTACACAACTTTGTTACAGGTGAATAATGAATACGTTCCCTGATGCTTTTACAGTGGATGATGGACTTTGTATAGCTTCCCCCCCATCACTTGTTTGTTTCAGCATTCGTTCTCTCTCGCTCTCCCTCTTTAAACGCTGCAAAACGTTTGCCTTTTCAAATCTTTCTCCAGCTCCGTCACGGTTACACTTCAGACGACAGAAAGTACAACCTATACAGCAAGAACAGCGCTAACGGTTGTTATGGTTACGATGCTACATGCTGTACTGGCACTGCACTGGCAGGCTACTTTTTTGGTTCAGAAAAAAAAAACACTATGGACTGGGCTGCTTTAAGAGCATCTAAGGCTGCAGTATAGGCCTATAAATGACACAAAATAAATCAGAATTCTAACTCTTTCTGGCACAGAGCTAATGCATCAACAACTGGTGTTTTAAACAGGAAAACTCCTGGAGTTTCCTACTTTAAACAAGCATTTGTAAGACTAACATATCCCATCAATGTCACTTCAAATATATCTTTGTGCTAAAAGGCCTCTCAGAAACCACACTGTGAATGTTTACATCTTGCCCGTGATTGCTGTGGTCTGAACTGCAGTCCATTGCATTCCAGGATATAGACAGAGGACATGGACTCACGCAGAGCATGCAGAGACCACATCTGGCTGGAGGGCAGTAACAGAAATGGCTTTCTTCATTGACCAGTATTGTAGTATAAGCCCTTTACTGCTATTATGCATATTTAAGTCGCCTTCAATGGCCAGGTTTACATGGGTAGAGAAAATAAGCAAATACAGCAAATCATCTGTTTTTTTTGTTTGTTTTTCTGTCAAGGTCAGACACCATGAAGTAGTTTGTCTGTGCCTGCGGACAGTCATGACAGGATGGGACCTTTGCTGTGCAACTTTAAAAATCTGATCTTTGCAGTCATAATAATCATCACCTATTGTCTTTTTCTATCTTTTCCACTGCAATGCTGCACTTATTGTGTGCTTTCCTGAGGCAAAAGTGATTGATAAACATTTGTTTCTTTTACAAACTTAAAAAAACAAAAACATAATACGCACAACAGAGGTTATTAATAATTTGGACAAGTATATGACTTTAAATTTTCCATTTTCTAGTATTATTACTATTTTGTCACTATAGACTAATTCATTTAGTTTTCTAGCCATAGTGACATCACTGATCGGGTGGCAGTGTACCTGTGTCATGTTCAGTATGCACTGTTTATTATGAGGGCCACACACATCAACCCACTGAGGAAGACTGGCTAGATCACAACAGCAACAGAGAAACATGCTTCTCCATTCACAAATGACCAGAACATTTGACTTTCCGCTCATATCTGTTGAACAGAAAGGCAGAGACAGAGTCTTTGTCCTGTCTATACTGACATGAAAAGCTTATAGCCCTGCCACATACTGTACTGTACTATAGATACAAATTCAAATTATTTTTTATATTATATATTATTGTTAATTATTATTGTTAAGGTAGTTTAAGTCAGAGGTAGTAGTCAGACTGCAGGTGAATGCAGCGACCTACCAGGTACAACAGAAAACTAGTCTGGGTTCCCGGGATCAGATTTAAGAACAATTGGTAACGCAGTAATTAGCGCAGACCTGACATTGGTGATTTGGTTCCCCATTTAGCCTGCAGTCAAAAGGTCATGTGAAGATAAAGGTCACAAACAAGTTCCTTTCAGTTCTTTCCGCAAATTCCGTCTCATCCAGGCATATAATATAATTTCCACTCTATTTACCATAAATATGCTTATAGGTTTCAGCTAGCTTCCTCCTCTTCTATCCACTATTTGTATGATAAAATAATATGTCTGAATAGATCCTTTCATAAAGGTTTTACAAAAAAATAGATATAATAATGTCTTATTTGATCATTTATTCTTAGGTTGTGTAGAGGGTGGTGTTAAAGGATGCTTGAATCCTGTATATGTCCTTCCTAGAGTGGTTGTTATCAAAATGGCAACTCAGATAAATAAAGTATTTTCTTCTAATGTACAGAAATTTATATTCACACAGTGCTTTTGCAAACTCTTGTTTTCAAAGAACTATCTTATGAATGTGTCCTGGCAGTGCATTTCACACATCATCACACGCACGCACACCACACACGCACACACCAGCTGATCAGGTAATACAAATGCCTCTGATAATAGGATGTCATTTGTGGTTTTTCTAATAATTTTTCATTGTTCATTAAATATATTCTATATCATATAGTGCTATCCATAATATATGAATATTTAATTAGAACTGGCTTTATTGTTGCGAATTTCCTGTACATTCTTCGAAAGATTCATTCTGTCCAGTAGAACAATCAGGCAGCCAATCAGGCAGCCAATCAGGCAGCCAATTGCTGTGAATGATGGGCTATGGTTGTCCAAAACAACAATAAAAACAAAAACAAGCTTGTCTTCTTCACCCCTGAGCAGACAAAATCCAAAGCAATAGTGTGAATTGTATCGAAATCTGTATCGTATATATCTATTCACTATCTATGTTGTTTTAGGTTAGGTTATATCTATGTATAAAACTCAGAACAAGACCTTTCACTGCACCCACAAACTCATGCTTGAATAAAAGCAAAACAAAATGGCAGACAGTTATTACAGCGCAATCACTGCAGCTAGGATCTGAGGAGCTTCTGAGCTAACGGAGAGGTATATCTTATAACTTCATCATAATTCAATCATTCAGCTATCAACACTGGTGACTGACAACACTGTCATCTCCTCTCTTGTCCTCACATCAAGGAGGTTATAATAAACATCTCAGTTCCCAGTTGTCTGTAATGCACCATTGGAGAGACACCCTTTGGCTGCAGGAAGGTCCCAGTTTGAAGAGGTGAGGGGACCTATAGGACATGCCAGTTTGTAGCATCACATGAATAAAACAATTATCCTTTTGTTTGTTTACGCTTCCAGACATACAAGTGACTACATTGTACACAAATGCACAAAAATCCCAGGTATGCCAAAACAAAGCAATCTTAGTAGCCTATAATTATTTCTGCTCAGGCGTGATAAACAGTGATTGTGTGACTTTAATTTCCTATTTATCTGTCTTCCCTTTGCCTTTGTTTTATTTTTTAATTCTCAAATATGATTCATTCATTGCATAGAACGTCGGAGATGAGAAACCGCCTTTCTTCCCGTCATATTTGTTTTATTTTTTTATGTTGTATTTTTTTCCCTTCAAGTTGGATGATAGTTAAATACACGCATACAGAACCCCCCCCCCCCCCTCCACACACACACACACACACACACTCGCGCGCGCGCACGCACGCACCCGTACATACATACTGTACATACATACATACAAACATTAGGAACAGAACAATATAGAAGTGACTTTGAGGTTTTATCTGCTGCGCCGGGCGGCATGCGTAGTTTCCCAGCGAGCGTTCACACAGACAATATACAGCAGAAGTTGTTTGTTTGTTGGTTTGCTTGGAAAGGCCTCACAACTGTTTGGCCTTAATAGAGTACGTTGTTGTTGTTTTTTTGTTGGTGGTGGTGGGTTGCTTTTTAATACCAGACCACAGATCCCATGATGCACTGCAGGAATGACAGCAGGGAGAACACTGAACCTGAGAAGTTTCCACGACAACTGACAGTCTGAGAAAGAGAGATACTGTAGGAGGGGGTTGTGTCTGGACGTTGCCATGATAGAAAATTAAACTAAGAAAAAAAGCCAGCAACCTTTCATGACACAACCAAGGGTGTTTCGTTAGTCATTAGCAAAGATTTTTCATCTTCGACACCATTTGTTATGTGTGCTTACACGTGCTCTGTGCACTTTTTCTTTTTTTTGTGAAGACACATGCTGTTGAGTGAGTATCCGGGTCTTGCTCATGACCCAAATCCAATGAATGTCCATCCTGGAAGGTCAGAAGAATTCCACGGAAACCCTGAGGCCTCCCGGAGAGGGACAGAGAGTCCATTTGCGAAGTGTGCGAATGCTCCGTTTTTTTTCAGTGCCTCTCTGCTGTCCTGCAGTGCTCTCAGATCATAACCCGATTGGCTGACACAAGGAACATGTTAGCTCCTTATTGGTCGATATAAGACGCCAACATATTGTCATTGGTTGAAAGTGGGAGAGATCTGGGCAGTACCAAACTCTGGTCTGGCGATAAGTGTACAGTTGTAGTACAATGTAGCAGTAGTACAACAACCTGTGTGTGGAAGTCTATGTTGTAGCAGTACTCGAGTGGTACGATAGACACTAGACAGGCGGAGGCAACACTTTCCTGACCCACTACTAACTTTTAAAATGACACAAGATTGTGCTCTTTACTTCCTTACTCTGACTATTGCTTTGATAATTATTGGCAATAAATAAATAGAGTTAACAAATCGCCAGAAGGAACCGTTATAAACTAAAATAAATTAAAAAATAAATATCTCATAAATAATTATAAACATAAACGTGAATCCAAAAATATAAATTAATCTTGAGACCAGTGTTCTTGCCAATATTATTTCATAAAAAATTATACAGAATGAAAATAAGCTTCATGGTGGGTAAACATGGACGAATAAAAAATAAATGTGTTACTTCAAAATAAAACAATTTAACAAAAAAGATAAAGTGATTAAGGCAATGTAACTATAGCCTATAACCAAGACAAATAAGGCAATTCAGAAATGTAAAAGAATCTGACTTGTGAAACAATAGCTTGACAAGAAATAACAAGAAAAACTTATGAAACCCAAACGTTGTGGGATGATGAAAGAAAAACACCATCACAGGCATTGGGTATATGTACTATTAATGGCTTTGTGATGGCTAAGAAACAACCTGGCCAGCTTTGTCTCAAATAACAATAATCAAAAGCGTTCCTTTTCCAAAAACAATGGCTCCTCCTCTTCCTGTGGCCAGATTCCTGTTTTGTCACTTTCCAGTATTGGTTGTTACTCTTTCACTATTATCATCTATTCCACCGATGATGTATTTCCCAGTGTCTTTATGGCCTCTGATAAGTAATGATGAACAGTGTAAGGTCTTGGATTTAAAGTTCCATGCATTCCCATGTCCTACATATTCCCCCCCACTATACACTTCTTTTAAAGACATGGCAAGAAGCTCAAGGAGAGAGGGGGGAAATCAAAGGATGAAATAAATAAAGGCAGGAAGGAAGGGGAAGGAAATTTAGATCAAAGAAGAACGAGTCAGCATTTAAAAAAAATCCAGGGAGTCAAGGGTTGAAATAGTTCCATTCTGGAATGTAGATAGAAACGGAGCAAACCACCAGAAAGAGACGCACAAAATAACTTTTGTGCATCCGTCTCACCATTTATCATTGTCTTTTAAACACAATAACATTTGTTATTAATTTCCGCCCCACAATTCGGTTGGGTATCGAGTCGTATAAGAGATCTGTAGTACCAGAAAAACCTAGGAAGCTTCTCGAGAGTTTTCATTTCCTTTTTCTCTTTTCTTTGTATTTCTTAGAGAGGAGCAGAAAAAAGGAGAAAGGTTTTGGGGTTGTTTGAGCACGGGGCGCAAGGATCCTAACGTGTCGTCGCAAGTCATACCGTCTCCTCAAGTAGCCCATAATACTGTAGTGGAAGCGGTCAGCTCATTGGAGTACTTCCGTCCACAAAGTAATCCGACAAAGAGCACTCAGGTTACACATGGCAAATTAACTCCACTCTCGACAGCTGTGTAGACATAGAGTGATATTTGAGAAGCTCTCTCTTGTGGCGTGGAGGCAGAACAGCAAAAACAATGCATGCGGGTTTCTTTCTTTTAGCTTCTTTTAGCTCCAATGATCCTCTGCGGTCGTAAAGGGGTGGAGATGTGTCCCGCTGCTCTTTAGGGGTGACTTCAGGGTACTGTCTGATTCTTTGGCTGAGGAGCCTGGAGCTGCTTCAAAGGATGGAGAGTGAAGGAGAGTCCTTGGAACTCTGTATAAAGAGAAAGACAAAACTGTCAAGTCAATTTTCTGAGATTCTATTATAGCCCAAAAATGTCCATAAGGGGACAACTTAGGGAAAATATTATTGGGCTCAGTATCTCTGCTTGTAACAAATATCATACTGTACACACACGTGCAACACACCGCACGCACGCATGCACGCGCACACACACACACACACACACACACACACACACACACACACACACACACACACACACACACACACACACACACACACACACACACACACACACAGTGACACACACACACACACACACACACACACACACACACACACACACACACACACACACACACACACAGAATAGTAATACAGTGTCCACGGTCTGCCATCTGCATAAACTCAGAAGCAGTATAGCTCTACAATCATGTAATTACACAGTTCGCCACTAGATGGAAGAAGTGCACAAGAAATACAGGGCTAGTGTCTGCTCCCTGTATTTGACAGTATTTCCACTGGTTGGTTGCAACTGAATGTGCAGGGGGGGGGGGGGGGGGGGGCACTACTCAGCCACTGTCCACCTCAGCCGCACCTGCCCACTACGAAGGGTCACTCAGCCCCTAGGATAAATTGGGACGTGGTGTACCTCTGGTGGTTTTTTAGGCTAGAATCTAGCCTATTAATCTAGCCGCTAGATGATGATTTCATGGTTGATGCTAAATCTGGTGAACTCTGTGTCCAATTCCTCTGCTCTAACAGAAAGTCACAGAGCTAGATTTACTGTTACCAGAATGTCAGTCTGCTGCTGCTGAGCTAATTAAAAATGTTCAGAAGGGGCTGTATAACTGAATAGACCTATCACAGCGTGAGGGTTTGATGTCATCCAAAGCACTGACTTCATCAACACTTATTTTTCAGCTGGTTGTAAACACAATCACAAATAGGCAAATGTAACACGTTTTAGTGATACAATGAATTAATTGTGTTATTCTTGTGTAGATGATTTTAGAACAAAAGGCACATTAACAGAACCAAGACTAGACCTTTGCTATTGCAGATTTTTGTGTCATACCAAACCACAGGTGCACTTACTGTATATGTTTCTATGAGGATAGGACAAGGCTGTTTTTGTCACAGCGAAATGCTGCCCAAATGGCTTCAACAAAATAGACCTCTCCAGTCAACCTTGCATCACCTTTATTAACATTTGTAAATGTGTTTATCAAAAAATAAATTGACTGTTGCCTAAAGTCAAATACATACTCTTTCCGACGTTGGAAAATCTCCTGGTTTGGAAAAGAGTCAGGACTTCTGGACTTGCATGGGTTCCGAGCCATTAAGACCTGAGGCCGATTCTACAAATTCCTTCTACATCTGTAGTTTCCACATTCAAGATTCTTCGAAAATGTTCAAAAATAGCAAATGTACAAGCTGTAAGCTTGTAGAGCTGCTTTAAAAAATATATAAAATGACACAGATGCTGTTTGAATCCCTCGATCAGACCACTGCAAGTGATGTGAGACTTCTGAGATTCACACAGCAGATTATCTGAAGTGAGATGTGCTCTGGTTGCTCTGATACTTACTGTCTGGCCTGCCTGAGAGATCAGGTTTGTCTCTCTATCGCTGTGTATTCAGGCCCGGGACATGCAGAAATTAGAATCCCTGCAAGGACACAGTCCTTGTTGGCTGCAGGGAGGAAGGAGAACATGTCTACACTGCAAAATCATCAGTGTTAATTGAACTCAAAAGAGTATAGTGTTAAATGAACACTCTGACCTTTACTGTGTACATTTTAAATTATGAAATTAATATCACTTCATCATTTCAGTAAGCCGGTACTGAATCATTTTGGGATTGTGTTTTACGAGTGGATTAATTGAAAGATGTATTCTTGCCCTATATACATATATATATTTATTTTTAAACTAATACATTGGTTATAAGTATTCAGTTCACATTTTGAATGTTTAGAATCAACTTGAAATATATGAAATGATAAATGATACTGCACGGCATGCTTTATCATGCAGACAGTTTCAACCTTCATTATTGACAGCTTCAGTACTCACCAGTGTGCTCAGTTCTCCTCTCCGTTGTTTTATTTCTCCTTCTCTCTCCTTCCTCTCTCTCTCTCTCTCTCTCTCTCTCTCTCTCTCTCTCTCTCTATCTCTCTCTCTCTCTCTCTCTCTCTCTCTCTCTCTCTCTCTCTCTCTCTCTCTCTCTCTCTCTCTCTATCTCTCTCTATCTCTCTCTCTCTCTCTCTCTCTCTCTCTCTCTCTCTCTCTCAGTAAAACAAAACCAGGGGAATTTCATAGGTTTTTCTGGTACATGGCCTCACGACATCTTCAATAAACATTTACAAAAGCCTGTGAAAACAAACATGCACGCACACATATCAGGAATACATGTTAGATGAAGTACTGAAATGCATTCCAACAATAGCACTATACAGTATCCGGGATTCATAAAATAAAGCACATGCACAGCTGAGGAGATGCAGTGTTCTGTACAATTCAATAATAAAAAAAACAATTGCTTCAAACAAGAAGGAAATATATTGTAATATACTTTCATTGATTGATTGATTGATTGATTGATTATTTACGTATTTATTTTCAATTATATACAAATACCTTAATCTCGGGACCTCGTTCACCATAAAGAGGTGAACTTCTTGCCAAAACCGGAGATAGCTGAATGCAGGAAAAAGAGAAGAGAGGAGTAGAGAGCTGAGTTGGCATCGTAATTTATGATTGCAAAATCTATCCCATCAGCTTAAGCCTTATAGTGAGAACAGTTCAAACATATGACATTAACACTAAAACAAATGCACGTTACTGAAACCCGGAATGAAACATTGACTTGTCTCCAACTGAGGTTCAAGCTGTGACAAGCAGGAGGCTCCACAGAATAACCAACAAGCCTTTAATTGAAAAACTATCATCCACTCATTTAGCTGTCAGCATCAGTAGATAACAGAGATTGTTTAAAGACACTATATACATAACGTTAATTACAGTAGGAGGCCCCCTGTTGATACACTGTCACACTATCCCCGACTCTGCTCTGCTGTAGTGGCATTCTTGTTGAAGCTCTTTGAAAAGACAGTAAGACGCCTGAGGGCGAGAAGCGACCTCGCCCTAAAGGGCGAGGTCCGCCTCGTTAACGGCAGACTGCTGGGCGAGCACTGGCACTTTGGCATGGGGGGTCAGATCAACATATGGAATGTCAGCTCCATACAGTATATGGGGATCTAAGGGTGGTAGCTGGAACATTCTCTTGAGTGTACAGGGTTTGATGAGGGCCCGTCTAGAGATTGAATGGACAGGTGGGCCTGTTGACAACTCTAGTTTTCGCCGACTGTCGTGCACGGCTGCACTAATAACTTTGGGGCAGGCCCGTCTAGAGTTTGAAATTTTAATGGACAGGTATAAGTCAAAAGGGAGACATCGAAGAGGAAGGATGGATGGGAAGGATCAACATATGGAATGTCAGAACAGGTTCTGAAATATATCCATATATGGAGATCTAAGGGTTTGAGGTTTGAGGTCAGATGTAGAGTTGCTGGCCAATAGTGATGACATCAGGGATCTGCGTATATGGGCTTAACTGCGACAGCAGGTCGCATTTACTATGACATCAGGCTCTCCACACCTCCATACCACTCCATACCTGATGATGTAACATGATGTCACGAGACTGCCCGACACACACTAACTGACGGGAAATGCTCGATTCCATAGTTAACTGCGAACTTCGGTCGCAATAATACTATTATACTAAATACACACAGTCCCAGTGTGAAACCAATTTAGAACAACTGGTCTGCCGTACCTTCTCCCAGTTTGCCAGCCTGCTCAGCGGCTCCCCCGAGAGGCAGCATGTTGGAGAACATGGTGCCCTCAGCACCTGGTTGACCTGCAGCCGCACTGCCGATGCCCCCTGGTCTAGGAGCAGCCTTGGAGCCTGCACAGAGAGGAAGCATGGGAGGAAGAGGGCGAGAGAGATAGAAAGACAGTAAGACGAGCCCTCCGTCGTTGCTTCCGGTCATCCCGGTTCTCCATACATCTGGCCAGCTTGTCGGTGCTTTGCTCTCCAGTGTCGTTCTTGAGTACGTCCACATATATTAATGTGGGACGTCCTTGTGTGTTGGTTATGTTTGTCATCTTAGCGGCTGATTCATAGTTTGCCGTACGTAGCTCTTTGAATATAAATAATATTTGGTGAGCAAATCAGTTGTAACATGATGTTGAAGAAACTGAAGAATCTGTCTAGGTTTGAAAACAAATGCATTTAATGATATGGTTTGGTTTCTAGTGTTGACATCAGGCCAATGTTTTGAGTCAACAGTGAGCTTTGCATGTGTGAGGAAGTGAAACTTCCTGTCTGTGTCGTCTCGTGTGAGATTATCCAGACAGACATTGTGTGACTAATCCCAGATCAGATCAGAGTATACTGTGCATGCGTGCGTGCGTGTGTGTGTGTGTGTGTGTGTGTGTGTGTGTGTGTGTGTGAATTGTAAATTGTAGAAACACTGTACAAATAGAGCGACTACCTTTTAAACACTTTTGAAAAACTGCTATCTGTGCACAACCTTGCAAAAGCTTACCCCAAGGTAACCTTTCCTATGTGTGTATATATAAGCCAACTATATTGACAGAAATACACATACAAAAATACACTTCTGTGTGGAGTTTGCATGTTCTCTCCGTGTCCTCTAGGGTAGATATACCCTCACAAAAAAACATGCAGTAATCCTGGTCTATACTACCTCCACCTGGTCAGCCTGATGGATGGGAAAGGAACTGGTTGGAATAACGTGTTCCTTCCAGGTGCTACATCCTACTGGGGAAACACCCCCCTGTCAGGTGATGATAATTGGCTTGCTGACTCCTCATGCATTGAAGGAAGCATGAGCTCAGTTCGGGGCTCGCTCTCCCCAGGTTGGCGAGGGAGAGTAGCACCCAGGATTACAGTTTAGGTGGGATTTTTACTATTCAGAAGTGTGTTTGCATCTATCACTGTATGAAAATGCAGACCAATAAAAGTGTGTGTGTGTGTGTGTGTGTGTGTGTGTGTGTGTGTGTGTGTGTGTGTGTGTATGTGTGTGTGTGTGTGTGTGTGTGTGTGTGTGTGTGTGTGTGTGTGTGTGTGTGTGTGTGTGTGTGTGTGTGTGTGTGTGTGTGTGTGCGTGCGTGTGTGTGTGTGTGTGTGTGTGTGTGTGTGTGTGTGTGTGTGCGTGCGTGCATGCATGTGGGTATACCTACCTATGCCAGTGAGTGGGGGCTGTGGAGTCTTTGCAGCTGTGGCGGGGGCTGCCTTGGCTCCAATGGCTGTCACTGGAGGTGTGGCTGTCAGTGGAGCCTGCTGGAGAGACAGAGAGACAAAGAGAGAGAGAGAAAGTGAAAAAGAGAAAAACAAATTTAGAGAGACAGAGAAAGAGAATGGAAGATCAGGAGATGGAAAAGGGGAGAGAGGGTGAAAAAAAGATCATAATCTCCCTATGAAAGAGAGAGAGAAGAGACAGAAGAATGAGAGAGGAACAGAGAATTGGACAGAGGGAGGGAGAGAGATTACAAAAGGAAATTTGAGATGGACAGAGAGTGGAGAAACACATTGTGAGATTGAGACGAGATAGGGAGGCACAGAGGGAGAGCCATGAATGAATCTCTTTGCCAAATGCTCGCCTAAGAATAGGGATGCAAGGGTTCATGTGGTTAAAATCCATCTGTCTGATCAATCTCTGAGTCTTGTATTGCAACTGCATAATTTAGGTTTATCATTAATTTGGAAATCCAGCTTATAATACCATGTAAGCCAAGGGTCAGGTCGAGACAGCAGCCATGAGCTCAACAATGATTCAGCGCCGAATAATCACACATTATATTCATGTGGATTTGACTACAGCGGATGTGATGCATCGTATCCAATTTCGCATTTGGCATTTCATCACTCGCAGCCAGTTAATCAATGAATTTAATCACGCAATGGAGCAGACATGAAAGTTAAAGTGAATGAGGCTGCAGATGGAATAATGACAATGCGACAGCAGCTAGATTTATTGCTTACGAGTTCTCCTTTAGACTGAGCTATTTCTTACGTAAAGCGTACAGTAAGAGGACTGGATTTCCAGACTCCTGCAACATATGGATGTTTCCATACCATTGTGATAGGAACTGTATTCATGTCAGTGGTGATATGCAACAAAATTATTATTATTTATTATTATTATGTGTATGGTTCACAGGATTTATGCAATTACTTTGGGTGCAGTAGTTTAGACAGTACTTGGTTTAGACTAGTCATTGGTTAGACCAGTCATTAGTCCTACAACTACAACCTCAAACTCAAACCCTCACCCTAACTGAAAGATATTCTGACTGGTAAAAGGAGGCTGGCTGTTGTACAGTCTGTGCACTGTCTCCTATAAGAGCACGTGAGGTCCACAGATCAGGCACTTTGATAGTCAAGAGGTTTATTCAGTGACATTGGTGGAACGAGGATGAATGATGGTTTAAGATGATTTTGAAATAATGCATCGATCTGTCGGCTCAGGGTAGTTGAGGAATCTTTTTTATTAATAATTCTGCAGCATGTGGAATGTGTTGCCTGCAGACATCAAGTCAATTGGCACTATTGCTAGCTTTTCCTTCCTGAATACCAGCTGGTCCTGATTTTATTTAATTGTATTTACTGTGTTGGCTACACAGTAAAAGCCTTTGTGTTAACTGAACACAGAGGAATTTAAGGTATACACTTTCATGAATAGGTCACTTATATACAACTTTATATAGGCTACTAGATAATTTCTGTCAGGTGACATTTCATATGTGAATCTCTCTCTCTCTCTCTCTCTCTCTCTCTCTCTCTCTCGATACAACCTGGTGAATCAGCCAGATTGAGCTATCAGCTGCCATGATGTGCTAATCACATCATGGACATAAGACCCTGCCAACACTAGGGTGGCAGAATTCAGATCACAACTAGAAAAAGTGCCCTTCCGGGCACAGGTCTCCACCAGGTTATCCACAGATCCGTGCAGTTAGAGGTAAAAACACTTTTCGGCCAGTTATAGCGCCACCTTGAGGCTGAGTTGAAATTGTTCATGTGGCATTTCGTCCTCGGCCTAGTGGGAATGTGGGTGCACAATTTCACGGAAATCACACGATGTGTTCATGATTTGCAGCATTTTGTTTGAAACTGAGCACTCCTGTGAACTTTGGAAGCCAATCTTAACCAATCAGGATGGAGTCTGATAAATCTGAAAGACCCGTTTCGTTGAATGGCTCTAGAGAGACTGTGTACCAATTTGCGTGATGTTTGGACAAAATCTGTAGGTGTACTGTGCAAAAACTTGTTTTGCACAAAGCGGCCTCCTGGTGGCGCTATAACAGGCCGTTCTGGAAAGTTTGGGGCAGAGGTTCATGGTTGGCATCCAGGGAGTGTGTGTGGAAAATATGGCATCGACCGGGTTAACGGTGGCCGAGATTAGCTGTTCACGGACACACGGACGGACGGACACACGGACGGACGGACACACGGACGGACGGACACACGGACGGACACGCGGACGGACGGAGTGCAAAACATACTCTCCCCACATGCCTTCGGCCTGGTGGAGACAACAATGTGAAAAGGCTTAGATGTAGCATGTCTTATTATGTGCTAGAGCAGGCGGCGTTAAAGTGGTTTGGGAAGAACGGAGAGAAGAGAAGGAAGGGGAGAATGAGGAAGAGGAGGAAAGAATGAACGGATGCATGGAAGGGTGGATGGATGGATGGATGGATGGAGGGATGGAGGGAGGGAGGGAGGAGGGCAAAAGAAGGAGATGGGTCGGTGGGGGGAAGGATTGAAGGGGTACCAATTTGATTTGTATAGTTAAATAACTCTGCTAATAATCCATTGCTGTATAGAGTGATTGTTCAGTAACAGTCTCTGTCTCTCTTTAGTAAATAGGAAATACATTTTCTGGTTGGGATACCAATTTCATCCAATCAGGAGAGAAAACTCAGATACAGACTACAGGATAAACAAGTGAAATAGGAAGTGATGAACCGAGAGAGAGAGAGAGAGAGAGAGAGAGAGAGAGAGAGAGAGAGAGAGAGACAGACAGACAGACAGACAGAGAGAGAGAAGGCAGACAAATTGAAATTGGAACACTTAAAAGTCTTAAATGATCCTGGAGAACTGGATAGACATGGATACCCGCATGTTATTTGACCCAACATTCTAGTAATGATAGTTTTAACCAATTGTAACAAAACAAAACAAACACAAAAAAATTACCAACTAGAATAAAGTATTGCATCACACCTTGAAGGGAAACTTCAAACTTCTCCTCAGTGATGTCATCCATGAATGTCAAAACTTCCAAGTTTTAACTGCTACAAAATAAAAAATTCCCAGGGAATACATTAACACTGAGGATTTTATTGTGTAGCTTCAGCAGCCGTGGCATTGCTGTCCTTGTTCACTGTGTTTACAGCAAAACACTGTTCTGGACTCATCAATACTTGACTCGTGTATATATAACATTATGAGATTCAGGTTTATGCAATGGCAGCCTTATAGCTGTATGGGGATGCCAGCCCAGGAATGTCCTCTGCCAATATGTGTTGTAATCGTACAGTATACTGTTGTTCCTAGACGACAATAATCATCCACAATAAACCGAAGTGCACCTCAGCACTTGTTTTCCTTCATTTAACCAGGGTAAAACCTCATTGAGATTTTTATCTCTCTTTTCCATGTGGGCCCAGGCCAAGAAGATGACAAGATATAATTTAGCGATCTCATATTGTAGTCAAGTCCACCTCTTGGTTGAATGAGTAATGTGCTTACGTAAGTTAGTATAGCTGCTCCATGATAGCTCTGCATACAAATAAATAAATAAATACCAATGTGATTGTCTTCTCATGTTTAGAGATAACTGACCTGAGAATTCATACAATATTCAATATATTCAATACAATACACAATGATATGTGAGGCATGTTACAAATTGTTGCAGCATGATAATAGTCAACACGAGTCTGTGGGATTCAACAGAGCAATAGATTATGGTGTCATCTGCATATAAATCTTGTAGTGTGTGGTTGTTCTTCAATTATAAACTGGAGACATTCATTACCTTCCTGTCTCCAAATTTAAGACTCTTTCTTAGTTTTGTCCCACTCTGTACTCACTGTGGGGGCTGGCATGGGGCCCGTCTGACCTGGCCCCTGCCTGGCTCCAGGCCCCATTGCTCCACCGGCCGGCCCCATCTGTCCTGGTTTGGCCTGCCCCGGCCCCATTCCCATGCCTTGTCCCTGGGCTGGAGCCTGCTGCTGCTGGGGGCCGGTGGTTCCAGGGACACTGGCCGGTCCAGGCCTGGCCGCTGATGTCTGGGCCTGCTGCTGGAGCTGGGTCCTCTGGCCTGGAGCTCCGTCGGTCTGTGAACCAGGACCTCCTTGTCTCCCTGAGCCAGGAGGCCCTCCGGCTGAACCTTGTCCCCGGGTTGAGCTGCTGCCAGCTGATCTGGAGGAGCCTGGATGATGAGACAGAAATTGAGTAAAATAACAAGACGTTACGTTAATGTAAGACAATGCAGCAGTTTGGTTCAGCAGCTGGTACAGTAGCAGCATATAGAAATAGAAGACTTTTCACATATTTTTGCAATTTCTGCCTAGAAAGGGCACATATCTCAGAGCACATATCTCTGCGAAACCGGGTGGTTGGCATACCCAGGCATATTATGTGGGTTGCAGCTGTCAGTACCAGAGTAAGCTGCGGCTGGGGGAAAATAGCGTTTCTATGACATCCTGTTCAACTTTTATAATTTGTGAACCATCATGAACCAAATAATCCAGGGAAAGGGACATTCTCATTGTATAATTACGATTCAAAAGTTATAGGCCAAAACATAAAGCAGAATGGTGTAATGGTAGGGGTGTAACGATATGGTAACTGCATCGAAAAATCGATTTTAATTTCAAGAATCGAAGTATATCGAAATGAAAACAGCAACATTGACTATGTATCGTATCGTATCGTTTTGAAATGCAGATAATCGATATCGAATCGTTTTGCTAAGAAAATAATCGATTGTATCAATACTACATTTTTGTGCATGGTATTTAGCAATTTTCGAAGAAAAACATTTAAAGAGGGGTTTAATTAATTACGGTAGTTTAAATGTATTTTAAATAGTTAAATCGATTGTATCGATTTCAAATCATTGAATCGTATCGGATCGCCATAATGAACCAATATCGTCCATATATCGTATCGTCAACCGTGTATCGTGATACGTATCGTATCGCTGTTAAAATGTATCGTTACACCCCTAGTATAGTGCCACCAATGCCATAAGGTAGATTTGATTAAATGTTTGTCTTCGTTAGCCTACTGAGAGTGTGAACAAACATGGTTTGTGAGATTAGCTGTGGACACACAGACATAATATACACATGCGAAAACATAATCTTAGTAATTTTTTTATTTTATTTTTATTTCATTTTACTGTACACAGAGACGAATGACCAGCTGAGACCCCCCCCCCCCCCCTCCCCCAGATGGAAAACGGTACACTTGATATAGTTAATTAAATTCTGTTTATCCCTGAGGGTACACTTGATTGTAAAAATAAATATATAAAACACTCAACAGCGAGGGTTATTAAACCTTTTCAGCTCACAACCCAATCGAGAAATTAGCCTCTCTTTCCGAGACCCAAGCTCATTAAAATATATTGGCTCTCCTGTCAGGAGATCCACAGCTCAAGAAAGCAGGGGCACCATGCATGACAGGACCGATATGAAGGGGCTTAGTTTAGCGCTTTCTTTGCACAGCGATAGAACACAATGGCAGAAAACAAATTACACATTTGTGCAGGTGGAATTATAATAACCTGCAGGACAAGGCTGAAATTAATTTGTAATTTAGTGCACATTGAAATGCACATTGAAAACTAAAAACTTTGTGCAGAAGAGAGATGTCTTATAAAATCACCCTTCAAAGTAAAGTCCACAAAAGCACAAAAGGCACAAAAGCCTCCAAATTTATCTTTTGCCTTATTGTCTCTATAGTTTAAATTGCTGCTTAAGCCTTTGGCCAGTAGTGAAGTATCTGAAATCCCTCATTCATCTCATTGTTTTTTTTAAATAAATGTGATTCAATGAAATAAAACAAAAATATAAATAAGATCAGGCCATGTAATTAAACATGAATCTAATACAGAGCTGTCACACATCAGTAGTGTTTATTTAGAAGTTGTTATGTGGCACAACATCTGGCAAAGACCAAAATTGTCTATCGCTAGAATTAGAAAATAGGCTCTAATGAAACAAACTTGAATGGTGGCAAAAAAGCTTGATGAGTAATTCATGAAACTTAGAAGTGAAAATAGTCGGCGCAAAATTAATGCACTTTTCATGTTTTTTTATTTACCGTCCACAATGCTAAAGAAAGACCTATCCGGTCAAAATGGATCAGTTTCTTCTGTCCATGAGAGGTAATTAAGACATTCATTGTGTGCTGGCTTTTTCCTCACTTCTATTATATATTAATCCACTAATGAACGACCGAACAAAGAAAGAATAATAAACAAACAATACGTTCTGAAGGTTACCAAGGTATGAATATATGAAGTCCCCAAAACAACCAGATTTACCTGTAAATATGAATCGGTGATTGTCAAAGGTAAATTAACAACAAAACAACCAATAACCGAGTGAATGTATTGTCATATCCATAATGAATAACATACCTGGAGGTTGTCCCTGGAGGTCCCCAGGCTGCTGAGACTTGCTGCGGGAAGAGCGATGAGGAGGATCTCCCTGTCTGGAAGACCTTTGGCCGTGGTGGTGAGACCCCGATGGGTCTCGCGAGTAGTCAGAGGAATGGTAGCCGGCAGACCGCGACTCCCCTCGCCTGCCTGCGGACGATGACCTCCCCGACGGCTCATGGCGCATACTCGGGTCTTTGGGGTGACCCTTGGACGACCTGGAAGACCGCGAGGGGTCTTCGGCGTGGCGCGTTGAGGAGGAATGCCGTCCGGAAGAGCTGCCGTGCTGGCGATGGTCACGCGATGTTGAATGTCTTCCACTGTGTCCATAGTCATCTTGGGGCCACAGGTCCTCCTCAGGTGGTTCGTCGTAGTCATGGTAGGTGTGTTGTTGTTGTGGTGGTGGTTGTTGTTGTTGTTGTTGTTTGACGGCATGTCGGCTCCTCCCAGAAGAGTGGTAGTGGCGGGAGCTGGTGCGTGGCTTCTCGAACCAGTCAGTCTCTTCCTGGCCAAGGTGGTAGGCTTTAGAAACCGAGAGCAGATCACAGTCAATCTCCATATCGTTGGGGGACAGCGGCATGCAGGCTGAGAGCAAGGACGGAAGGAAGGAAGGAAACAAGGAGGCGGAGGAAGAAGACCACCACCACCCACGTGCAAAAGAAAAGAAGAAACAGAAAGGAGACAAGGCAGAAAATAAAATAATAAAAATGTATGTTCATGCAGAATACCAGAGCACATCACCAGAGATATTACAAGACAATTAAAAAGTTTAAAGTATTCACTGCAAAATGTCCACCTTGAGCTGTCAAATAATTTTAGGTGACCTGGCATTGCTGGCAAGTAATTTCACATACTTGCTTTTAGAAAAATAATATTCATATTAGTTTAAAGTCAATACTTTCATCTAGTGTAAGCATCAACCTACCACCGACAAAGAAATATAGGTATTTCTATTTGTATTCTATGCTATTGTATTGTGTATTGTGATGGACATTATGCAGTGTAGACATTAAAATACTGTATCACAAATAATACATAAAACACACATCAGTCCAAAAGAAACATGGAAAGAAAAACCTGAAAATGAAAAACAAATTGCACGTGTGCAACAAAAATCCTATGTGAATTCAATCAACTTGAAGCATAAAGGAACACCACCACGCCCAACGATCATGCCAGTTTTTGACAGAAAGACGACTAGACGGCCAGGCCGGTAGGACAGACGGATGGACGGAGGGACGGACGGACGGACGGACGGACGAACAGGCTGGCAGGCAGGCAGACAGACAGACAGCAGTCCACTGATATATTTAGAGCTCCCAGCAAGACATATAAAGAAAACAAACCAGCATGCAACAACTATCTATCTCTGTGTCTCTTCTCTCTCTTTTCTCCCCTGACCCTAGCCTCTCGGTGGGTGGAGGACTTTAAAACGATGATACGGTGGAAGGGGGCAGTAGTAAGTAGGTAGATAAATGCTGTGACTGGTCTGGGCATTCAGGTCCAACAATTACCTTCGCTGTCTGAAACAGCCAAATGGTAATCGTCTATAAGGTATGTATCGTCCGGCTTGTAGACATGGGTCCGGGGGAGGTCCCGTATGTGGTCCTGCACATCCGGAAGCGAGTGACTGGAGCCGTAATATTGGCCGCCATAATAATAGTGATATCTACTGCTGCGACTGTCGTATGGGTCATGACCTAAGCTGGACGAGCGCCCCGACCTCTCCACAAATCTCCCACCCAGGGGGCTGAGGGGGCTCTCCTCTTCCGAGTACTGTCGGGTTGGGTGGCGCCCGCGACTGTAGCTGTAACCTGACCGGTAGGAGGGAGGGCCCCGGTCGTCCCTTTCATAGGACCGGCTGCGGTACGCGGGGTAGTCCCGGGCTGAGATCTTGTCCATGCCGTAGCCGGTGGAGCGTGACCGGCCTGTGGAAGTGTAGTAGATGCGGTCATCCTCCTCCACCATCATGCCGTAGTGACGGCTAGCGCGGCTACCGGTGGTGGCGCCGGCAGCCTGGCCGTCATAGGTGCTCTGCTTGAAGCCGTAGTCCTCGATCAACTGCCGCCCTCGGACGCGGGAGGCGGGATAACCCCCCCCACCGCCAGGCACCGTGGATGAATAGGCCGCCAGGTCGGCCTCCACATCTCGAGCTTCTTCGATGGGCGAGAACTTGGAGATCTTCTGCTCCATGATTCCTGACTTCCTGTGCTTGCTGCTGCGTTTGGAAGACGCCATGACGGCGGGCGCCAGGAGGCTTCTGGAAGTGGATTTCTGCGCCCCAGAGCGGACACCGTATTTGTAGTCGTAGTAGTCGTGATAATATGGGGATCCCCCACCCATGCTAGCGCTCACGCTCACGCTGCTGCTGCTGCTGCTGCCCCCTAGTGGTCCGTGCCTGTAGCTGCTCTTACCCCTGCCGTGGTGGTCGTACAGCTCTTCCGTCGCCGCTTCCTCCTCCCGGCCATACGAGGATCCGCCGCGCGTGGAGCCGGTGCCGCCATGGTGACCGTGGACATCGCCCGGGTAGCGCCCGCTGCTCCCGCCGTGGTGATGCATCATGTCTGCTGTCATCGTGCCCAGCCCATCTTTGGCGGTGAGTTCGCTGACGTCGTCAATCATCATATAGTTCCGTGGGACGTTCTGCTCCAGACCAGGCGCGCCGTACATCCCTGCGTCCCCCGTGCCGTAGGTGGAAGGGCTGTCGACGGCATGCCCGTAGGCATTGGAGACCGTCGAGCTGTACTGGCCATATGAACTGCTCGCTGTGGTGGTGGTGTAGCCATACGTGTTAGCTGTTGTCGTGGTGTACGGGGCGTACGTGCTTGCTTGAGTCGTGTATTGGCCGTAAGTACTGGCCGGCATGGTGGAGTAGCCGCCATAGCCGCTGGAAGCCGGTGCGGAGCCGTAAGGCCCATAGGAGCTGGCCAGGGTCGTAGGCGCAGCGTACTGTCCATAGGAGGCTGCCGAACTGGAGTAGACGGCGTCCTGGGCCGTGGTCGTGACGACCACCGTGGGGTTGCTGATGGTCTCGTAGTTGGTAGGCATCTTGTGCTCCAGATCGGCCAGCGAGGTCTGCCTAGGTCTACCCGGGTGTACAGTCAGGATGTCAGCTTGGGGTTGCCCGGGGTACGGGGTGCTCTGGCTGGAGTAGGATGACACAGCACTGGGGTAGGGTGAGCTGTGGGTGGGGTATGGGGGTTGGCCGGGCGGTGCGGGCCCAAAGCCGGTGTGGCTTGGCGGGGGCTGTGTCTGGGGGGCGGCAGGGATCCCCAGGTCTGTCTGGGGGTAGGGTGGCTGAGACTGGGGGTAGGTATGGGAGGGGTAGGAGGTCTGAGGCTGATAGGAAGATGGTGGAGGGGGGGCATGGCTCTGGAGAGGTGTTGGCTGTGGTAGTGCCTGGGATTGAGACACCGATGGGTAGGGAGGCTGATTGAATGTGGAGGACTGGTAGGGTGCGCTCAGCGGCTGAATAGGCGCCGCCGGCTGGCTCTGAGGATACTGGTATGAGATGGGTGGGAACTGTGCGGCGGTGTTGAGATCACTGGGGAACTGGCTCATCGGGGCAGTGCTCGGCCTGGCTGCCAGCAGCCCGTTACTCTCGTAAGAGGCCGCCGCAGCTGCCAGGCGCAAGTTATTCAACTCACTGTCAGACATATAGTCCCTGGTGTCTCCCATGCACCTCAGGTAGGCGATATCCCTCCTCTCCCTCTCCTTCACCAATGTCTCTTTTCTTTGGTGGATGCCCAGCTCCAGGTATCTGAGCTTGGCATCGATCTCTTTCTCCTCCTCCTCCAGTTCGGCTTGCTGTTTTCTCAGCTTGGTCGACTCTTGCTCCACGGCCTTCAGCTCGTGCGTGAGGTCTTTGAGGAGGCTGGCTTTGGCTGCCAGGCTTTGGCCTTGGCCTTGCCGTGAGCCGGGCTTTAGGCTGGGCATGGAGGGCAGGTAGACCTGTGGCAGGGCGGGTGCGAGCATGGGCAGGTGGGTTGCGTTGACGGTCTCGTCTGGTGGCGGGCTGGGCAGGGTGCGCTTCACCTTACGTAGCAGAGAGCTCTGCTGCAGGGCAGCCAGCTGGAGGGAGACACAAAACAGAGAGACAGAGAGAGGACAGTGGTGGGATAGGGGACACAGACAGACATGGGAATGTGAACAGTAGTGGGACAGGGGACACAGACAGACATGGGAATGTGGACACAACGGGATGGCAGAGGGTAGAGGTAAGCGGGAGAGTATATGCGAGGCACAGACAAGTAAGGGACAAGGAAGGAAGGTATAGAGCAGGGCAGAGGAAGGAATAATAGGAAAAGTGGAAGCAGGAAGTTGAAGAGAGGAAGAGAGAAAGAGGAAAAGGGTAAAGGGAGACAGAAAGCAGAGGATGGGAAGTGGCAGAGAACAAAGGAGATATGGCAAGGAGTAAATGAGCAAACAGAGGGTAGAAAACAAGAGGGTAGACGAAAGGAACAGTACAAATGGAAAGGGCAAAAGGTAAACGTAAGAAGGGGAATAATGAAAGAATTGAGGGCAATGGGGAAATGGGTACATAATAGGACAGAGAGGGGATAGAGAGAGAGAGAGGAGGTGGAGAGAAAAGGAAAAAATAAAAACGTGAAAGATAAACAATGAAAAACAAGAGGAGGAGGAGAGCAGAAAGAGGGAATCAAAAAGGAAGACGAAAAGAAAGGCCCCGGATATACAGTACATGGGCGACGAGGAACATACAGTACAAGAGGACACAGACACAAGGACAACAGGAGTGGAGCTTGTGTTAGAAGACATGAGGAGCACACAGTTCATTGAGTGATTATCAGCCTCCCTTTGTGATTTGACACCTTTTATTTTGAGCACATTATTATTGCACCACTTAAAGGAGGGCTCCCCTGTCGAATCTGTTTATTCAACTTGTGACATTTTTGACGTCACCAGTTGAATAATTGTCTTTATGATTACTTCTAAAAGCCATGGAAAACCCTCATGTATTGCATATCATCCTAAATCCCTTTAGATCTGGATGAACTATAATAAAATGCCGTATGCGGGTGGATTTCTCATTTTCCCTTTGTGATGACCCATCCCATGGGTTGTGTGTTTTGGTATGAGTCTAATGGTGTTAAGTTCTCTGTTCATGTGCAGGAGGAGGGGACCAGCTGTAGCTAGTTAGAGGACAAGGTCAAGGCCATTCTGCCCCTCTCTCCTACTTTTGGTTCCTTTGAGTTACAGTATAGTTCCTAACTTTGGTTCTGCACATACAGTATACTACACTTTCACACATCCATACATACGTCTACGGCATACACTACAATTTGTCATGATTGAGCCAGTTCATGACGCCTTTTATGGGAAAAATAATCACACGCCTTCGTAGATAGTGTTGGACTGCTACACTACAGTGCTAACTGTAAACTGTTTACCATATGGTTGTTAATGCTCCATAAGCCTTGTGTGAACCTCATACTTTAGTGGCTGATTCAGATGTAGACAATCTTAGCCTGCAATTTGTCTGAATAATTAACAGGATGTGCGGGGGATTGTGTGTGTATATGCTACAGCATGTTAATTTAGCAAACCCTCAGTAGA
This sequence comes from Protomyctophum parallelum, assembly GCF_964188405.1. NCBI lineage: Eukaryota > Metazoa > Chordata > Actinopteri > Myctophiformes > Myctophidae > Protomyctophum > Protomyctophum parallelum. The sequence continues at coordinate 18,662,836 of NC_139705.1, read as the reverse complement.
GATGACTTCAGCTGTTTTTAATTATTATTTTAGCTAAGTTAGCACTGTGTGTTCTGGTACTGCTTGTCGTGTCAATGTGTGCGGGGGCAGCAATGCTTGTTTGTACAAGATAAGATTCCCCTGGGGACTACTTTATCTTCTATCTATGAGTGGGCAGAAAAAGAAAATATTCCATACCACACAGCTCTGGGGATCACAAAGACAATACTACTACAGTATGGCCTGAAAGAAATAAAATAAAATCCACAAACAACAAAATGGATAAGCCATTCACACAATTCACATAATAGAACTTAAAGAGGGCATAATACTCCTTCAGCTTCAGAGTAAATAAAACCATGCATGTACTTTTTTTTATCAACTGAAAGTTCAGTTTTCAGCCCTGGGCCATGGCTCAGCGGTCCAGGCACCTTGGCTGGCAATCCAGTCTGGCAGTGTGCCGCGGGTTCGACTCCCGATCCCAACGGCCTTTACTGCATGTCTTCCCCCCATCTCTCTCCCCATTTCCTGTCAGCCTACTGTCTGTCCCTCCATAAAAAATATAAAATAAAGGCAAAGGCCAAAAAACAATTAAAAAAAAATCAAATTTCACAAATATTTCCCAATGAACCATGAATCAGGCTACTGAACGTGTATGCCTATGCTATCAGTATACATTGTTTTACCAATGAATAATGTTGAGGATATGATTAGATAAAACTATTAACACCCAGGGATACATTTATTCAACAGAAATATCCGTTTCCAATGAGAAATTACAATTGAATCCATATTGATAGAAGGGTGTTATTATAATTACACAATGCTAAGTTGAGAGTGAAAACGTATAATGTACTGGGATTGATACTTGCGTTCTACACTTACAGTAAACTACATCTAAGTGCACTTACAGTATTACTGTTTACCTGCAACCCAACAGGGACTGCTTTTGGAGGTTGGCCCAGTGTTTACCAAACCACGACTATTGGCATCGAGTCTTCTCTCGTGTCTGCAGTTTTTGTGTGCCGTCTTTTTGAGTGAACAGAAACAAACTGAATCCTCACAGTAAGCCCTACACTAAATATTTTGGCGTCATAAACACATTGCATCGTGACTCGTGACACATTGTGAGCTTGTATGCTGTCTATTTTCACCAGTAAAATTTAAGGTTTTTCCTTTAATGGTATGCCCAGAATAGGGAAATCACTAAAATCATTCAAAGTGGTTCTAGAAACACACCATAACTTCAGTGTTATTTTGTATTCAGAACTTTTAAAATGACTAATGGCTTGAGTAACTAATGGCTTGCTTTCATGTGTTTTACTTTCAATCGTCTCATAAGAGAAGCTGTCCATTTTTCCCCCACCAGCAACAAATCTGTTCAAATACTCAGCGTAATAAATCTAGAGGATTTTGAAGACAACATTTTACTCTGAAAAGGCCATACACATCAAAATGGATTAGTCATTATATAGCACGGACATGAAACATTCATAGTATTCATGAGAGAGCGACGTGGAATCAAAGGAACCGTCTCAATCAAAGTCATACTTCAACTAGGCTACTTCAACAATCTAAACCGCAGGCCTGCCTGACATCTACGGCGAAATAAATATGCTTTTTGAAATATGTGAACTGTGTAATGTCAAGTTATTTTAAAGTTGTATAAAACTATCCATGTATCCATGAGTCACTATCACATATTGCATCGTGTTTCAGTATCTATTGCTGTGGTTCTCAAAGCGGAGATTCCCAGGGGTCCTTGAAGGGTGTCCAAGGCTCTCCAGCAAGATTAGTAACAGTTAACCTTCAAAGATGTTCAGAAATAGCAGATCTACAAGCTCACAATGCTTGTACAGCACTGTACATCTGCAATTCTTGCTATTTTCGAACAATTTTGAGAAATTACACATAATAATGACATGCTCAAAATATGGATGCCATGTAAAGTGTTTTATTTTACTCTTATTTCATCAACTTGAAGTTAGCCCAATGATAATTCTGATCAATTCTGTATGACTATGTAATGCTACACATGGTACTGCATACTGCAGATTGTCTTTTTCTTAATGATATTATCTTTGGTCAAATTATATATAATGGCCTTTTATTGTGTTTTTGTGACTACTAGTGCAGAGTCGAGGGCAAGAGCTTTCCAAATAAGATGTTTGAATTAACTGCTAAGATTCAAGATTGTGAAACATAAAATCACCATTTTCGATTATACTTTTAATTAGTTGTATTAGTTGTATACAGTATGTCTATGTGCATGTTTCATCAGTCTGGCTTGCGCACACTTGTGCAAACTGTGTGTCTGCGTGACTCTACCTGGCTCTGCAGCGCCTGCTGTTGGTACAGGGACAACCTGGCCTTGGTGTGTTCATCCGTGGTGGGGCTGAGGGACTTGGGGTCCGACATGGACCTCTGAGTGTTCTTGATGGGCCGAGGCACGGAGGGATGACGCTGGGGCGACTCGGCCGTGTAGGACTTCTGCTGGGGGGTGACGTGGGCCTTGTTGTTCAGCCTCTCGCTGGACAGAGAGGTCTCCAGGAGCCGGTGGGGGGACACGGGGGAGACAGGGGAGTAGAGCACCTGCGGAGACTTGGGGGGCCCGGCCTGCTGCTGTCGGATGATGCTAGAGACGGATTCGTTGTGGAGGTGGTTGTGCGGCTGGTAGTTGATGTCCAGAGGATCGGGCCGCCGGCGGTCAAATTTGGCTGCGTTCGCCGAGATCTGCTGACGCTGCTGGTGCATCATCGGGTCCGCTAAACCGGCTTGCTGGGTTCCGCTAGTGGATGATGAATATGGGCTGACGGTTGTGGGGACGCTGATCTGGGGAGCCACTACCACCTGTGACTGGGGCTCCTGGTCGGTCTGGCAGGCCAGGCTCTGGCCTTTCTGGGTACGCTCGGGGCCGGAAATGTAGTGGATGATCTCCACCTTGTTGGGGTCCGGGACGGTCACGTGGATGGCCGGAGAGATGCCTCCCCGTCCCGCATGGTCCGCCGCGTCCGTCTGGCAGGACATTTCCCTGATGGTCTGGACGGCAATGTTAGAAGACGCCATCTTGGAAGTGTCCGGTTTGGTGTCGGTGGTCGCAGTGGTGGTGGTGGCGGTGGCGGTGGCGGTGGCGGCAGCGGACGACTCCGCGTGGCGGGAGAAGCGGGAACGCCGGCGCCGAACCGGTTGCTCCCACTCCACCTTGTCCTCGTCGTCGTCGGTCTGAACGGAACAGTCCACACTGCGGCCCCGCCTCCTGCTGCTGCGCTGACGCATCATGTACCTGGAGGAGGAGAGCGGGCAGGTGGTAAATAAAATGGTAAATGGTGCATTTATATTATTATAGTGTCTTTATCCAAGGCACTTTACATAGATTACATTCACCCATTCACACACACATTCATACACCGATGGCGGCGGAAACCATGCAAGGCACCAGCCAGCACATCAGGAGCAATTAGGGGTTTGGTGTCTTGCTCAAGGACGCTTCGACACTAACTCTGGGGGAGCCCAGGTTTGAACTGGCAACCTTACGGTTGCCATCCAGCCACTCTACCCCTGAGCCACCGCCCCCAGGTGGAGGGACGAGGGAGAAAGAGGAGATGTAACGTACGAAAGGGGGGACGAGTGAAGCAGGTGGAGGGGGGGGAGAAGAGAGAAAAGAACAGCACAAACGCAAGAAAGAAAAGTAAGAGTAAGGACAGAGTAGAGTGGAAGAAAGCGGAGGGAGAAGATAGTGAGAGAAACTTTTCCAGCTCAGTCTGGGCCATTGGCATTTTGAACAATCCTCAAGGACCTCCCCACCTCACCTACTACAATATGCACATATTAGTTCTTGAAAACATCAGAATCTTCTGATACACCTGTACACATGAGTAATGTAATCCGGTTTAAGTATACGACGGAATATCAGTAATTTCAACATAATCATTGTATTAATATTCAACATTTACGTATTTATACTAGTTGTACACCTGCATCGAGCACCAGAAATCGTACAATAAATGATGAATGGTGCATTTATATAACACCTTTATCCAAAGCGCATTTCAATGTGCATTACATTCATCCATTCACACACCGAAGGAGGAAACCATGCTAGGCAACAAACTGCTCATCGTAAGCAGTTGAGGGTTTAGTGTCTTGCTCAAGGACACATTGACACTAACTCAGGAGGAGCCCTGTATCTCAAGCGGCCACTCTGATCAGGGCTGCATTTTGCGTGTCTTAAGTACCAGGTCTTAATACTTAACTTAAGACCTGGAGGTGTGATCAATGCCATTTGGCTATTCTGAGTGGCCAAAGAGCATTGACCACACCTCCAGGTCTTAAGTTAAGTAATAAGACCTGGTACTTAAGACACGCAAAATACAGACTATCTGCTGAGCCACCAGCCGATATTCAAGCTCACAATGCATTGTGCACAACCACAACATGTTGTGAGTTGATCTGCTATTTGTGATGAGCGACACCGCACACGCATTTACCAATCTTTTCTTTTGTTTACCGAAGATATAATTAGATTTCTGAGAACACAGTAAGACAACTGGATTTTACGATTATAACATTTTGTTTAGGCCTACTGCAAGTCTTTTATACCCATTCAACTAGAAACATGATAATAATCTAAAGAGAAATGCTGGGAGATTTTACTTTCAGGTTAGTCTGCGTATGTGTGAAATAAATCTATGAATTATTTATGACACCATGCTTGTCAGCTACTACATCACATGGCTTGGTTTTTTAATTACTGGAGGCTGTTTTGTTATAATTTCTCTGAATTAATGTTTCAATAATCTCATAAAAAGCTTTAAAAAAGAAGATCCGAGCAATAACAACATGTGGGGGAGAGGAAAAAACAAAATGTTATTCTATAAAAACGCCAAGTATTGCACGCACGCACGCACAGCCCCCCCACACACACACAATACACATTATACACTATACACTAACCTCTCGTCCGTGTCCTCCTCATCGGTCTGCACACAGCTGTCCACGGCCATCCTGCGGGAGGGGGAGGATCCGTAGAAGGCCACGCCCTCTCCGTCTGCCCCCTCCCTGGGGAGGCGGGTCATGGAGCTGTGCTTCCTCATGCTGCTGCTCCGGGTCTCGGCGTGCTCCTCCTGGCTCCGCAGGCACGTCTCCGACAGGGAGTTGGGCAGGGAGCGGGACGCCGGCTGGGAGTCCGCCAGGGCCTGGCCGTCCATGTTGGAAGACACAAATCATGGTTATTTAATGTACAGCAAACTTATAATAGCCTCAGAACGGGTGCTTCCTTTGTTTTGTTTTATGTTGTTTTTTTAACCTTCTTGTGATCAGCAGAGATTTTACCTGCAGTGCTCTCCATCCTCAGATTTAGCGTACCGGGGTCCTATTTGGCATCTCCTCAGATGCACGTGTTTAGCCATGTGCCAATGTGGGAGGAGAGGCACAGTAGAGGATGTATCGTTTGTTTGCAAAATAGCTGCGCTCTGCAATTGAGGGCCACAGTTTGCACCAACTGTGCTACCCACCTGCTCGGTATCATTGTACGATAGTGTCGTGCACCAAAAATAGAAGATCTACAAGCTCAGAACGTGTCGCAACCGACACGTTGTGAACATGTGCATGTGTCAAGTCCAAGAAGAGTAAATGAACATGTGGACTCGAGACCGGACTCAAGACGAGTCAAGGGCTGCGGTTACATGAGGGCTTTTTCATTCAGAATGAATTAATTCAGAAGTAATGTTTTTTGCTGCGTGTTTACATGGGAAAGGTCATTCCGAATGAGTGTTTACATGGACAATACTTTTAAATCCCATTATTTCATTCCACATCAGGTTTGGGGCTGGGAAGGCTTCTGATTGGATAGGGGGCGGGCGGATATGTTTACGTGTTTACGGTGGAAAGTACATTTACTTTAGTACTAAAGTACAATTTTGAGGTATTTCTACTTTACTTTCCAATTTTTACTACACTACATTTCAGTAAAACAAAATAATAATAATAGAAAAACACTTTTATGCCGTATTACTTTATATTTGATGTATCCTGTAGCCTATGAGAGGTTTCTAATATAATTTCTTAATATAATTAATCGCAAAACAAGAGCATAATATAGCCATACCAATTACATGGAAACAAGCATGCACAGAAATACCAGAATTAATTTCAATCCGAATGAGTGTTTACATGAGTCCACAATTGTTTCAATAGGATTTTAAAATGGAATAAACCGGTCAGTTACATCAGATCTAAGTTTAAATCAGATTGACCATTTTCATTCCGATTTAAGTTTTTGTAGGTGTTTACATGAGAACTTTTAATAGGATTTCACTTTTATTCTGAATGAAAAGGGGATTTAACTGTCCATGTAAACGTAGCCCTTAGGACTCGGGTACTATACTGCATTGTTTTGCATCTGGCAGCTGCCAAAAAAAGTTATACACATAACACATGATACATGTAAGTTTACCCACATGACGGCATTTTTTGTTTTTCTGTTACAGAAACAGAAAACCCACTAAATGTTCAAGTCATTTGTAATACAAGGGTATCGAATCCTTGTCCTACCATCTGTTTCGGGAGTTCATTCAACTAATGCGCTTATTTGATGAGTAATAGTCACCCAAATTAAAATGTTCTCAGACGGAGTTGCATTGCATCCCTCCAGAAGATAATTAAAATGTAATGACTATAGTAAATATAAAGTGTTATGTTACTGAAATAATCAATTTAAGCATAACTAAATACATTTTCTTTTTTGTCTTCAGCTCCTCAGGGGTCTCCAAATTCCAGTCCAGTCCACCTTTTAAAGATGACTTGAAATTATGTTTTCAGAGTATTAAATGTATAATTATATTGTGAAATAGTAGTTCATTTCAGCCCGAGCCCAACGGGTGTTCTGGTTGCGCTATAAATATATCAATAAATGATTTGTCGAGTCAAATTCTGGTCATAATAAATAAAAAATTGCTGTTTTACAAGCTTTAACAAACAAGTCTGCAACCCTTGATTGCACTTTAGAAGGATAATAAAGATGTACGTTTTTGTTCTTCGCCAATAAGGAGAGAGACGTTGTGGACTGACAAGTTTCTCATGATATGAATAATTGTGAGTCTTATTTTGAAGTAACGCCGCCAGCTCCAGGAAGTGTAAGCTGCCTAATTGATGAGGTTAAACCGACAAATCGACAAACTAACGGATCAATATGCTTTTGGCTCGCTCATCTTTTTACAGCGTGAAAACTATGCACTATGGAAGTACCGATCTTTCGATTGTCCGTTGCAATAGTGGTGACTGGTGACTAGTTTTTATATCATGGAATGCGTTTTACGTCTCTCTTCCCTTCCTCTATCTCTCTCTTCCCCACTCTGTCTCTCTCGCTCTCTGAGCCACTGCTGACCAGTTTGGTATGGGTCGGGCTGGGCTCAATATTGTATATTACGACCATACTCAAATAGGGCCCAAATCACTTTTTGGGTCGGGTTTACATTTTCAGGAATATTGAGAACTTTTACATGCATGTATTTTACGTGAGTATGAGCTCAGATTTTGGGCACTGGTGAGTATCATGACCCACCTGGATGTCAATTCATCCACAAAGTATAAAACAAAATCTAACAAGGCAGTGCTGAATCAACTTTCTGTTACTGCATTGAACATTTTCTTTCATTTTCTTTTGCTGAATAGCGGTCCAGTCACCTGAGCTGCTGCGGCTGCTGTCTTCTGTCTCTTCTGCTCTTCCAGCTGCTGCTGCAGCTGTTGCTGCAGGGACTGGATCTGGTCCAGCTGGGACTTCTGCTGGGCCAGCTGCTCCCTCTGGAGAACCAGCTGCTTCTCACGCTCCTGCTGCTGATGCTGAAGGACCTGGTGGAGGCACAGGAGTGGGTGGAGATGGAGACACAGATACAGGAGGAAGACATATAGGAGGTATAGGTGGAGGAGGCAGTACGGTAAGACGTGGAGGACGTACGGGTTATAAAGGTGGATGAGGAACAGGAGGGGTGTGTCAAAGATGGAGGAGTAGAGAGTCGAGGGGAAGGAGGAGAGGTCAGGACAAGATAGTTAGCATTTCTAAATACGGCATTCTGTTTCTATGAGTTCCAATCTTAATCTCATCGAATCCAAATCAAACACAAGAATGGCAACCAAAAGCCAAGACACCTGCAACGGAGCACATGAATGGAGTGTTATTCTTGTGCTGATGGATTAGTTTTGAAAATGGATCCAAGTTAGATAAGCATAAGCTACTGTTGCTTTGTAAAATACAAAGCATGGAAGCATATAGCATACATGAAGGGCAGCATGTACATTACCGGTGCAGTTGCTTGTCATACTGTAGCAAGGCTACAGGCTACAGGCTCGACATGGCACGCAGGTGGGAATTAGGAATTAGGGGTTTCTTATGCTTATACTGTAGGATAATGAGATGCATATTAGTCATTCCATCTCTACAGTATTTCATTCACAATAAGAAAGTCTTTCAAACCTGCTTTACAGAGTTAACTGTTAAGTTTTTCAATTGCTTGTTCTATTGAAAAAGAAGCAAATCATCACATTAGGCCCTCAATCCTGTTACCCGTTAAAACATGTTTAAGTCATGAACTACGGATCCAAGTTAGTGAAACCTGTATTTTGCCAAGTGCATATTGTTATTGTCTTATTAAGGATTTGCATTTCATATCATTGACATAGCCTATTTGTGAAATGAAACATTTACCATTTATTGTATGTGGAATAACTTGAACTTGAGTAATTATATGTAATACTACATAATTTCATGGAAGAATCTGTACATATCCCTGGCAAATCTCACTATCAACAACAAAACATGCTATAAACCAACCGGTCATTAATGGTACATTTTCCTCACTAAGGTTAGACACAGACAAATAGACTTCTTGGAAACAACTGAGTGTTATATTGTGTTTTAATATGTTATTACTGTTCCTTATTTAAATTTGATACAGGTCTACATGGATCATTAAGCCATCTCAGTTGGGGTAACCTGCATAAAGATTTAATTTATTGACATACAGTATGATGCAAGATTTTGTCTACAAACACGTAACATACTTTTATAACTAAAATTATAATCTAAAATGTGGAATTTGTAGGATGGTCTGATTGATACTGCAACACATCTGCAAAACCCTGCACACATTTGTGCTTTTTAGGTAACTTTAGGGGTCCTGTTTTGGAAAATCTTTTTCATTAGTGTCTTTTTCATCTGTCAAAACAGCATTTTTCGCAGTACATAAAACCACCAAAACAACAACAAGCATGCAGATGAGACCATTCACATATAGGCTTGCTTTTCATCGATTTTCACCAAAAGTATCAGTATCCCTATTCAACCAACCACAAACAAACAAACAAACAAACAAAAACGTACAAGAACAGCATTACAAAACCAAACACAAAAAAACACCAGCACAGTATACCACAACAAAACAACCTTGCCAAATGAAAACACCAGAAACAAACAAACTCCCTAGGCCGTTTGTTCACCCAAGACCTGTAAAAAGTCACTGCATGCCGATCTGTTCTGAGGTTGAAACAATTCAATTTTGTCTGAAGCATACCACTCAATTCAGACCTCCCCTGTCCAATAGGAGTTAAACAGAGGCAAGACCAAAGGAGTATCTCAAGCCAGTATCCTGCCGTCACACAAACATGGAGCTGGAACTGTTTCAACTTTAGAACAGGTTGGCGCTATAGAGGTCTGCTTTTTATTTCTCTCTTTTTTTACAGGTCTTCGGTGGACACAACCTCTATCACCTCAGCTTCCTGTTCTACCTGTTCCTTGATGTTCTGAAGCTCGTGTATCTCCCTCTGCACCAGCAGCTGCTCCTTCTCGCGGTGTAGCTTCAGCTCCATTCGCTCCCTCTCCAACTCCTCCTGCAGGCGTAGCTGCCGTAGCTTCTCCAGCTCCACGCGCTCCCTCTCCATCTGTAGGAGCAGCTCCTGCTGCCTGTGCAACCTCTCCTCCTCTGTCTCCCCCTCCTTGTGGATGGCTCCAGGAGGAGGGAATGGAGGCAGACCCCCTGGGACGGGAACTCCACCACTCTGGGCAGAGGGGAGGCCTACGGGAGGCTGGGCGTAGCCCTGGGTTTGCGGATAGGCGTGGGCCACTGGCTGAGGCTGAGCACCTGCTTGTTGTTGTTGCTGCTGCTGTTGTTGCTGACTGTTCAAGTGGGCCTGGGACAAGTTGATTGGCTGCTGCTGTGTCTCTGTTGGAATGGTGACCGTTCCTGTCGGTGAGGACGTGGAGGTGACATTGGCACCTATGCCCAAGTAGACAGGTGTGTCCTGGACAGCGCCAGTGGCTGGCATGGCAACAGACATGGGTACACAGACTGGTGCAGGGGTGGTTTCCGCAAACGTGGAGGCAGCAGTTGTGGCTGCCACCTGGAAAGGACTCGGTGATGGGTAACGGAAGGGAGCTTGCCCCGTAAGTGGCATTCTGGGATTCATTGGTAGCCTGGTCAGACTGGATAGGGGCACAGGTGTCATGTTGGCAGAGGGGAATAATGGCCTGTACACGCCTCTCAGCAGTGGATGAAGGACTGAGGCAGGCTGCGTGGTAATTGGCACGGTTGAGGCAATGGGGGTGTTGATGGTGGAGTATATCATCCCATCAGCGGACCTCATTGCTGTGGGGTACATGGCTCTGAGACTGGCCTGCCTGGCATTGATGAGGTTGGTCAGGGCTTGGTTGTGAGAAATGGCCTTCCCGTCTGCTCCAAACAACACGTTTGATCGCATTCCCAAACCAGCAGCAAGTCTGGAGGAACCAGGCCCAGTTCCTCTCCCCAAATTACCATACAAGTCTGGATTACTTCCAAACCGGTCTATGGAATTAAGTGCTGCACACATACGGCTGATCTCTCTGGCAGTAGTGGCACTGTATTGAGCCAAGTTGGACTCCCCAAAGCCGGCTATATCACGAGGGGAGTAGCCATAGTCCGAACTAATATTAGAGAGGGAATTAAACCTCCTAATGGGAAGGGCTTGTGCTGTGAGGTCCCCCCCGTGACGTAAATCAGTATATGAGCCATACTGCATCCCCATGCCCATATAACCTGCCTCATAGGCATACTTCATAGAGGTGAGGTCCACTGCAAGTTCTCCGGTGGCTTGAAATTGTGGATCTAGCTTAGAGTGGTAGGACTGCAGCCCAGCTTCTGCTAAATTTGTATCAGACATTGAGGGCTGAAGCCTGCCAGGAAAAGGCAGCGTGTAGGCCTTACGGCCATCCATTTGGTACTCGTACCTTCCAGTTTGGCCTTCCGGTTCAGACTCATAGGTGAGGGGTGGAGCAGAAGGAGGCCTTATGCCCTCCTTCTCTGTCACACCAACGCAGCTCCCACCAAACGGCAGCCGGTAAACAACATCACAACAGGCTGGCTGGTTGTCTGGTTTAATCTGACCTCCAGTCAGATCCATGGCATCCTGCCCTTCTTCTACCTTCACCAGTTGAGTAACGGCTCCTTCTTGACCTGGTCCTCCATCAATCTGTACCACCATACTGTGGGGTGCATTAGGCCCAGGTGCGGTCATCATACCAGGAGGAGCAGGCTGTCCTTTCAGCTCAATGACACCAGTGCCATACAAATCAGAGTTGACGGCTGGAGATACAGAACTGACCAAAGCTGAGGCACTGCTGGTTTGGCTGACCATCAGATCTTTCTTCAGTAAAGGTGCAATCTGGCCAGTGACGTTGAACCTAGCCAGGGCAGACGTCTGTTGATGCTGCTGCATCTGATGGTGCTGCTGAAGCTGCTGCTCAAGAATCTCTTGTTGCATCTGGAGCTTCTCCTGTTGTCTCTGCAGCTCCATCTGTTGTATGTTCAGGTCTTCCAGTTTGGCATCAATCTTTGGTATTGCTGGATCAGTGGTTGGTGGTTTGTTCTGGGAGAGGCACATAGCTGGGCCCATACCCTGGCCCAGATCCACACGGTTCTGGTGTGGGTCCCCGTACACCGGCTGAGTCATGAACATGGAGGCAGCAACAGTGACGCTCACGGTGGTTGGCGTGGTGGTCTCTTGGGTGTTTAGGTTCATAATCAGTGGTTGCACAATTGTCGAGTGTCTGCCTCCTTCCGATCCACCATGGTACTTCCTACTATCTGTGGCCAGGGAAGTGAGATCCATTCCCTGGTCAGTCATTATGGCAGGATTTTGTGTTGAGAGTGCTCTGAGATCCACAACACTACCCCCTTGGATCATATGGCCCTGTTCCACCCTGGACGTGCCTGGAACAGTGGATATACGACAAAGGGAGATATTGTCCATGGACAGGGAACCTCTGCTATAGACTGTTGGGGCCATGCTGGTTCCCACGTTCACCTTCTCCACTCTCTGTGATTGGTAAAAGGTGTGTGTAGGAGACTGATGGTGGTAAGGTGGCGTGTCAGGTGGGCTGCCGCAGGGGGAGTATGCCTCAAATGTTGACTGACGACTGAATCTAGTAGGCGAGGACAGAGGGGATGTGGCTGTGTTTACTGTCATCGGCCTAGACGGGCTTGGTGGCGGAGAGTATGGGGCATCCTGGGAAGACTGCTGCCGGTAGATACGTGGGGAATTGGAGCGGTGTGAGGTCTGGGTGGCCTGAGCCAATACTGGAGACGTGGGTCCAGCACTGTCTGGCTGCACCCCCATTCCAGAGTTCAATGTCTGGGTAGAGAACTCAACTGTTACCCTCCTAGATGGTGAGCGGGTGGGACTCTGCGTTGGAGGCGAAGGAGACAGAGGAGGACTGGTGCTCCTGTAGTAGGTGGTATACTTAGGAGAGCGAGGCTCGATAATTCTTTCAGTTGAAGATGTTGAGCTGTCTCGTGCTTGGACTCCCCTGGTCTCTCCTACCCTTCTGGTGATCACCTCCCTCTGGCTATATGCCTGTGTGATCTCGGCTATCTTGCTACATACACTAGAGACTGTAGTTGTGGATGTGGAGGGTGTTCCTGTGTGCCTGCTGTACATACCAGCCTGAGTGGATGTTATAGTATGGCTTGATGTAGTCTGAGAAACGGTCACTGCATCTCTGGCATAAACGCCATAGGCTGCGATCGTTGTGGCGGCCACTGCAGGTGTTATGCCATTCTTCCCTGTCTGACTCTTGTCTTTTTGTCCATCTTTGGCAGTGAAATGCTGTGTCACACGGACATCAGGGATCCGTCCTCCAGTCTCAGCAAAGGAGACTGGAGCTGAGATCTGGGTGGGGCTGGTTCCTGGGGTCAGCAGAGCATTGCTTTGCTCCAGCAGTTTGGCAAAGGCTGAGCCAGTGTCCAGGAGTTGTTTTTCTGGGTAGGAGCTCTCGATCTCAATCGCTACCTGCTCATCGGTGGCTTGCTGCATCTTGGTGATGTTCTGAGACGTCTGACGGATCTCTTCATAGATATCCGTCTCCATCTCCGATGCCTCATTGTCGTATCCAGTTTGTTCCTTTTCATATTCGTACTCATCATCGTAGCCCTGACCGTTGACTTCGTCCTCGTAGTACTGTCCATGCCTGCCATTTTGCGGCTGCTGTTGCTGTTTCTGCTGTTTCTGAAGCAGCTCCGCCTTCCTCATCATCTCCTCGTACACCTCCTCTGCACTCTTCAGTGGTTTGGAGGTTGAAGATGGCGCTGTAGTCGTTGTGGCAGTCGATGACTTCTCAACGGGGGAGTAGAGGGACATGAAGGTGGGCAGGTTGTACTCGCTGCCCGACTTATAAAGCTTTGACTCGTATCCCTCTGCCTCAGAGTCGAGACTCTGGGGGGAGTATTCAGACGCAGAGGACCGGTGGAGCTCCTCCATCTCCGCTGCTTGCCTCCTCTCCTCAGTCGGGGAGGCGTCTTCAATCGGCGAGAGGTTGCTGGGTGGAGTCTTGGACCGCTCCCTGCGCCTCTGTGCCCTCAGTTCTTCTTTGTCTCTCTTGGTCTTACGAGCGGTGCTCCTAATCCTCTGTTGCTCCACTTCCCTCATCTTTTCCTGCTCCCTCAACAGCTCCTCCTCCTCTCTGAGTTCATCCTCTTCTGAAGAGTCCTCGATGGTGGGGAGGAGTGGCCCGTGGGAGCGGTGCCGTGCCTTCCTCTGCTGCTTGGCTTCCTCCAGCCTCTGCCTCCTGCTGGGGCTGCTGTCGCTGTCCTCTTCCATGGAGGAGATGGAGGTGGGGGACTGGCCTGAACCAAAGGACGAGGAGCTGGGAGGCAAGGTGGAGGAGTAGTCGCCCCTGGAACGTTCTTCAGGAGACCCCGTCAAACTCTCCATCTCTAGTTCGGGCTCACGGTCAAGACTGAGGTCGTTTTCATTGCCCAGCTCCATGTCCCGGCTGTAGCTGTTGGTGTTGTTGAGTTCAATGGTTTTGAAGCGCCTCAGGCCTCCCTGAGAAGCCATCGAGTCCTCCTCTCCCTCCTCAACTGAGCCTTTGTACATGTCCGTGGAGCTGTTGGTCTCCTCCTCGAAGCTGCTGGAGTGGTGCTGTAGGCGACGCTTCTCTTTCCCTGAATCAGAGATTGTGTGCTTGTGGTGGTTCTTCTTGGGCTTCTGGTAGCCATATCCTTCATCTTCCTCATCCTCTTCCTCCATCTCTTCCTCCTCCATCTCTTCTTCCTCCTCCTCGTTTTCCTCGTCAGCACTCATCTCCATGAGCTGTCTCCTCATGAACTCCTCATCTGTCATGGGCTCTGTGGGCTCTGCATCTTTGTCCTTCTTCTCCTTCTTGTCCTCCTTCCCTTCTTTGCGCTTCCCCTCCCAGTCACCTGCTCCAACCTCCTCCTCCTCCAGGATGTCTGCAAGCTCCTCGTCTGAGTCGTATGCCTCCGGTGTGATGGACAGGGACCGGGGCCTCTGCTTCCCTCGTTCGTCCAGATCCCTGTGCCTCCTTGCCCTGCGATCCACCTTCTCTTCCGATAGGCTCTTCTCTAGTAGGGGCCTCATGGAGCTCTCCAGCTTAGTGATTTCAGAGGGGCTCCCCGGGGAACCCCGTCCGCTGATTCCCCTCTCGCTCAGCTTCATTTCTTCCTCCTGGATGAGGCCGGTGATCTCACTGTGGGAGCTGGAGATACCGTCCGAGGAGTAGCCTGTGTCGCTGAGGCTCTGGGGACTGCGCGAGAGGTCGTGGTTGCTGTTGTTCTTGGTGTCCTGCAAGGGACAGAAGAGAGGGGGGAGGGGGGGGGGGGCAGAGAGAGAGAGAGGGAGAGAGAGAGGGAGATAATCTATTAGAATCTCTGGAGGACACAGGGTTAACTTATGATGTATATCATTACTGTCGAGCATAAACCTCTTATATCTCCTAATTATTTGAACTTTTAGAGTTTATTTCCGTAAATCAATGCCCTACTTGATCATTCTGCAGTGTCACACAACAGTATAGCTATTTTTGAAAAGTAACAGTTTTGGACATGAGGTTTCCACCCGACAGAGACGATAATGTGGTCTTGTGGTGAAGATGTTAAGATCTGGTAAGTAGCGTACCATTTAGGCCCGATGGGCCCTATTTTCGCCGGTGCCTTACCCCTTACCCCTTATCCCTAAAGTCTTTGCCTGTTTTTTTACTATTTTGATAGTATATACCCGATCTACAAGCTCACAACGTGACGGAAGTTTGGCTTTTTGAAGTATTTTAAAATAGTTCAATTAATGCTGAGGATTTTATTGTGCCACAGGTAGCCACTTTAATGTACAGTATACAATATTATGGATATCCATTTACACTGGCCTATGGCTATGTGGGCCTAAATAAGTACTTTTACTTTACAGATCCTAATCTGGCTGCTTGTGTAATGGCAAGTTTAAAACTCTTTTATTTGCATAGATGACAAACATATAGAGCAGAAAAGGAGAAATTAAATACACACAGATAACTTACAGCAGGATAAGGTAGTGGTTATTAGGAATATATCAAGTTATTCCACCTGAGATGTATGCCCTTCCTTTTTACAACACTGAATAAAATAGTATGGTATGAAATGTCAATTCCTCCTAACAACTCATGTTGTCCTTTAAAGAAAAGATCAAATAGAACAATTTCACTCAATTGCATTGTATTTACAACACCAAGTGAAATTAGTGTCTTCTTTATTATCATGCAGTGGTTAGTTAAAGAATGAAATAAAAAGTATAGTTGTAAGATATTAAACAGGCAAACTAAATGTAGTGCAATGACTGGTAACTGGTAAGTGGTAATATTGATATTAAAAATAGTACATTTTTACATATTGCAGTTTATTGGTTTATATGTTGTTTTGGTTTATGTTGTTTGTCTACTAGACAGAGCCATTGATCAAAGATTGGCATCATGTTATGCTACAAGTTGCTGACTTTACAACACCTCTACAACTTACAAAGAGTAGTGGTAATGATACAAGCATGCATTTGGCATTGCAATTGTGTTTGTTACATGGTTCCAATTACAGCAAAACTGTAAAAAATATCCCCCTTAAATCAATGGCTCTGCCTACCCTAATCCAAGCATAACATGCCAAATCATGATTTCAAAGGGACTGACCTGGTAAAATGAAGGTATGGATGAACAAAGATAAAAATTGGTTTTAAAGAAATGATCGAACATCATACAATAAAGATGGGAACATCAGTGTGACATTCACTCCTGTTGACAGTACTCAATATTTGACACAGTAACTTCCTCTGTTTTCATTCCTCCATTTGTACCTTTGGATGTACATTATGTTTGTGCACCCTCAGTGGTAAATGAACACAGAAGGCGCGTTTACTGTGTATCACTGAGTATAGGAACAAACACAGGGACAAATTACCTGTATTTGTGTGACAGCGGTGCAAGCTATAGGGCTGTATTTTGCGTGTCTTGCGTGTCCATTTGGCTATTCTGAGTGGCCAAAGAGCATTGACCACGCCTCCAGGTCTTAAGTTAAGTAATAAGACCTGGTACTTAAGACATGCAAAATACAGCCCTTTAGTGTGGTCAGACTTGGTGCTTAACAGACACTTTGGGTGCGTTCGGAAATGTGCACCGGGAGCGCACTCGCCTATTAGTTTGTATTGGCAGTGTGCTCAGTGTGACTATTATCCGAACGAACCCTTTTAGCGTGAGTTTTGCAAAAGGGGGTGTGGCCTTGATGACGTATTTTACGTACGGCTCACACTATTCAATTCCACATTGCACCGCATCACACAGGTGGGCAATGGAAGACGTTCCTCAGTTTGTTTTATACTGAGTGTAGCCTCGATACCCAGGCTTTCATTTCGTCTGCGCGAAAGATGAAAGCCTGGAAAAAGCCGTGGGCTGAACCAGTCTAAAAGTGGGAGTCAACCCTTCCGGGTGGGCGTCGCTCTAAATGATGTGACGTAGCGCTGCACTAGGGGGGAGAGGAGGGGCCGGGGGTGACGGACAGATCGATGAGATCCAATCAGGGTGCGCGCATTTCTGAGGCGCGACCCGCCCCTCTAGACCAGAAATGTCTCTGCTTAGGTCAGGCTATACTGAGTGTGACATTATTGACATTAATGTAGCTGAGGGAAAAGACAAACAAAAATGTTAATTATCATGTTGGGTGTTAGTAATTCATGCAATATGCCCTTTGAGTTCCTCACAACTCTAGAGATAATATAGGTTAAAATATATGAATGAAAGCTAAAATATGTTCATAATAAGGCCGTCCAGGTGCTGCAGGGGTAAACTGTGGTCAATTCTGGTGCCTCTGGCTTGGCCAGGTGCTCCAAGGAAAACAATTGTTCGTGCTCATGTTGCTGCATTAGCGACTCCTATACACATGTTGGTCGAGGTGCCTGGATCTAGGAGGGATAGCGTGTTCCTCTGAATTCAATACGCTCCCGGTGAAAAGAAGAAGTTGCGACTCCAAGTGTATCGGTGGAGACCTGATTGTCTACTCTACACATTCCCCAGACCAGAACGGTAGTGACAACGACATAAAAACATGGGGGGGGGGGAATTGGCACAACGGCAGAAAAAACTATGTCTGAACTAGTACACAGAGTGAATGAGTTTTAGTGCTACATTGAGCTCTGTGGCTTTTACTTGAAGAAAAGCTTTGTTGGATGACGAATAAAGATAACGTATAGTATAGTAAACATTTGAACAATAATCATTGCTCCGTGTTTGAGCACTGTGCCCTCCTGAATCCCTTTCAGCTCTACAGATAATATAAATAAAACAATTCACGTTATCTGTCCTTCAATTGAGAATGTTCTCTACACAAAACTAAAGGAGTGCTCCGCCGAGCGCATATCTCTACAAGTCTGGGTGACTTCTTCTTCTTCTTCTTCTTATTTATTTCATCCCACAATTTTGTAACCCATTTTTCACCCAGTGCCAATTACAGTACCTAAGGTGTAATCCTGGGCGCTACTCTCCCTCTGCCAACCTGGGGAGAACCCCGAACTGAGCTCATGCTTCCTTCAATGCATGAGGAGCGAGCAGGCTTCTTCTTATCACCTGACAGGGGGGAGTTTCCCCGGTAGGATGTAGCATGTGGAAGGAACACGTTATTCCAACCAGTTCCTTTCCCCTCCATCAGGTGCCCCAGACCAGGGGAGGCAGATTAGAGACCAGGATTACTGCATGTTTTTTGTGAGGGTGCCTACCCGTGGGGACATGGGGAGAACATACAAACTCCACACAGAAAGGCCCTTTTGCCAACTAACCCCACCTACTGTAGGTTATGGATATGATGACGTGGAGGAGAAAACACGCCCCCAGTGCCCACAGCGTCCCCGAAGGGAATTGAACACAGGACCTTCTAGCTGTGAGGCAACAGTGCTACTAACTGTGCCACTGCATATTGCTATAAGCACAAAACCCTTTTTTGACAAATATTCAACAAAGCTACTTTGCTACAAAGCTATTTTGCGTGTCTTAAGTACCAGGTCTTATTCCCTAACTTGAGTAAACTAAAGACCTGGAGGCGTGATCAATGCTCTTTGGCCACTCAGAATAGCTAAATGGCATTGATCACGCCTCCAGGTCTTTAGTTTACTCAAGTTAGGGAATAAGACCTGGTACTTAAGACACGCAAAATACAGCCCTATAGAGTCTAAAGGAATAACCCCTTAGATAGCATTTATGTTGGCTTAGATAGCATTTGATACAGACTTATAGCATGTTATGTAGACAGCACTATAATTGTATTGTATTTAGTCATAGCACGCCATAGTACATATGTATAGCATAGTAGTAAATATGTATAGTTTATATGTATAGTGTATGTATAGTTTCATTATATAGATATTCCACTGTTCCTTTCTTAGCTTACGCATGTTTCATGATAAATACTTTTATGTGATGTATTCCCATGCTTTTGTTCTTGCTTAAATGTAAGTCGCTCTGGATTAAGAGCGTCTGCTAAATGCCTAAATTGTAAATTGTAAATAGAAAGTTGAAGCAAGAATCTCAAGACCATGCAGAGCTATCTATGCCACTAGTTCTCTTGAAACCCCCCCCCCACCAAGGACCCCCCCAGACGGGAAGCAGTGCTCTATGCAGCTTTAACTGAACACAGAGCTCTGCTGTGTGGCATTTCACTAGCTCTCAGTCAGCAGTACTTGGAGGTGTAGCCTATTCATAACGTGCACCAACCCCCATTCATGTTTCAAGAAACCATCTATCACAGAGTAAGAAAGGGTCATATTAATTATCTCTCTCTTGCTTTTTATTTGTATCCCCCCCCTCTCGCACGCATGCTTCCACTCCTCTCTTTCTGTTCCCAGGTTAATGTACACTAGTGTACAGTGTGTACAGTGTGTACTGTGCGCTGTCGCGCTGCCACCTGCAGTCTCAGCACTCTGCAAAGACAGAATCAATGACAAGCGTTCCAAAGAGGAATGGACGTCACACAGTCTGGAAAAAGGAGACTCATTATTCAACTTGCTCCTATAAATATCCCCTCCGGGTTCCTGTGAGTATTTGAAGTGGAGTTTGAAGTGGAGTCAAAATAAATCTTTCTGTGACTTGTCATGTCTTTTGTTTTTTGTTGCAGGGGTAAAGGGTAGTCCACTCACTGATATTCACATTTCTCTTCTTCACAGAGAAGCAGATAAGGAGAGACACAGCACAGGTGACGCACAGGGGAGAAGGTTTTGGTGGGATTTGATGAGGTATACTGTACAGGTATATATTGTTTAAAGGGACATCTGCTGGAAGAAACTGCAGTCACTCAATGTTAATAGTATTGTTTTGTACAAGTAGCCTACTTAACAGTAGCACCATTTTAAATTTGCACCCATGGCCAGAATATTTCAATTCTTTGACTAGGGTTTGACTGGATTGCTGAATAATTCATACAATGACCATAATGCTTTGGTGCACTACCCCTCCTTGGAGAAGGGGGAGGCTGCGTGGAGGTATGACTTGTAGTCCAGGAAGTAAGTGAGACCACACTTTCAAGACAAATTTTGGTCCTGAACATGACTAAAATATCTAAAAACAGAAAAGTGTTTCTTGTGTCCTAAACATCATTCAAATCAGATCTGGTTGCAAAAGGGGTGAAGTGGCCCTTTAAGACTCATATCTAGAGACATTATTCTAGAGACATTATTGCTAGGCTACCCTTTTTGACATGAATATATTCAACAAAACGACTTTGTTTGTATTTAGTAGTTTTCTTTACTTTACTACTTTACGGACAGGTGCGTAGTAGAAGTCAACGCATGAGACAGAAAAAAATAAATCCTGCACCCTGGCTTCATTTACCAAAAATAATGTTTAATGGTGTTGAATACCTGATGAAGGTCAGTGTGACCAAAATGTTGTACTTTAGTTACAACCTTTTGGCTATATAAGTGAAGACACTCTGCAGGATTTCTTTTTCACTGTCTTTCAAGGATAAAAACGCAATGTGATGAGATGAGATTTTGCAGGAACACAAAAGCATTTCTGGTGGTTGAACTGCTAAGCCATGGGTTTGAAATTGACACAAGACCCATATCTAATTTCAATCAACTCCCTTTACTGTCTCTCTTCACTCTCTTCACTCTCTTCAATCTATAGTGACTGATGAACCACAAATAAATCATCTTGACTGAGAAAGAATGATTCCCTCATTTAGGTTTTCTGCGCTGGTAACCCCCAGGTCTAGTTGTGTGACTGCATAACTGCAAAGCTGAGCAAAGATGGACATGCAAAATGCAACATGCACACTAATCAAGCTTTATTCTAGTGCATTAGCCTGCATATTATTATGAAAGCATCTTGTAAAATGCACAGCAACACTAAATAAAAGCTAGATATCAAATTGAACTAAGTAGAAAGTTTGTATAGTATTAGCATTTAATGGCAGCTTACACAAACATTGGAATGTTTGTACATGTTGTGTA
The DNA here is from genome assembly GCF_964188405.1 of Protomyctophum parallelum. Lineage (NCBI taxonomy): Eukaryota > Metazoa > Chordata > Actinopteri > Myctophiformes > Myctophidae > Protomyctophum > Protomyctophum parallelum. The sequence continues at coordinate 18,641,578 of NC_139705.1, read as the reverse complement.
CACCTATTATTTATCATAAAGATAACATACATAGTCTGGAATTTCGGTGGTGAGGTGACCACCGAACTACAACATGACGTCACGAGCCGCGGTGAAGAGCAAACCACCGCCACCGCCCCAGCCCTTCTCTCTGTTTTTACTCACCACCGCTCAACGTTATTTCAGCTCCGGTGGTCAGCTCACCACCGGAGCGGTGGTCACTTCACCACCGAAAACCCAGACTATGAATGAGCCTTTAGAGTACAGGACTGTACTTAACAGTACAGGATTAGGCAACTTCCCATCCTCAAATATGAAGCAGGAGCAAAATGGCTGCAGTGTGCATTATGGTAAATTCCGCGGGGCAGTAGGCTATGGGGAAGCAGGCTAATACTCTGGAAAAAAGGCCTTTGCAAAGCGTCATTACAGAGAAAAACAACTCACGTCATAATTTCTGGACTTCTTAATCTCTTTGATGGGGGTTATCTGTTCCCCTGTCTTCTGGAACAGTTTGGATTCTTTGGCAGGTGCTTTCTCTAGTTCAGCTCTGGCTTTGTCCTCGGTGGTCATGGAGGGTGTCTCTGTCTCTGCAGGGGCGCTGGAGGTCGGCACCGATGTGGTCTTGGTGTCCGTCGGTTGTTTGGCTGCCGTTGTGGTTGGAGGTGCTGGTCCTGCCTGGAGTTTGGTCTGAGGTGCCTGTTGGGTAGAGGCTTTGGGGAGAGTGCTCTGCTGATTGGCCGGCGCCTGGTGACGGGGCGAGCCCATTGGCTGGTGCTTGGGGGAAGGGTGAGGGACAGCAAGTGAAGGGTCGTCAGCCAGGCCTCCAGACATCAGCCTCTGTGTCTGACAGTTCAGACAGACCCATTCTTTCTTCTGAAACAGACAAATAAGACAAGAGACAATGATCAAGGATGTGTCATTACCAGTGTCAGCGAGAAGTCACGTGTGTGTGTGTGTGTGTGTGTGTGTGTGTGTGTGTGTGTGTGTGTGTGTGTGTGTGTGTGTGTGTGTGTGTGTGTGTGTGTGCGTGCATGTGCGTGCACGTGTGTGCATGTGCGTGCGTGCATGTGTATATATATTATAGATCTACAAGCTTTGTGGCACATTGTGAGCTTGTAGACCTGTTATTTTTCGTGAAGAGACTTGCCAAGGGCTGTATTTTGCGTACCAGGTCTTATTACTTAACTTAAGACCTGGAGGCGTGGTCAATGCTCTTTGGCCACTCAGAATAGCCAAATGGCATTGATCACGCCTCCAGGTCTTAAGTAAAGTAATAAGACCTGCTACTTAAGACACGCAAAATACAGCCCTTGGTGTACTATAGGCTGAAAAAGAACACACCAAATACAGTTTAACTCAAGTCCGTTTTTCTAAGTATAGAGGGTGTGCACAGTGTCTAATGTTAGCAGGCCCAGCAAGCATATAGGAGATGAGGAATCATGAACATGTCAGCCTCAGGTTGTCTCTCTGTCAGTGGAGCTTGGATTGGAGTCCTCTTGATGTCTCTCTGTTAATGTCTGTATCTTGCAGACGTTAGACGTTAACTTCTCTTATATCTGCTGCTCTGTAAAGTGTGTCTGCACACCTGGCATTATACGATTGGTCGTAATGCTCCAGCAGCACGCACGCACGCACGCACGCACGCACGCACACACACACACACACACACACACACACACACACACACACACACACACACGCACACACACACGCACACACACACAATCTCTCTGCCTTACACACAAATGCAAACTCACTCACCCAGAGCCCTATTTTGGCCCGGTGAACTGGCGTGACATGCACTGTGGACAGGTGAACTAACAATTTCTCGAGGCACAGTGGTGAGTTTGTTCTTGCCTGCTGTGTGTTTGTTATTTTGGGGACTTGCTGTGCACCGATGTGGGAGGAGTGGAACCGTAGGAGTGGTGTCAGGCAAATCAGCAGAACACTGAATAATTGGTGGGGGCACATGCAGATAGAAATACATATACCTGTCAAATACAGTATGCTTGTCTGTATCACATTCACATGAGCCGTATTTAGTTAGTATAAGTTGTTTTGCTGACGCAAACTGAAGTAAATGCTTTTCACTGTCGATAGATTGAATATTCCACATTTTACTCACTGCAGATTTACTGTCCTTTTATGTATGAAGACAGATAGATAGATAGGATGATAGGAACCCATCGGCAAAAAGGAAAAACAGCGCCCTCTGATGTTTGATTCCTTTGAATTTGCCTCTAAGGGCATGCCTCGATAGAATGTGTATAACAGGAAGTTGGCCCGGCCCTCAGCCCTCCACTTCCTTCTGGTGCGCGTGTGTTTTCATTCCCACTATCAACAAATACACGTTCTGAATGGCTCTGCTGACAGATTATGTCGCGTAGCTCAGAATCTGTTCTTGAGAGATTAGATTAGAAGGAGGAAAATACCTCGAGGCACTCCACAGGTTATGGGGATGAAGGGGAAACATGGTCAATTTAATGAAAAACCTACGAATTGTCAGTGTAGAGTTATTATAGGATCAATGTTGATACTATATGGGCTTTTACTGGGCAGGGTCTAATCAACTACGGGCGGCCTGTTTGCGGTGCCGCAGATTTGTTTTTAATGACTCTGCACTTCCCACACAAGGACATCAGTGTGCGCGCGCGAGAGAGAGAGAGAGAGAGAGAGAGAGAGAGAGAGAGAGCAAATGAGAGAGAGAGAGAGAGAGAGAGCAAATGGGGAGGCAGGCGTGGGATTTAAAATATAATAGGCAAATCTAAAAACAGTTGTGATGAAACTACAGGTGAGAGAGAGAGAGAGCCAAGAGGGATGCAGAGAGGTAGTGATGGAAAGAAAGCCAGTGCAAATCAACTGTCGGCTCATATACATCAACATAATAGAGCGGCTTTTTCAATTATTATTATTACTGTGATCAAATGAGTTATTGACGGAAAGCTAAAAGCTTCCAGTCAGGAGCTGCCAGCAAGTTTAATGATTCACTTCAGCTCTAAGTTGTTGATGTTGTTAATTTTCTTCCGTTGCCGTCTGTCTCACGACAAACACCACATCTCCCTGGTGAAATGTTCACTGAAAAAGTTCCAGTGGTTTGTGTATAAAAACGTATGAGGCGGTGGATTAATGAGCTGCTTGCTGCCAGACACCATTGGTAAAGGAACCCCTAATAACCCCTCTGAATGCCCTCCCCAGATCTTTACCCCACTGTAAGCTCTCCAAACCAAACCCATGCCAAGTCTGAAACATACCCCACGCAATAACACAACCACAGACTCTTCTAGCCATGTAAGATCCATTTCACATCAATCACATGCGTTCTGAAATGCCAAATGTTTCACATGAAAATGGTAGAATATAGAGCTTTTTAACACTTATTTAAACAAAATATCACAATACATCCCCTTTAAAATTAGGCTATACTAATAGTAGGCTACCTAACCTTAACTAACAATAATTAACTACAATTCATTGAAACCTCCCCAAATCAGAGATTAAACTTGACCGTGGCTAACCTGAACCAGCTGCAAGCTAACAGTACAATATACGGTAACCATGTGATTGGCCCCAAACAATCAAATGGAGTCTTATGCGTGCGTGCGTGCGTGCGTGTGTTATGCACGCATGTTGTATGCATAGTGTGTGGGTTTATGTAAGTTATGACCCGATACAGCTTCCCTATCTCTGCCACTTAACCCAGCCAGCAGCATTAATGGAATCCATACAAGAGCTCTCCACTTGTCCCATGATGCACCAGTCCTCTTTCTTCCTCCTCCTCCTCCTCCTCCTCCTCTTTGAAGTGGTCTGTCTGTCCTCGTAATGTGCGCTGTGCATTCACCCACTCCCTAGGAGCTGTCTTTCTCTCTCTGCCCTGTTTAAATCTGTTTTATGTTGATTAGCACTAGCAGGCATTCAGGCTCTCTCTTTCTCCAGTTATTTTTTTCATCTGCCATTTCAGTCTATTATATTTGTATGTTTCTCCTTTAATGATGAATTGGTGTTCGGACTTAAAACCCTCCATTTAGTCATCACCCACACGCCCCCCCCCCCCCCCCCCCTCTCTCTCAGTTCCAAAATAATAATCATAAACATAATAATAATCTCAGTAGATCATGGACACTCTATTTCTCCCTATCTTCCTTTGCCCTTCCTCTCTTCTAATCTCCTCTTACATCTATTATTAGCTGTCTAACTGTCTTTGTCTCTCTCTCTCTGTCTCTTTTTCCCTCGTGTTTTTTTAACCTTGTCCATACTCTCTCATCTCGTGTGACTCACAAAACTCAAATGTGTGAACCTCATTTCTGACACCATCAATAGTACGAGCAGGCAGTGCTATGGAGTGCAGGGGGTCAGTTCTGCAGTGGCCATGCAATTATGTGGGTAATAACATTTCCCTGTGAACGCACGTTCACACAGCATTATTACAGTACACACACGCACGCACACACACACGCATGCACACACACGCACGCACATACTCACGCACATACTCACGCACGCACACATGCGCGCGCACACACACACACACACACACACGCACGCACATACTCACGCACATACTCACGCACGCACACATGCGCGCGCACACACACACACACACACACACACACACACAGATTGCGATATCTTCGTCCCCGCCTGGCAGAGATAATACAGATGGTGGCACATTAATATTGTCAAACAGGAGGTTACCCCAGATGACACCAGGCAGGGTAGAGTTTTCTCAATGGAAGAATAGAGAGACCAGCTCACCACTGCAGTATGTGCTATACTTACAGTATGTTGTATTCACATACTATAGGTTGGTTAAAATAAAACATTATTATATGATGTCACTGTAGCTCTAATTCAACTCTTGAACTCTTCATCTCTTTTGCGATTTTTTAATCCAGATTAAAAACACTGCATGTTCTCACTGGCCTTTAAAACAAACTAATGCCCCACAGCATGGAGTAGGCCTATAAGTGCCTGGATTTGCAAATTGTTCTTTTGAAAAGCTTGTGCTTTATAAATAAAATTGACTTGACTTGACTTGACTTGACTTGACTTGACCTGAACATTATGACATCAGTGATATCTTCATGTGTCACATAGGCTTTACACACGTCATTTATAATTAGACAGAAAGGCAAGCCAGAAAGTCAACATCTTGTCCGAATGTCCGGGAACCATGCACCATGGGGTCCAACCCTATAAACTCTGGAGTTTACACATTTATTTTATTTTTATTTATTTCTAATCTTTGGGGCCCAAATATACAGCACACTGTAAAGTTTTGTCAGACCATAGGCAGGTATATAAAACATAAGCCCACTGCATGTGGAGGATGTCAAAAGCAGAGACATGGTGGATTCGAAAAACAAATAGAACCCAGGGCATTATATATAGATGTAATAAAACACATTCCGCTGTGCTTTTTCCTCACAAAAATAAGATATTTCTCTGGTAGCAGAATTACTGATCAGAATTGCTCCCATATATGCCTACTCCGTCCACGTCCTTCCCCTCCTCTCTTCTCCTCTCTTTGAGTGGTGCAACCATAGGGTGCAGCCACTCCAATGCCCAGCCTTGTCGGTCCACGTGTCTTGGTGTCCCTATGTATGTTCAGGGTACCAACAGGGGGCGATGTTGCACCACTCACTTCAGACAGGTCTGATTTCTTCCATTTCATTCAGCTCCAATCTACGGTATGTCATTCTCTTCACATTATTTGTCTTATTCATTTCAGCTCACATTACATTTCTTTACACCCAGTTATTCTGGGGGTATAGAAATCCATCACTCCCTATGTCTCTTCCTCTACAACACCCCCCGCCCCACTCTCTCTCTCTCTCTCTCTCTCTCTCTCTCTCTCTCACTCTCTGACAGTAAAGGCTATTTTTACCCAGAATGTCATTGTTCCACTTCAGTGCACACTTCCTCAGCACTGGCTGCAGCTTTAGGCAGCATTCTCTCTCTCTCTCTCTCTCTCTCGCACACGCGCACACACACACACACACACACACACACACACACACACACACACACACACACACACCGTAAAATGGCGGAACCCTGTCTAACCAGTAAGAAAACAGAGGAGAGAAGAAAGGATATCCCACTGGCTAAGACAAGAAAGAGACATACAGTACAATGAATGACTCCACATGTATATGTCCAGTCAGTGTACGGTTTGTTCAGAGTAGTGTAGTTCTGTGTTTATCACAGTGTGTAGTGGCGGAAAAAGTACTCAAAGTTTTCAAATGTATAAAAAATCTTTTGAAAATAGCTAAGTAGTTATTTTCAAATGGCTGAAAGGTACAGTATACATAATGTAACACCTGGGATTGGAACTCTGGTCTCCCGTGTGAAACCAAAGGGATATCCCGATTCCCTATGGACAAGAGGAGATAATACTCTATGGACCAGAGGAGATATTAGACCCTATGGACCAGAGGAGATATTATACCCTATGGACCAGAGGAGATATTATACCCTATGGACCAGAGGAGATAGTATACTCTATGGACCAGAGGAGATATTAGACCCTATGGACCAGAGGAGATAGTATACTCTATGGACCAGAGGAGATATTAGACCCTATGGACCAGAGGAGATATTATACTCTATGGACCAGAGGAGATATTAGACCCTATGGACCAGAGGAGATATTATACCCTATGGACCAGAGGAGATATTATACTCTATGGACCAGAGGAGATATTAGACCCTATGGACCAGAGGAGATAGTATACTCTATGGACCAGAGGAGATATTAGACCCTATGGACCAGAGGAGATATTAGACCCTATGGACCAGAGGAGATATTAGACCCTATAGACCAGAGGAGATAGTATACTCTATGGACCAGAGGAGATATTAGACTCTATGGACCAGAGGAGATATTATACTCTATGGACCAGAGGAGATATTAGACTCTATGGACCAGAGGAGATATTAGACTCTATGGACCAGAGGAGATATTAGACTCTATGGACCAGAGGAGATATTAGACTCTATGGACCAGAGGAGATATTAGACTCTATGGACCAGAGGAGATATTATACTCTATGGACCAGAGGAGATATTAGACTCTATGGACCAGAGGAGATATTAGACTCTATGGACCAGAGGAGATATTAGACTCTATGGACCAGAGGAGATATTAGACCCTATGGACCAGAGGAGATATTAGACCCTATGGACCAGAGGAGATATTAGACTCTATGGACCAGAGGAGATATTAGACCCTATGGACCAGAGGAGATATTAGACCCTATGGACCAGAGGAGATATTAGACCCTATGGACCAGAGGAGATATTAGACCCTATGGACCAGAGGAGATATTAGACCCTATGGACCAGAGGAGATATTATACTCTATGGACCAGAGGAGATATTAGACCCTATGGACCAGAGGAGATATTAGACCCTATGGACCAGAGGAGATATTAGACCCTATGGACCAGAGGAGATATTAGACCCTATGGACCAGAGGAGATATTAGACTCTATGGACCAGAGGAGATATTATACTCTATGGACCAGAGGAGATATTAGACTCTATGGACCAGAGGAGATAGTATACCCTATGGACCAGAGGAGATATTAGACCCTATGGACCAGAGGAGATATTATACTCTATGGACCAGAGGAGATATTATACTCTATGGACCAGAGGAGATATTAGACCCTATGGACCAGAGGAGATATTAGACCCTATGGACCAGAGGAGATATTAGACCCTATGGACCAGAGGAGATATTAGACCCTATGGACCAGAGGAGATATTAGACCCTATAGACCAGGGGAGGTATTAGACTCTATGGACCAGAGGAGATATTAGACCCTATGGACCAGAGGAGATATTAGACCCTATGGACCAGAGGAGATATTATATCCTATGGACCAGAGGAGATATTAGACCCTATGGACCAGAGGAGATATTAGACTCTATGGACCAGAGGAGATATTAGACCCTATGGACCAGAGGAGATATTAGACCCTATGGACCAGAGGAGATATTAGACCCTATAGACCAGAGGAGATATTAGACTCTATGGACCAGAGGAGATATTATACTCTATGGACCAGAGGAGATATTAGACTCTATGGACCAGAGGAGATAGTATACCCTATGGACCAGAGGAGATATTAGACTCTATGGACCAGAGGAGATATTAGACCCTATGGACCAGAGGAGATATTATACTCTATGGACCAGAGGAGATATTAGACCCTATGGACCAGAGGAGATATTAGACCCTATGGACCAGAGGAGATAGTATACTCTATGGACCAGAGGAGATATTAGACCCTATGGACCAGAGGAGATATTAGACCCTATGGACCAGAGGAGATATTAGACCCTATAGACCAGAGGAGATATTAGACCCTATAGACCAGAGGAGATATTATACTCTATGGACCAGAGGAGATATTATACTCTATGGACCAGAGGAGATATTAGACCCTATAGACCAGAGGAGATATTAGACCCTATGGACCAGAGGAGATATTAGACCCTATAGACCAGAGGAGATATTAGACCCTATGGACCAGAGGAGATATTAGACCCTATGGACCAGAGGAGATATTAGACCCTATGGACCAGAGGAGATATTAGACCCTATGGACCAGAGGAGATATTAGACCCTATGGACCAGAGGAGATATTAGACCCTATAGACCAGAGGAGATATTAGACCCTATGGACCAGAGGAGATATTAGACCCTATGGACCAGAGGAGATATTAGACCCTATGGACCAGAGGAGATATTAGACCCTATAGACCAGAGGAGATATTAGACCCTATGGACCAGAGGAGATATTAGACCCTATGGACCAGAGGAGATATTAGACCCTATGGACCAGAGGAGATATTAGACTATGGACCAGAGGAGATATTAGACCCTATAGACCAGAGGAGATATTAGACCCTATGGACCAGAGGAGATATTAGACCCTATGGACCAGAGGAGATATTAGACCCTATGGACCAGAGGAGATATTAGACCCTATGGACCAGAGGAGATATTAGACCCTATGGACCAGAGGAGATATTAGACCCTATGGACCAGAGGAGATATTAGACTCTATGGACCAGAGGAGATATTAGACTCTATGGACCAGAGGAGATATTAGACCCTATGGACCAGAGGAGATATTAGACCCTATAGACCAGAGGAGATATTAGACCCTATGGACCAGAGGACTCGATATTAGACCCTATGGACCAGAGGAGATATTAGACCCTATGGACCAGAGGAGATATTAGACCCTATGGACCAGAGGAGATATTAGACCCTATAGACCAGAGGAGATATTAGACCCTATAGACCAGAGGAGATATTAGACCCTATGGACCAGAGGAGATATTAGACCCTATGGACCAGAGGAGATATTAGACCCTATGGACCAGAGGAGATATTAGACCCTATGGACCAGAGGAGATATTAGACCCTATGGACCAGAGGAGATATTAGACCCTATGGACCAGAGGAGATATTAGACCCTATGGACCAGAGGAGATATTAGACTCTATGGACCAGAGGAGATATTATACTCTATGGACCAGAGGAGATATTAGACTCTATGGACCAGAGGAGATAGTATACCCTATGGACCAGAGGAGATATTAGACCCTATGGACCAGAGGAGATATTAGACCCTATGGACCAGAGGAGATATTAGACCCTATGGACCAGAGGAGATATTAGACCCTATGGACCAGAGGAGATAGTATACTCTATGGACCAGAGGAGATATTAGACCCTATGGACCAGAGGAGATATTAGACCCTATGGACCAGAGGAGATATTAGACCCTATAGACCAGAGGAGATATTAGACCCTATAGACCAGAGGAGATATTAGACCCTATGGACCAGAGGAGATATTAGACCCTATGGACCAGAGGAGATATTTGACCCTATGGACCAGAGGAGATATTTGACCCTATGGACCAGAGGAGATATTAGACCCTATGGACCAGAGGAGATATTAGACTCTATGGACCAGAGGAGATATTAGACCCTATGGACCAGAGGAGATATTAGACCCTATGGACCAGAGGAGATATTAGACCCTATGGACCAGAGGAGATATTATACTCTATGGACCAGAGGAGATATTAGACTCTATGGACCAGAGGAGATATTAGACCCTATAGACCAGAGGAGATATTAGACCCTATGGACCAGAGGAGATATTAGACCCTATGGACCAGAGGAGATATTAGACCCTATGGACCAGAGGAGATATTAGACCCTATGGACCAGAGGAGATATTAGACCCTATGGACCAGAGGAGATATTAGACCCTATGGACCAGAGGAGATATTAGACCCTATGGACCAGAGGACTCGATATTAGACCCTATGGACCAGAGGAGATATTAGACTCTATGGACCAGAGGAGATATTAGACCCTATGGACCAGAGGAGATATTAGACCCTATGGACCAGAGGAGATATTAGACCCTATGGACCAGAGGAGATATTAGACCCTATGGACCAGAGGAGATATTAGACCCTATGGACCAGAGGAGATATTAGACCCTATGGACCAGAGGAGATATTAGACCCTATGGACCAGAGGAGATATTAGACCCTATAGACCAGAGGAGATATTAGACCCTATGGACCAGAGGAGATATTAGACCCTATGGACCAGAGGAGATATTAGACCCTATGGACCAGAGGAGATATTAGACCCTATGGACCAGGGGAGGTCCCTCTCCGGGGGAGATATTAGCCTTTTGAGGCCATCAGGCAGAGGCTCTAAGCCACTCTGCTACAGATATAGGGCTGAAGTGGTTAATGTATGTTTTGTGATAATAATCAAAATGTCTGGGCCATGGCTCAGTGGTCCAGGCACCTTGGCTGGTAATCCAGTCTGGCAGTGTGCCGCGGGTTCGACTCCCGATCCCGACGGCCTTTACTGCATGTCTTCCCCCCATCTCTCTCCCCATTTCCTGTCAGCCTACTGTCTGTTCCTCCATAAAAAAAATAAAAAATAAAAGCAAAGCCACAAAAAAAAGAATAATAATAATAATCAAAATCTACAGTTAGTTGTAGTGGAGTAGAAGTAAAAGTATTGGAAATGTACGTAGTTACTTTACACCACTGGTGCACATAGTGTTTATTCAGAGCAGTGTAGTGCTACATGTGTTAATCTTGTATAAGTACCAGGTGGCTGTCTCTTCATCAGGTGCCAAAGCTAAATACTTTGCGGTTAACCGTAAACACGCGCACACACGCAGGCACGCACGCAGGCACACACGCATGCACACACTACAGTCATTAGTCGGACAAAAACCCGTGCTGCGGGTTAAAAATCACCCATGGCTTCTGTGAGGTTAATGTTAGGTTAGGGTTTGGAGGGTGTCTGACTCATGGTGTGTCGGCATACCAAAATGACCATGCAGTTCACACGGAAGCTGCTAATGTTTGCTAGTTTGCTACTGGTTATTTATTTTGTCTTACATTCTCTTTTCCTGTCTCCTCAGCTGAATCCCCACCTCAGTCCAAGCTCACTCTCTCTCTCTCTCTGTCTCTCTCTCTGTCTCTCTCTCTCTCTCTCTCTCTCTCTCTCTCTCTCTCTCTCTCTCTCTCTCTCTCTCTCTCTTTCTCTCTCTCTCTCTCTGCATCTCAGCCTTGTCTTTACAATTCCTGAGTTTCAGCTATAAGTGAAAACGTGATGGACCGTGTCACGTTTTTCACATGAAACTCAGTCCTCAAGCATTCACTGTGATTGTACTATATGCCTCTGTATAGTACCTCCTCCCTCTTTCTCTGAGCTGCCCGCCTTGTGTATTATGCTGACAGCAGCAGTTATAAGCTGGATGGAGGAGAGAGAGAGAGAGAGAGAGAGAGAGAGAGAGATCGGAATGAGGCAGACAGTGTGTTTGTGTGCGTGCACATGTGTGACTTTATTATAATCACAGTGGTATTTAGGGGATGCAAAAGTCCTGTTAATATAAGTTCATGCTATAGCCTGCGCTCATGCACGCATGCACGCACGCGCGCGCATGCACGCACGCACGCACACACACACACACACACACACACACACACACACACACACACACACACACACACACACACACACACACTTCACACAGTTAGTGCATGTGATACAAGTACCTAGGGAGTTGTCTGTAGGAGAGAAGTGACATTTTCATGACAAAAAGGCACTAATTCCGTTTCACGCTCACATGCACACAGTTACTGATACAATATCACCCCCACCACACCCCCCACACAGAGAGAGAGAGAGAGAGAGAGAGAGAGAGAGTAGGGGGGGGTGAGGAAGAGACAGGGAGTGATGGAAGGAGAGAGGCAGGGGAGAGTTGGAGTTGAATAACTAGGTGTATAGAAATGTAATGTGAACGGAAATGAATAAGACAAACGTGAAGAGAATGACATACTGTACATTGGAGCTGAATGAAATTGAAAAAAGAGGAGATGAGAGGAGGGAAAAGGAGGGGAAGGGAGTAGGCATATGGGAGCAATTCTGACAATAACTGTAGTAGGTATAGGGACAAAGATGGAGGTACAGTTCAAAGAAATACAGAGGAAATAAGTAGAACTATTTCTGAAAATATTATTGCTGCTGCTACAATATGTAAGAATGAAGAAAACATACACCTTTAAAGAGGGGGCTATGGAAAGATAGAAGGGGGAAACGCCATCAATCACCATCTCTACAGTTGGACACGCACTGGTAGCTGCTCAATAAAACCACAGTCTCTACTGCTGTAGTACACTGTAGCAGCTGTTAAGGGTAATGGGGAGTAGGTATTGTACAGGTAAGACACAGCTAAAAGCATATGTTCACTGAAACCAGTGCTACAGTAGACTATATGCTAACTCCAGTAACAAAGCATACAGTATGTTCACTGAAACCAGTGCTACAGTAGACTATGCTAACTCCAGTAACAAAGCATATGTTCACTGAAACCAATGCAAACCAGTGCTACCATGGGGTTGAACATTTTAACCCCCTCATCCTTCCTCCCCCTCTTTCTTTTCTATACCCTTGCATCCTTCCCCTTCTCTCTCTCTCTTCCTAAACAGTATAGCCTACAATCCTCAGTGTTCATTTATCCATTTGTAACTGACTGAGAGTGTACTAATTTAACATTGATTTGAGTCTGTGGCTAAGTCAGGGTTAGTTTCCACATGCCTTGTTTTGAAGAATCTGCTTTTATCATTTTTACCATAACAAAATAAGCTCTCTGCGTGTGTGTGTGTGTGTGTGTGCGTGCGTGCGTACGTGGGGGTGTGAGAGTGTCTCTGTGTGTGTGTGTGTGTGTGTGTGTGTGTGTGTGTGTGTGCGCACGCGTGCGTGCGTGTGTTTGTTTAGTGTATGCATGCGTGAGTGCATGCATGTCTTTGACTATATGCTTTAAGGTGTGCCCATGTTCAGGCTCGTGTGCATGAAAAGTGAACGTGCGTCAGTGTCGGCAGTGTGCGTGTTATGCTGTCACCTCATTATCTCTCTCTCTCTCTCTCTCTCTCTCTCTCTCTCTCTCCCCACACGTATTTCCTGTCTCTCTACACTGCACCTAACCACAGAAACCCCAATGACAAACCACTTGTCAAAGCTGGCCTGCCCACTCTCCTATAAGCAGCTCCCTGTAGGCGGACCACATTAACGTATGCTGTACAGTGAGCTGTGGTGACGATGACACGTTCTAGTGCTAGCTAAAACAAAGGCTGTTTCTCACCAGGCACTCAACAATGCATAATCTGCATTGTGATTTCAATTAGTCCATCTCTCTGGTTTCACTATGAAATGCATGCATGCAGGTTAACACTATATTACATGTGAAACAATTAGAAACAAGGATTTCTGATTCAGAGTCAGAATTCTGTATAAGAATTAAAATTCTGATTGGCTGTGGCTGTTGAATTCCCCCGCAGTTCCTTTGTTTTGACCGCACTCTTCAACAAACAAAATTGCCCATGTTTGCGAGTGGAAAGCTGGATATTTATTGTAGAGCGAAAACAAAAGCGTCACGAGTAGAGCCCTGAGGGACTCCGCTCAACAACGTAAGGGGGAGACGGCTGCGATACCATGGCTAGGATACCACGGCTGGGATACCACGGCTGGGATACCACCCCACGGCTGGGATACCACCCCACGGCTGGGATACCACCCCATGGCTGGGATACCACCCCACGGCTGGGATACCACCCCACGGCTGGGATACCACGGCTGGGATACCACCCCACGGCTGGGATACCACGACTGGGATACCACCCCACGGCTGGGATACCACCCCACGGCTGGGATACCACGGCTGGGATACCACCCCACGGCTGGGATACCACCCCACGGCTGGGATACCACCCCACGGCTGGGATACCACCCCACGGCTGGGATACCACGGCTGGGATACCACCCCACGGCTGGGATACCACCCCACGGCTGGGATACCACCCCACGGCTGGGATACCACGGCTGGGATACCACCCCACGGCTGGGATACCACGGCTGGGATACCACCCCACGGCTGGGATACCACCCCACGGCTGGGATACCACGGCTGGGATACCACCCCACGGCTGGGATACCACGGCTGGGATACCACCCCACGGCTGGGATACCACGGCTGGGATGCCAAGGCTGGGATACAAGCTGTCACTGAGTTCCCTTTGGAAAGCCCCTGAGGCCAGGAATCCCAGAGTAGAGTACTTACAGGTACAGCTATGGCATTGTACCAGATGCTTCAGCACATACTGTAAATCTAACAAAGCTTCTCTGGCAGATGCAAGTGACTATACTAAGCCACTCATCATCAAGAAAGCAATGCTGGACTGAAAACTGTCAAGGGAACTTGGCTCCGGTCCTCAATGATGTTCTCCTTGTTCGAGGCCTTGGTACTTGAGGTAATATTTGCCACATAATAGAAAACCGAAGTCTGACATAATAACTGCTGCTGTAGAAATAGCATATAGGGTGTCAATAGCATCGTGGCATATAATTATATAATAATAATTTCACTCATGGATATGAAAAAAAGTATATCCAAAGAGTACGAAAAACACAGACTTTATCAAATGTATCATGAACGAGACAGAGTCACATACTGTACCTGTCAGAATGTCAGATGTTTTTATACGACAACGATTCTAGATGACCCTAACACGAATGGGTACCACAGCTTTCTCTAGAGGATAGTTGTTAATGATGGATTGTTTGCTTGCTTATTTCCACTGTGGTCCAGAAAGAAATAATCCTCATATAAATGCATTGACATAATAAGGCAAAAAATACTAGACAATTATAGGCATCTTTGCTATATTTAGAAAGAACAACATGGGTACTGTAAATTGAACCTGCTATTCAACTCAATTCATTGATGGTTCTAATTACTGCAGGTATACTCGTTCAGCTATTACTTGTACTCAGAGAGGGATGCAGTTCTGTGCATAAGCCAAGTGTGGATTCCATCCCTATAGAGTCGTTTATATTAACATATCAAAGTGACACTTCGAGGCACATGCACTGCGATCTGATTCAAAGTGACACGGGCACAGTGGGCAGGTTCATAGATCTAGCTCAAGGACAATACTTCAACATGAATATGTCTGTTAGAGAAATTTAAACTGTGACCTTTCCGTTTCAGTACAGCTGCCCTGAATGCCTTGGTGTCACCCAAGTCCATGGTCCCTGCTGTGCAGAGGCAGACTAGCGGCAAGGCACGCTGTGTTTGTGTTTGACCAACATGACTGTCATAAGAGCTGTCTATAATAGGCTTACTGTCTCACTGGGAGACAGTAAGCGTGCATGCGTGCGTGCGTGCGTGCGTGCGTGTGTGTGTCCATATGTGTGTGTAAGGGATCAGAGTGGTCCAACAATACGCTGGCAGACAGCCAGTAGCTGTGCCAGAGCAGTGAAGAGCTCTACGTCTGTCTATCTACACACTGACTGGACTCAGGCAACATAATAAAATCCTTAATGTTCATGTATGCTATTTGTAACTCTGAATAGAATCACATGGACCCATCGTATGAGTGCATTTGTAGCATATACGCTCAGAGTTATATCTGATCTTTACTGATCGACCCTACAAGCCCTCCCACGTGCTCAGATCGGCCAACACAGGGAAGCTGGAGGTACCTTCAGTGCAAACAACGCTCCACACGTCTCAAACTCTTCTCCCGTCTGGCTCCAAAACTATAGAATGCACTTCCCATTGCAATCAGAACTGCAGACTCACTCCCAATCTTAGCCCGTAGCACTTGTCACAGCACTTGCCATAGCCCCAACGACCTTACAGGCGTATGCAAAGGCTCAATTTATGTAACTTAGATAGCATTTTATGTAGACATGTAGGTACTATTATAGTGTATGCATAGTTCATTATATATAGATATTCCACTGTTCTTAGCATACATACCTTTTTATGTATTTGATGTATTACCATCGATTTTGTTCCTGCTCATTAAATCGCTCTGGATTAAGAGCGTCTGCTAAATGCTTGCCTTGTGAATTGTTTACTGTGAACACTCACAAAGACAAGGAAACTGACTTTAGTGTGACTAAACAACACAGACACAGGGGCCTATCCCAGACTAAACACACAGACACAGGGCCTATCCCAGACTAAACACACAGACACAGGGCCTATCCCAGACTAAACACACAGACACAGGGCCTATCCCAGACTAAACACACAGACACAGGGCCTATCCCAGACTAAACAACACAGACACAGGGGCCTATCCCAGGCTAAACACACAGACACAGGGCCTATCCCAGACTAAACACACAGACACAGGGCCTATCCCAGACTAAACAACACAGACACAGGGCCTATCCCAGACTAAACAACACAGACACAGGGCCTATCCCAGACTAAACAACACAGACACAGGGCCTATCCCAGACTAAACACACAGACACAGGGCCTATCCCAGACTAAACACACAGACACAGGGCCTATCCCAGACTAAACACACAGACACAGGGCCTATCCCAGACTAAACACACAGACACAGGGCCTATCCCAGACTAAACAACACAGACACAGGGGCCTATCCCAGGCTAAACACACAGACACAGGGCCTATCCCAGACTAAACAACACAGACACAGGGGCCTATCCCAGGCTAAACACACAGACACAGGGCCTATCCCAGACTAAACACACAGACACAGGGCCTATCCCAGGCTAAACACACAGACACAGGGCCTATCCCAGACTAAACACACAGACACAGGGCCTATCCCAGACTAAACACACAGACACAGGGCCTATCCCAGACTAAACACACAGACACAGGGGCCTATCCCAGACTAAACACACAGACACAGGGCCTATCCCAGACTAAACAACACAGACACAGGGCCTATCCCAGACTAAACACACAGACACAGGGCCTATCCCAGACTAAACACACAGACACAGGGCCTATCCCAGACTAAACACACAGACACAGGGCCTATCCCAGACTAAACACACAGACACAGGGCCTATCCCAGACTAAACACACAGACACAGGGGCCTATCCCAGACTAAACACACAGACACAGGGCCTATCCCAGACTAAACACACAGACACAGGGCCTATCCCAGGCTAAAACATATGCCGCAATACAATCAAAGGAAACTAACTCAGAGTGACTTAGTGTCACGGTCTGTGTGACAGTGTCATGTTTTATTGTGTACCCTGTTCTTGGTTTTAGTTATTGTTTTACTTTTCTGTTGTGTTCCTGTGATTCTGAAGTATTGTGTTTTCCTTGTGTCTTAGTTCCAGTTTGAGTTTCACCTTTAACTTGTGTACCTTTTATTTTGTAGTATTGTTTTGTGTCTTCCTGTCTGCCCCTGCAGTTCTGCACCTGCCTTGTCTAACCTGTACTGTGATTAGTCTTTGTTCTCCACCTGTGTCCCCTTAGTCCCCCAGCCAATCATCTGTGTCCTCTTAGTCCCCCAGCCAATCCCTGTCTTGATTTTGAGTTTTGTTTCACCTGTGCCTAGTCAGTCTGTGTCTATTTATTCAGTTCCCTTGCTAGTTAGTCACTTTATGTCATGAGTGTCCTGCTCCTTGTGTTTCTATGTCTATGATTATCTCCTAGTGTATTCCTGGTATTTGAAGTTCCTTGTATTGACCGTGTTTTGGAATAAAAACCCTTGGATTGAAGTCCACTGCCTGCACCTATCTGGCTGCATTTGGGTCCTAAATCTCCTGCCTTTGCACTGTGACACTTGTCTAAATTCTAAGGCCACCACTGCTCACTTGACAAGTGACAACCTAACCTTGTCCTGCCCTATTTTGTCTTATCATGTTCTGTCTTGCCTTACATTATACATTTGGTTTCCTTAGCATTTGTTTCTACAATAAACAAGTCATATCATGCACATTGCCTTCAAATTTTAGCTAAGCTTTCTTGTTTTCATGTCATTTGTACTACAGTACATATGTACAACACCAACAAGAACAATAGCACCAGTTAATCAAAGTGAGCCCAGCAATGTGGTACTGTGCATTGTCACTGGGCATTATTACACGACGACGAGAGAATCAGAGCGAGGGAAAATGTCAGATGCTGCTAGCCAACAAGAAAGAGAGATGAGGATGAGTGTGTGTGTGTGTGTGTGTGTGTGTGTGTGTGTGTGTGTGTGTGTGTGTGTGTGTGTGTGTAGTACAGTACGTTATATATGTGTGAGTGCTCTCAGCGTGATGCAGTGTAAGGTGAATTTGGGAGTCAAACACTGTACAAATATTTCCCTGCAGGTGACGCACGCACGCACGCACGCACGCACGCACGCACGCACGCACGCACGCACGCACGCACACACACACACACACACGCAGGCACACACACACACACACACACAGCCTTGACATCCAATCACATCCCTCCGCGGGAGCGCGCTAACACTGGGCCATGGAAGCTTCCATCTGCACAGACAGAGAGAGGGGTGTTCAGACATCACATTCTCTGGTTTTCTCCCTTCTATACTATCTCTCTCTCTCTCTCTGCATAATGGTCTAAGCATTAGCATAACGGCCCATATTTTCTTTTACAAAGAATCCCCCTCCTCTCTTTGCAGAGGGTGTGTGCATTCCCGTATCTGCTTCTGAACACGTGTGCATTGACTGAGTGTCTGTGTATGAGTGCATTTAATTGTGTGTGTTGTACTGTTTGTGTGCGACGTATATATGTGTGTGTGCGTGTGTGTAAGTCCTTAAACACAGCCATACCTAATGTGTTATCGTTTGTGCGTAATGCCTGTGTGCGCATGCGTGTGAGTGTGTGTGAGAGGAAGCATGTTTTGCTTGAATGTATGTCCATATTTTTTGTCTAGATGTCAGAGCTTGACCAGAGGAGGTTGCAACAAATTCATTAAGTCTAACTCAGTGGTTGAACATCTTGAAAGTGCTTGCAGCACCATCTGATTCCGACCACTTCACCCATTTTGGTGTTTTAAACATTATAGTTATAATTTAGCTATTGAAAAATAGCAGATCTACAAGCTCAGTGGGCCCTGGCCCACATGGGTTGAGATTGAGAATCACTGGCCTAATTCATGCTTCTTTGCACGATTACATTTGTTTACGCGAAAACAAATGATATTCAATGGAAGCGTGTGCTGCTAAGAATACAGACGTTCCTCTCTGTAGGGGTTATGTGTCATGAATGACACGCTGTCTGTCACTGTATGCCTCTCATACACACATTGATTAGGTGTCAGGTATACATACAGTGTAATAGATATTACCGCCCCGCCCCCTTCCTTCACACATCTCAGAACACTGGAATGTGTTTCCCATACATGTTGTTTTTACCTCTATATTTAACAAATTCAAAGAGTTTTGTTTTCAGAAAAGTTCATGAAGATTCAACAAGGAAACAAAGAAATTCCATAAAATTGTAAAAGACTTTAATAAAAGAGAGAGAGAGAGAGAGAGAGAGAGAGAGAGAGAGAGAGAGAGAGAGACTAGACAAGTCTGTAATAAAATAAGTCTGGGGATTTTGAGTTAGATAGGAGCATATGAATCAAAATGAAATCTGTGTGCTTTGACAATAAAAACGATGACAGCTAGCACGTCCACAGTGCAGTTCACTATGTGATGTGATCTTATTTGGAATTCGATTCGTGACAATTTATTGACTTCCCCATTCACGTCATTTAATTCAGTTGAGTTTAATTCAATTTGGGTCCTATACTAAAACACAGCATACAAGCATCCCACCAGACTGACTGGATGTCACCCGACCCCAGCCAACCATGCAGAGGCATGCTGGTTACAAAATCGATAACCCATACACGCCTGTTAATATAATCGATGGAAAGAAAATGAGAAGGGACTTGGAGACATAGCGAGAGAAAGGATGGAGGGAGGGAGATCTAGATACCCGGGCACCATTTCACCGTGAGGAAATGAAAGAACTGCGGTCCAGACAGAGGTCTCTCCTCTGCTTGTTTTGACTCATTTAGAATGTCGCTTCAAAACAGAAGGGGGTCACGCCACGCCACAGCGTAGTGGCTAGAGATGCAGTGTCTGGTAAATCAGAAGGTCACCCGTTCAGCCAATAAAACATGTCCAAGTGTCCCTGAGAAAAACCCTTAACCCCTAACTGCTCACCCTCCAGTGCTCATCATGAGCGTCTCAGCGGCCTGTGTCAGCTGGGTGAAGCCGACACTCAATCTCCACCCAATTTTATGAATATCCGTAAAAACTAGGCCAAGGGTCAACGGTCAAATGAAGATGGAGAGGCTGGAGAAAGGGAATTGAATGGAGGTAGGGGGGGGGGAGATTATGGCATAGAAGGAGAGGGTATGTATGTGTCTGTGTCATTGGTGGTTTATTCACTTGTTTCGGCAGCTATACTGGGGCTCCAGGACCATGTGTGTGTGCTTCACTTCCTCCACACCTGTCACAGCCAGTGTTGCCATGTCTGCTTATTATAAGCGACCTTTGGCTTGTTTTTCCTGTAAAGTCGCTTGTAAATAATTGGTAGTTACTGGTTGTGGTTTTTTTGGGCTAATGTGTAGTTGTGTAGTTGCTTATTTGGGCTTGCTTCCAAATGTTGTTTAAACCATGTGGTTCCCACATTTCTTCACGTATTAATCTGGAACCCCAGATTAATATGCATGCGCAATTGCCCATGGACATCCATCTGAAAATATTTTGTGCCAAGGACCCCCATACAAGATTTGTGTTGTTAGTGTTTAAAAATATTTTCATTTATTCTCAATATTTTTTGAAAATAACAGATATACAACCTCACAACGTGTCGCTGTGAGCTTGTAAATCTGCTACTTTCAAATAGCCAATGTAAAGTGGTAAAAGATTTGTGCTGGTTTTCATAGACCTGGCCGTTAGCAATAGCAAGAGGACACAACGCAAAGGCTTATGGGACAGTGTGGATAGTGGATATAGTTATAGTTATTATTATGTTATAGTAGTAGTATTGATTTCATTATATAATTTCATTTCATTATATGATTTTGTATATAATAATATCGATATAAACGTATCTATGTAATAAGATAATATTACAATTTACCTTAACTCTGATGAAGGGCGCACTGCTGATTGTCATTTATTTTTGTCAAAATGAGTATGTGCATCAACAGGGCAGCCAGAGATGCTCAGATCTTTGACCCTGATCTCACTAAATGTGCTTCGACTGCAAATGTATAATGACCCCAATCACAACTTTTGGGAATGTAATCCCAATCCAATGTCAGTTGAAGCTTGCCAGTCAAAGCTAAACTCTATACTTGGAACGCGGGACAGAGGGGTGAGAGGGGGGAATAGGAGGTGAGGGACAGAGGGGTGAGAGGGGGGGAATAGGAGGTGAGGGGCAAAGGGGTGAGAGGGGGGAATAGGAGGTGAGGGACAGAGGGGTGAGAGGGGGGGAATAGGAGGTGAGGGGCAAAGGGGTGAGAGGGGGGAATAGGAGGTGAGGGACAGAGGGGTGAGAGGGGGGGAATAGGAGGTGAGGGACAGAGGGGTGAGAGGGGGGGAATAGGAGGTGAGGGACAGAGGGGTGAGAGGGGGGGAATAGGAGGTGAGGGACAGAGGGGTGAGAGGGGGGGAATAGGAGGTGAGGGACAGAGGGGTGAGAGGGGGGGAATAGGAGGTGAGGGACAGAGGGGTGAGAGGGGGGGAATAGGAGGTGAGGGACAGAGGGGTGAGAGGGGGGGAATAGGAGGTCAGGGGCAGAGGGGTGAGAGGGGGGGAATAGGAGGTGAGGGACAGAGGGGTGAGAGGGGGGGAATAGGAGGTGAGGGACAGAGGGGTGAGAGGGGGGGAATAGGAGGTGAGGGACAGAGGGGTGAGAGGGGGAGAATAGGAGGTGAGGGACAGAGGGGTGAGAGGGGGGGAATAGGAGGTGAGGGACAGAGGGGTGAGAGGGGGGGAATAGGAGGTGAGGGACAGAGGGGTGAGAGGGGTGAATAGGAGGTGAGGGACAGAGGGGTGAGAGGGGTGAATAGGAGGTGAGGGACAGAGGGGTGAGATGGAGGTGGGGGCTATGGTGGGGGATGGGGACTGGAGGGCATGTCACGTGTTCAACACAGCTGTCCCATACAGTAAGATGCTTATGTAATGCATGTACAATAATGTGTCTCTCTCACACGCATTCACGCACGCACGCACGCACGCACACACACACACACACACACACACACACACACACACACACACACACACACACACACACACACACACACACACACACACACACACGCACGCATACACACACACACACACACACACGTGCTGAGACTCACACTCTACACAGATAAGATCAACCTACTGTATGGGTGACACAATACAGTATATAAAGTAGAGAGAGATTAAGAGGATCAAGTTGGACAGACAGACAGACAGACAGACGCTGGGGGCCAGTTGTGTCTGCGACGCCCGTTTGCCACGGCGGTAGAATGATTTCATATCGGTAGTCAGCAGATATCCGAGTCAGCAGAATTGGACTTCGTGCTGCTTGGCACAACCACTCACTCACTCAGGGGTGCCTGCCTTGTTGTACTGTACATTGGTTGCATACATGTCAACCTATAGGGCGCCGTAACGTACGCATCCTATCTGGGTCACGTTTAATTTCCCAATTCTGAATCCCCCCCACTCGTTTAATACCGCGTCAAATAAGAGCTGTGTTCCAAAACGACTCTTTGATGATACTGTATGGATATGATTTATTTTGAAGCATCTGATGGCGAGAACAACATTTGGTAACCAAATGGACCCTTATTGTGACCGCAGGTCGCAGTTAACTATAAATTGTGCATTTCCCGTCAGTTGGTCACGCCCCATGTCAGTTGGTCACGCCCCCATATATGGTCATACCTTGTGACATCACGTGATGTGATAAGCCCATATAGGAGATCCCTGATGTCAATATTGGCCAGCAACTCTACAACTCACCTCAAACCTCAAACCCTTAGATCTCCATATATGGAGCTCATGACCTGTTCTTACACAGTCCATATGTTGATCCTTAACCATCCATCCTTCCTCTTCGATATCTCCCTTTTGACCGATACCTGTCCATTTAAACTCGGGACCTACCTGGGCCCTCATCAAACCCTGTACACTCAAGACACGCTCCATATATGGCCATTACAGAATTCATTCCATATGTTGATCTGACCCCCCTTGCCAAAGCACCGGCACTCGCCCAGCAGTCCGCTGTCACCCAGGTGGAAGAGTGCACACGAGGACGCTTCTCGCCGTCAGACGTCTTACTGGTAGATCTTTAGGGTTGTGTACTATAGATACCCTGCCATGATGCAACTCCAAATGTGGACAAGCAATTTAAAATAATTACTACGTAAATGTTTTATTTTTTATGAAAACTTTAACCATTTTGATTAGGAAGAAAACCCGGACTGGAGCAAAAGTTAAATTATTGCAAGAAATCTGCATCAGTTAAGAAGTCTACACATTTAGAGAATGTAGAACTGTCATTTTGATCGTTTGCTTGCTATCTCTCCTATAATAGTACCAACATCAACACAGCATGGAATTGCTGACAAAATCATATCCAACAATGACAACAAAAATATTCTACATTTTGTGTCTGATAGGCCAAATCTCATAAAATGGTCCGTGGCTCAAATGCCAAATACACAATGGAACTGATACGAAAAGTGTTGAAAACCACTGATGAAGGGGATTCCCTGCATGGTGTGAAACTGGTGACAGACGCATGGTCAGATCAAGCCGCGACCCGTCAGTGTATGAAGTGAGAGTGAGGATGAAAACAGACCAGGAGAGTGTAGAGTAGAGTAGAGTAGAAGTGAATCTCTGTGTGATCATGTGGAGACAAGAGTTATATTCCTGCAGCGCTGAATTCTGATGAGTTCCACATTCCACACCGGCGCTCGATAGCTATACGGTATGCTTTACTGCTATTGACAAGAGACACGCTAATAGCACTGCAAAACACACACACACACACACACACACACACACACACACACACACGCACGCACGCACGCACACACACACACACACACACACACACACACAGCTCTTCCTTGGTATCCCTAGGGACCACTCAAGGTTAAAGGCAGCGCTCAAGCTTATGGGAAATTTACTGCCGTACTCCACTGTGCACACGCACGCACGCATGCACGCACACACGCACGCACACACGCACGCACGCACGCACGCACGCACGCACGCACGCACGCACGCACGCACGCACGCACGCACGCACGCACGCACGCACGCACGCACGCACACACACACACACACACACACACACACACACACACGCACGCACGCACACACACACACACACACACACACACACACACACACACACACACACACACACACACACATACACACACATCACAGTCCCTGTATCGATCCTTATCTGAGAGCTCTGATTGGCCATAGAGAGGTGGGCGGACTCTACACCAATTGGCCCCCGAGTGGCATGAGTGATATTTGATGGTGGAAATGTTCAGAGTGCCTTTTGATTGGCTGGAGTATGGAGGACGGTATATGATACTTGCTTTATGACCAGGAGCAGTGAGATGTATGTGGGTGCCTGTGTGCAGCATATGTGTGAACAAGTGTGTGTGTGTGTGTGTGTGTGTGTGTGTGTGTGTGTGTGTGTGTGTGTGTGTGTGTGTGTGTGTGTGTGTGTGTGTGTGTGTGTGTGTGCCTGCATGTGTGCCTGCATGTGTGTGCATGCATGCATGCTCTATGGATGTATGGAGAACATCAATTCACTGGAAGCTCCCTGTACTGCTATCTATATATACTCCCCCCTATCTCTCTCTCTCTCTCTCTCTCTCTCTCCTTTTCATTATCCCATCTGTTTTCACCACTTGCCATGCGATTACGTTGCGTTGTGTTGTGTTACACTCCTCTCCCTCCTCCCCCCAATAGTCTATAGCACTATGTGGACTCGTGCGATATGGCCACTGGACTTGTGGAATGTGGTCTCTGGACCTTAGTTTAGCACTCTGTGCATTGGGCCACGTGCAATAAGGGCCACGTGCAATACGGACGGATCATGTTTTTCTTCTTCCTTCTCTTATCATTATTTATATTATTTATTTAAATAACTACTGTTACTACTGTACTACT